>NC_138203.1:265710978-266250978 GCF_964194415.1 Vipera berus
TACATATATATCAATGGCAAAAAGCCACAGTTATGGCTAAGGGAGTGCTCTTTGCAGATTTTCAAATCAGTACACAGTAATGGGTTAAGGCCAGGATTAGAAATACTGGCAGAAAAAGGCAGAGGTGATAAATCACAGCTCTCAAAATGTGTAGAGGGATGTAACATGTGGATGATGGTAGCACTGATATCATATATAATCATACATTAAAGATAGAATACATGCACAATCAATAATCTTCCTTCCTTCCCTCGCTCCTTCTTTCCTTCCTTCCTTCCTTCTTGAAGGACTCAGAGAAACCAACATATATAGCTGAGAACCAGCTCATCTTTCCCTTACCCAGAAGCTGAAGAGCCCGGCAATTAAATCTGACTTCTGAACAAATATATACCCCTGCCACACTCCTTAACTGGGTGTGGGGCAGGTCCTGGGCTGCCAATCCAGTTCTGCTACCCCAAGCACACCCCATTGCTGTTTTCAGCCCTACACCCAGTGGTGGAATTCAGCCAGTTCGCACCAGTTTGGCAGAACCGGTAGCTAATTTTTTGTTGCCCAGGCCCAGAACAGACTTCCGGAAGCGACATCCACACAGAGAACCGGTTGTTCACCTATCTGAATCCCACCACTGCCTCTGCTGCCCAAGGCCAAGGCCTCTTCTGAATAATGTCCAAGAGCAGGAAAAGTTGGAGCTTTTCATTTCATTTCATTTCATTTCATTTATTAAATTTGTATACCGCCCTTCTCCCAAAGGACTCAGGGCGGTGAACAGGGCATATATAAATAGAAAATACAAAAATTAAAAGAGAATTAAATAATTGCCCAGATAAAACAGTAACAATATAAAAACCCATTAAAAACCCTAACATCCCCCATCAGGCCAGGCCAGCTTGTTCAAATAAATGGGTCTTCAGACCGCGCCGGAAGGAGCGAAGGTCTGGTGCCGTCCGGAGCTCAACCGGCAGTTGGTTCCATAAAGCCGGAGCGCCCACAGAGAAGGCCCTCCCCCTGGGGGCCACCAGCCGACATTCTCTGACCGGAGGCACCCTGAGGAGGCCCTCTCTGTGGGAACGCACAGGGCAATGGTGATAATTTGGAAATGATACAGGACTGAGTTTATGCCTAATCTGTGTAACAATTGTTTAAAATAACACTCCTTAATTCCATCCTCCCACCCTTTGCTAACCATGAGAACATCAAGATAGGTTTCCTAAGGCCATTTTACTCCAAAGGAAAAAAAGAAAAGAAAAGAACACAACATGGTCCAAGCATCTTGATAAGAACCAGTTTATTTACATGTGGACATGTCGAGTCAGCATGATTTCAGGGTTGTAGGAGTTTACAGGAGAGCATGTTCAATCCACACCTAGATTATCAATATTGTATTTCCCAAATGTGCTTCTTCCAAGCCACACCAAAGATCAGTCAATCCCAGGTCCCATTTCAGGAGAGCACGTCCACAGGAGAGCACGTCCACAGCATCGCATCCGATGGATGGGACATTCCAAGCTATTTGGGATGGGCAAGCAAAGCCCTCTAAATCCCCACACTTGGCAATTCTAAGACTTGTGGACTTCAACTCCCAGAATTCTGGGAGTTGAAGTCCATAAGTCTTAAAGTTGCCAAGTTTGAAGACCACTGAGCTAGACAAAGAGAATGGCTTGCTGTTCTCTGGGTGCACATATACAAGGGCTGAGGGTGGGGGGGATGTCTTCAGGGATCCAACCGCATCTTCCAGATTTATTTGCAAAAGCCTCTTTACCAGGAGCAATCAATTCTGTGCCGCAGGGAATAGCAAGTGCAGAAAATCCTCAAGGCCACACCAAAGAGAATCTTCCCTGCGTTCAAGAGCCAGTCACACATCATTCGCATTGAGATATCCCAAAGTCCCAAGAACTAAAGCTGAGAATAAATAAACTTAACAAAAGTAATTATGTTTTAATAGTAAATAGAAGAATTAGCTCTAATTTTGTCTGACTCTGTAGGATGAAATCTTTCTTCAACTGCCCCTGGGAACTGCACAGTATGTGGGCATCTCATATTTTGATACCCCGAGCGTTCTCCTTCCTCCACAAAGATACCCCGAGAGCAGATATTTTACCCTCTCCTGAAGTCTCTTGACCAGCTGTCTTTCCTACACCACGGTTTAAGAACCATGTTTATGTGAGGTTCTTGATGCTCCCAGAGCTTGGCTGTTTTCTTGATTGTTTACAAGCAGTTTACAAGCAGTAAATGATACCCCAATCGAGGAGCTACCAAATGAGACAAACAATCAAAAAGAAAAGAACAGCCTAATCAAGAAGCTACCAAAAACACTCCCATCAACAGTTGTATATAAACAGAGTAAACCCCACTCCCTTCTAGCACTGATGATGTTACATAGTTGGATAATGAAACGTCTACAAGAAAACATCCATGCTCAGAGAGCACTAAGGACCCCACAGTTCAACCCCGAGCTACAAATATTCTCTTCTGTTAGTATCAGTGTTTGTATTAACGTTGAATCAGAGACCGTGCTGGAGAGAACGTACTGGGCAAGGGAAAGTCTTCCATCCACCACTTCCGTTACAAATCATCACCTTTTAAACTCTTTTGGAAAGACATAGTAGCTGGGGGGGGGGAAGACAGTCCTTCTGTATGCAATTTTGGCACACTCAACCCTCTGTCTGTCATACTTACTCCCTACAGCTATTTCCAAAGGAAGAAAAAAATAATTACGCCTCTTCTCAATATTCAAGGCAGGCGAGATGCAATCCTACCTAATTGTGTGACAGGATTGGGTTAGAAGCAGAAGCTCAAACATCAAGCCTACTAACAGGGCTGCATGCCTGGATAAATTGGTGGCATCTACTGCAGCTTTCCCAAGATTTAGTTTTCAGCCCCACTGCCAGCTTGTCCCATCGGAAAGTGGCCAGGTTTTTTTCTCACCTATTTTTCCCACAAACCCTTGTGTCTCCCTTGGAGGTCAGCCTCATATCAAAACAAGTAGCATGGCTTCTTCCTGCTTCTATCAAGGCATCCTTTCAATCTCAGCAGCAAAGTTTGATGTAGGTTATAGTGGAGCACACTGAGAAGAGTGGGAACATCTTCTCTGTGAAGGCGATGTTAAAGGTGAAGAGGTGTTGCATGGTGTCAGCGTTGTAGAAGGACACTTCTTCTCCTTCGTAGTCTAAGTAGACTCTAACTTTAATCAGCTTCTCGTTCAGGAAAAGCGGGGTGCGTTGAGGGGTGGTGACTGCCCAATATTGCCCCCCATTTTGCTGCAGGGCCCAAATGCCCTCTTCGGGGCAAAACTGAGTCAGCCCTTTCCTTCTCACCGACTCCTTGGCCACGCCAAAGGCCCAGCCATCGGCAGACCCCACCTCCACCTCCCAGTAATGCCGCCCAGACTTGAACCCTTCTGTTGCCAGCACTCGAGAATTGGTGTCAAAGCGTTTGGGGTTGTCAGAGAGGTCTTGCTTGCGGCAGCCCATCCGCACCGTCTTGAGGTCCGGCGAGATGAGTAGGAGGTGGTTGGCCGTCTCCGGATCCAGAAGCAAGTCCTCTAAGTTGAAGCATATAGCACTACTAGGTCAGTGATCACAACCAGAGTCATAGCAAGGAAAAGCAGCAGCCAACAGCGGGTGCAAAGGTCTGTGTGTGAACATTAGAGGGTTCCCCTTTCTTTTATTGAGTATTTTGCTTTGTTTTCATTTTTTCCTTTTAAATAAAAAGCTACGCCTACATAGAGTCAGCAAGTAAAAAAGAATTTTACCAGGGGTGGGGAACTATAGCCCTTTTTTGATCTGTGAACATGACTACAGCTCAGGAATTCTGGGAGTTGTTCACAGATCACAGATCACTGCTTAGATCAAGTCAGCCATTGTAACAATACTGAGCAATATGTTTATTTTTCACTGAAATCTCTTTGCTTACTGGGAAACCCCGAATATTTCCATCTGAACCTATCTGAACACTCCCATCTATTAAATGGACACAATTCGCCTTGTTTATTATACCAGCACCAAAAATTGAATTCTTTTACAGAGAGTCCTCACCTTAGGCCCATAATGGAACCTGTCCATTACGGGTGTAAGTTGTAAAGGTCATAAAGCGATAATCCACGTGACCGACCCAATTTTACAAACTATTTGTGGTGGTCATTAAGCAAACACCACAATTGTCAAGCGAACCCGTGTTCGCTGTGGGCTGGTTTTGCCAAAAATCGGCGGTAAATGCTAGTTTTCTGCAAAGCTGTCATAAAACACAGTTGTATGACCACTGGACTCTGCAAACAGCTGTAAATCCAACCACGTGTAGCATGGTTATGTGAATACAGGGATGGAGAGCAGCTGTTGGAACTTCAGAACAGAGATATAAGTACCTCTGGGAGGACTGTCATTATTTTAGTCATTAAGTGATCAGTTGTAAGTCAAGGACTACTTGTAGCAAGTAATCCATTATAGAAACATCACTTTTTCTATCTACCTTATTTACTTTTCCATCAAGTCCAGAATAGCAGCCATGAACTATTATGAATACTGCTAAACTAATGGAAAAACATGTCAGAGAAAAAGGTAACATTTAACACAGCCTTGAAAAATTGCCCTCTTGGGGTAACATGAAGCATTGCAAGCCTACGCCTACGCATTGCACGCATGATTTTGTCTCTGAGAATTTTGTTTGGCTTATAACATTTACCTTTCTCACCTTTCCCCAGTTCATCCCGGAGATGATCTGAAAGAAGAGAACACACCTGTCAAGGAGTCGGATCTAAAAGGCAACAGAAAGCAGTTTTGTCCAAACACCTTGATCTCAGCAGTCCTCAATCTTATATGCTCTCTATGTCTTACTCATAAGAATATAGGAACAGCTCTTCTGATTCAGACCCAGGACCATGCCTGCTATAGCATTTGGTTTCTCACAATGGCTAATCAGATACCTCTAGGGCAGAGATCTGATCCTTTCTCTGTAATGTAGACCTCGATTTACAAGCACAATCGAGTGCAAAATTTCCATTGCTAAGCAAAACGGTTAAGTGAATTTTGCCCCATTTTACGAATGTTCTTGGCACAGTTGTTAACTGTACCACTGCAGTTTTAAGTTAGTAACACAGTTGTTAAATGCATCTGGCTTTCCCATTGACTTTGCTTGTCAGAAGTTCACAAAAGGGGATCACATGATCCCAGGACACCGCAGCCGTCATAAATACATGCCAGTTGGAAGAGTCCAAATTTTGATCACACAACCACGGCAATGCTGTCATGATTGTAAGTGTGAAAAACAGTCTTAAGTCACTTGTTCAGTGCCAGTATAACTTCAAACAGTCACTAAACATTCATTCATTCATTCATTTATTGGATTTTTATACCGCCCTTCTCCCGGAGGACTCAGGGCGGTGAGTATGGTTGTAAGTCAAGGACTACCTGTACTTTCTGGGTATTAGCAGATAAACTGCCTTCAGCTCAGAGATATGGTAGACCCATCCTCTATAAATTAGCCAACTCTTCTAAAAGTAGCCATTACCATGTTTTGCGGGAATGAATTCCACAGACTGATGAGATCCCCCAGCATCCTGGCAACAGAATATCATTTTCAGTCTGGCCATACTACAGTCCCATCTAACTATCAAAGCTTCTTCTTGAGCATCACTCTCAAAAGCAGACTACTACATGCTTGAGGAGAATGGTGTGTGGTAAAACTAGATAAGAGGTCTATCTTGTTGTAAAACCTATTAGTAAAGGCATACAGTTGGATGTCAAGTTAGAAGTATAGAATGTTATTACTATTTACTTTACTAATATAATTTATTTAAAAGTACTTTACTACTAAGCTGTATAAAAGGATAGCCTTATCCACTTTTATATCATGCAAAATCTCTAACATAAATATAACATGATTTTTTTTTCATTCTTGTGTAATTTTCACTCTAGCTTAAGTGTTAAACTTAACTGCAGTTGAGCAAATTAGTTAATTTCCTTTTTCCCAAGCATAGCTATATATGATCAAGTAACTCTTGTTATTCTTTGCCAGCATCAGGGCTTCCATGCCCCGAGTTTCTTTAAGTAAAGAGAAAGGTTCCCCCGCACATGCATGCTAGTCGTTTCCAACTCTAGGGGCCGGTGGTCATCTCAGTTTCAAAGCCGAAGAGCCAGCACTTGTCCGAGGACATCTCTGTGGTCATGTGGCCGGCATGACTAGACGCCAAAGGCGCACGGAACGCTGTTACCTTCCCACCGTAGTGGTCCTTATTTTTCTACTTGCATTTTTATGTGCTTTCGAACTGCTAGGTTGGCAGAAGCTGGGACGCGTAACAGGCACTTACTCTGTTACGCGGCACTCGGGATTTGACCTGCCAAACTGTGTCCCTATCGAGTTTCTTTACATGCTAAAATAATTAGATTTTCTTGGCAAGTCTTCCTTTTCTCTACCTTTGAACTTCTTAAGTGCTCCTTTGAGTGCCACCGTCTTCAGAGAGAAGTTTGAGACATGGCCCTTCATGTCGGAGGAAACTGGAATAGGCTTCTGACATTTAACTTTGTCACTTCTAACAAAGAAGAAGAAGAAGGATATCAGGACTGTATTATCTCAAACTTTCCCTTATCATTCAGGACAATTGGCAAGTTTGAGGCTTCAACAGCCTGCTATTTCTCACCTGTGCTTTTGATCTGAGTGAAAATCTAATGGCAAAAGAACAGAGGAAACATTTGTAATGCACCCAAGCTCTTTGGCTCCAAGCAAATTTCAGATTTTGCATTTCAAAGTAGACAAAAAGACCTTCAGGTAGATTCTTCAAGGACACATTACTGGTTATTTCACACTTCTGGGAAAGAAAGGTTGAAATCATCTCAATTTTAAGCTACCCTTCCCTCAGCTTGGTGTTAGTTTGATTGGCTGATTAAATAACATCAACTTGAAACTATATTCCTAGGAATTACATGGACAGATTCTCTCCAGGATGACCCAACCTGGGGCTCTCCAGGTACATGAAGGCAATTTCCAGAATTTCTTTCCGGTAAAGCCACTTCTGGAAGTTCTAAAACAGTCAGAGAATGCTTGCTTGGGAAGACTCACATGTTGAAAGACAATAGTGCAGCCATATTCCAAAAAGTGGGTGAGTCAGGAAAAACCTTCCTATAACTTAACTTCATGTGAATTTACTTATACTCACATGTTTAAACAATTTTCCCAATTTACAGCCTGATGTCAACTTTCATTGGTGTTCTGGAAGCCACATGCTCGGATTTGCATATTTATTTTTATATGAGCAGTGGTGGCGCAGTGGTTAGAATGCAGTATTGCAGGCTAATTCTGTTGACTGCCAGCTGTTCAATTCTGACCAGCTCAAGGTTGATTCAGCCTTCCATCCTTCTGAGGTTGGTAAAATCAGGACCCAGATTGTTGGTGGGAATTAGGCTGACTCTGTAAACCGCTTAAAAAGGTAAAGCAGTAAAGCTTTGTGAAGCAGTATATAAGTCTAAGTAAGTGCTATTGCTATCGCTTGTGGAGCTAAGACAAGTTGGGCAACCTTGGTCAAAGAAAAAGTTGTAAACTGGAGCAAAGTCAAACTCTCTGAATACATAGAAGTCACTCTTCACATCCCCATATTTCAATCTGGCTCCTGCTAGCTCCACTGCATATATAGATGAAGGAAACTTAAGACTTGCAGAGCAGAAGAGTATCTTATTTCCATACAAATAAGACATCAACAGTTTAGGATTATTAACCCTGATTCAAGGGGAATGGGCCACAGCATGTCTTTGAGATCCATATTTTTCTAAACAGCTGTCACTGACTTTTTCATTTGTTCATACACAAAGGGAAAGAGATGGTGGAAATGCAGCTTCCTACCTGGCAATAGTAATTGTCACATCCTACAAGAGAAAGAGAGGAAAAAGAACAGAGGGTTAGGGAAAGATATGTCATTACTTATTGTACTACTACCTGGGAATTCCACTTACTTACTTACTTACTTACTTACTTACTTACTTACTTATTAGATTTATATACTAAGAGTCTTTTTATGGGGCCACCAAGAAAGGAAACAACTGCAATTAACTGAGATCTCAGCCTTCTTTGAATTGGCCCCACATGCTGTGGAATTTCATCCTCACTGAAGTATAAGTAGTCCTCATTTAGTGACTACAATTGGAACCCAAAACTCAGTCGTTAAGCAAAGCAATCGCTAAGTGAAACTGCAACAGTGCTTATGATCTTACTTCAGCTTTCCTTTGCTTTACAGAACTGTGAAGATCATAAATTTACTTTTTCATCAGCCCTAAGTGTGAACGGCTGTTAAACAAGGCCTACCTCTATGATTTTAGCAGTCATTACTTTTAAATGTAGTCTGAAAATTATTATACAAATTGTATTTTTATAAGCTGGCATTTCCTCAAGTACTTTTTACATTATGTAGCAATCTATTTTTAATATTCTGATAGCCAGCCTTTATTATTACTGACTTCTAGACCTAATTCATTTTCACTAAAAGGTTGATTTTATTTAGTTCTGTAAACTGCTGCAGGCAATTTGAAAAATAAATAAATGATAAATTTGCCTTATTTCTCCCTTCTCTTCTACTCATCTTGTTGCTTTTTGGTATGTGCTTTGAGGAGGACATGTGGCTTAGACAACTAATCATGAAAAGCTTCCTATAACATTCCTGATAAAGTAGAACCAATTCAGCTTTCTCTGAGTTGTCACAAAATCAGATGGACATTGAATCTTTCCAAGGGAAAAGCTGCAGAATATTCAATATACCTCCCACTGCACTTTCCACCACCATCCTTAAGTACAGTAAGCTATTAATAGATACCATGCACACTTAAGGGGACCTTAACCTTAATTTCTCCAGAGCAACCATCTCCAGAAAAGAATGTGGCAGTCTTTAAATAGTCATAAGAAACTCTATAGTATGGAAACATCAGGTGTAACATGAGAGTAGTGCTCGTGGCAAAAACCTAAGGCCAGGGAGAACTACTTTTTTTTCCCAAATTTCAAGCGGCAAAGATAGAAGTGTTTAATCAGTATAAATACAAACAACCCCTGACCTATATTTGAGAAAGCTGTTGAATTAAAGTCTCCAGCCCAGAACTGTTAAAACATTGGGGGGAAAACTGCCCCTAGTTCATGGACAAATAAAACACTTAATTCATTTAGATCAGTGTTTTTCAATCCTGACAACTTTAAGATGAGTGGACATGCTGGCTGGGAATTCTGGGAGTTGAAGTCCACTCATCTTAAAGTTGCCAAGGTTGAAAAACACTGGCTTAAATAAATTAGCAAATACAAGCAATTTTCCCTCTTCCTAAAACATTACCCAAGTAAGTAAGCAGACAGTTTCTCTTTTATATAATATTTGATCCCTGTTTACTGATGCATGCAAGTACATAAATGCCGTTTCCTTGATCAGTAGGATTCTATCATACTCTCCTAGAATTGTGTAATTTTTAACCTGTTCAGCTCTATTATGCTGCTGATGTAATTTCTGTAAAATTTAAAATATTTAGGTAGAAAGCAACATGCATATAATTTGCCCCATACATGTCCAGTTGAAAAGACTTCAGATAACATATTAGTAAATCCAACTAGTAATCTCCTTCGTTATTGAAACTAAGCCCTATTAGATTCAGCCACAGACTATCTAGCTAGTCACTAAATTGCCGCATTGTTAATGTGGTTGAGTAAACCATAGCTAAGTTTGCTCAACACCTAGTGATATGTGCTAAAACAAAAAGACCTGATGTTACACAAAATTTCTACGCTTATCTGTTGTTGAGTTTTACCTTGAGGAAATCAAGCAATGGTTCTTGGATTTTGTCCTCCAGATCAGCAATGAATTTGTTGAGGAGGGAAATTTCCTTGGACAGCTCTGTGATGTTTTCATTCTGTCTTTTCACGATGCCCTTCTCCATCTTGTCCAGCTGTCCAAGGAGAACCTGTTCTTGTTCATGAAGAAACTGGCGTAGCCCTTCAAATTCAGAGAGGACCTTCTGCCTCTCAGTTTCTATGGTTTGCTTTTTAAAAAGCCAAAGAGAGAAGGTGAGGAAGAAGAAGACAATTATCCTTCAGGAATTATCACTGGAATAAACTTCCCAATTTAATCACCCACCATGCTTTGCGAATTAATAACAATAGCACTTATATACCGCTTCACAGTGCTTTACAGCCCTCTCTAAGCAGTTTACAGAATCAGCATATTGTCCCCAATCTAGGTCCTAATTTTACTGACCTAGGAAGGATGGAAGGCTGAGTCAACCTTGAGCTGGTCAGGATCGAACTGCTGGCAGTCGGTAGAATTAGCCTGCGATGCTGCATTCTGACTACTGCACCACCTCAGCTCTATCTATCAATACAGCTGATGAACATCAGTTTCAGTGAAACTAGCCTAAAACCAGAATATATCAGTCCTCAACTTAGGACCACAATTGAGCCGAAAATTTCTATTGATAAGAGACATTTGTTAAGTGACTTTTGCCCCATTTTACGATGCTTCTTTCCACCGTTGTTAAGTAGATCCCTGCAGTTGTTAAGTTAGTAACATAGTTGTTAAGTGAAATCTGGCTTCCCCATTGATTTTGCTTGTCAGAAGTTCGTAAAAGATGATCATATGACCCCAGGACACTGCAAGCATCATAAATATGAGTCAGTTACCAAATGTCTGAATTTTGATCACATGACCATGGGTATGCTGCAATGGTCATAAGTGTGAAAAACGGTCATAAATCACTTTTTCCAGTGTGGTTGTAACTTTGAACGGTCACCAAATGAACTATTGTAAGTCGAGGACTATCTGTATTTCCCACTGATGCTAGACTGTGAGATAGACGACAAGGAAAAACTTCTTGATTAAGGAGGGGAAGAAAATAGGGCTGGTATAAGTTCATCCTTGGGATACCAATGGGGTGACAAAAATTGGCCCCATGCAAATTTCCTCTTTTGCTCATCTTAATGTAAGAGATTTGCCTTCTAGCTAGACTCACAATGCCCAGGTTGCAGAGCTATGTAATCAGGATATACTATAGCTGTGCCCCTGTGAAGGATTCTTTTGAAAAATTATGAGTTGTGTGCTGAGCTGTAGAACTTATCTTTAGAAATTCAGACATCAGCTCTAGACTTCAGTATTTTATTTCTTTTATAATCAACCTCTTTATTACTTAATAATAAAGTCAGTCATAAATCAAGGACTACCTGTAATCAGTGCTTTTTTTGTAAAAGAAAAAGGTGCCGGAACTCACACATGTCATATAACCCGCCTTGCCTACCCTACAAGGTTCTATCCAAAAAAGGTGCCGGAACTCCGTTCTGAGGGTTCTATGAGGAAAAAAGCCCTGCCTGTAATACAGTATATGAATGCCCTATAGGTAGAAAACCAAGATATAAATTGAATTCTGTAAATAAATGTTTCTCAGAGAAGTCTCCAGTCTGATCCTGAGGGGAAGCTCTCCTACAAGATGTTGATATATTATCCTACTTACATCCTGCTTTTCAAAGAACTGCTAGGAGCAGATAACATACAGTGGCATGTTTTATTATTCCACCTCCGTATAGGGAAATAGAGACACAGTGCTTCTGAGCATGGCAGTCTCACGCCTGATTTGTGGTTGTGACATTAATAAACTCAAAAGCGTTTTAGCCCTTTAAATTCAGAGAGGACCTTTTGATTCTCCGTTTCTATGGTTTTCTTTTTTTTAAAAAAGTCAGAGATGACTGAGAATCTCCATAGACATTAATAAACATAATATCCTTCTTGAAGATTTTCTTCAAAAATCTTATTGAGTCACATATCTGCATCTGATTGAACAATGCTGCACAAGCTTGCCAATAAGTACCTACCAGCAATTCTTGGCTCTTCTTGTCATCCTGAGTTTTGAATTCCAGGAGTTCTTGTCTCTCTTTCTTCAAGAAATCCAAGCGAGTCTGTATTTGTTCCTAAGGTCCAAAGTATACAGTTAGGTTTTTAAAAATGCTTTAACAATTTTGAGGTAATCAAAATTTGTTCTGCTGAGAAGATTGCATGCATCCACAGGGAAAAATATGAGTCTGTGAACAATGAATGTTATGAAGCCCCTAGCTATAATTATTTATGCCATTACATCAACTATTAAATAGCATATTCTGGCATACTCTTATTTGTTGTGTAATATTTTACTATTATTTCAGTGTATTGTGGAAAGCTGCTATGAGTGGAAGGAAGGAAGGAAGGAAGGAAGGAAGGAAGGAAGGAAGGAAGGCAGGCGTCTTTGCTGTATGGAAATATAAATATAATTTCTATAGAATTCATATTCTAAATGACTTGTAGTGAAACAATTCACAGTGGTCATGAAGTCAAATCTTCTTGGATATTGTAATACAGGGATCCCCAACTCCTGGGCTGAGGCCCACTATCAGGCCGTGGCCTGTCCAGAACTAGGCCCTACAAGTAGCTGGCCATCACACAGGCGTACATGCAATTTGACTTGCATGAGCAGTGGGCCAGCATGCATGCATGCGCAACTCAACTTGCATGAGCAGAGGGCCAGCATGGCCCAACATTTGTATGGCCGATCCCCTATTCCTCTCCTGCCACCAGGCCGCCAAGCTGTAAAGGTTGGGGACCACTGCTTTAATATATAAATAGAGCTATTGTTTTACCTATAGAAGAGCTCAAGTGCAATCTTAGTGATTTCCAAGGAAAATATTTGTGCAGGCAAAACACAAGAGCCACAATAGGAAGTATAATGAATAGGTTTGTATAAGATGGGCCTCTAGTCTGACTTGGCATAAGACAGTTGCACACAAACTTTGGTAGAGTTGACTTGCTATAGGACACTTTACAGTGAAAAAGACCTGAACTGGGTTTGGACCCAGACATCAAAAATAATATAGGTTGTGTGTGCCCAGTATGCTTAAATAAATTCCTAGTGAAAATTCTGCATCACACAAGCTTCAAAACCTAGTCTGTTTGATCACAATCCCCATCAAACCCAACACCATCAAACCCAAGGGAAAGGTTTATTATAGCTTGGTGATCTGGAAGGCACCCAAATGGGGAAGGCTGATTTAAACCATAAGTCTGCCTAATCTTCTCTATGCTAGAAAGACTAAGGTTGGATATCTGTACCTGGAGGCAAATGTAAACATTTGAAATTCATTTTCTAAGATGGCTGCCTTAAAGTAAAAGTAAAAATAGGAGGTGATCCAGTTGGCTGATCTTTCTTACTGTGGTGATTCAATTGGTGCTTTCTCGCTAGAGAGAGGAATGGGGAAGGGATTCCCTGGGTTTTGAAATGGAAGAAGACAGAGGAGGTACACAAGTTTGCTCCCAGAGGAATAACTATTCCTGAAAGGGTGATGTAGGTAGCCAGCTGCAAGAGTCTCTATTAGAGTGAAAAGATCCTCCTCCTTGCCATATCCCAGGAAGACTCTTAGAAACAAAATTAAGGACTCCCCACGTATAGATAGATTCTAAGTGAGAAATAATTGAGCTGCCCAAATTATGGAAACCATCTCTTTCTTCTCAATGAATCTTGCTAAACAGACTTTCTGCAAAGTGCAAATAGTCCTCAACTTACAACAGTTTGTTTAATGACCATTGAAAGTTACAACATCACTGAAGCACGTGGCTTATGGCTATTTTTCACACTTACAACCGTTGCAGTATCCCCATGATCATGTGATCAAAATTCAGATGCTAGGCAACTGGCATGTACTTACGACAGTTGCAGTATCCCAGGGTCATGTGATCACCTTTTGCCACCTGCGTCTCGAGAGGTTACACGAGGCTGGATCCTAGCAGTTATCAATACCTCACTGAGTGAAGGGTACTTCCCTGCCGCCCTGAAAGAGGCGGTAGTAAGGCCCCTCCTTAAGAAACCTGCATTGGATCCAGCTATTTTAAACAACTTTCGTCCTGTCTCCAACCTTCGCTTTCTTGCAAAAGTCGTTGAGAGCGTGGTGGCACGGCAACTCCCTTTGGTCCTGGAGGAAACTGAGTATCTGGATCCGTACCAATCGGGTTTCAGGCCCGGATATAGCACGGAGACGGCATTGGTCGCGCTGGTAAATGATCTCTGGCGGGCCCGAGATAGGGGTTACTCCTCTATCCTGGTCTTATTAGATCTCTCAGCGGCTTTTGATACCATCGACCATGGTATCTTGCTGCGTCGTGTCGAGGGGTTGGGAGTGGGAGGCACCGTTCTACGATGGTTCTCCTCCTACCTCTCGGGCCGTTCGCAGATGGTGTTGGCAGGAGGGCAGAGGTCAACCCCAAGGCCCCTTAGTTGTGGAGTGCCTCAGGGATCGGTGCTCTCGCCCCTCCTGTTCAACATCTATATGAAGCCGCTGGGTGAAATCATTTGTGGTCTTGGGGTGAGGTATCACCAATATGCGGATGATACCCAGTTGTTCATCTCCACCCCAAACCAACCCAGTGATGCCCTCGATGTGATGTCCCGTTGCCTTGAAGCGGTACAGATTTGGATGGGAAAGAACAGGCTCCAGCTCAACCCGGCCAAAACTGAGTGGCTTTACGTACCAACATCTCGTTTAGTTCAAGAGGTTCCATCTTTGATTATAGGAGGAGAGATATTACCTCCCGTTGATAGAGCACGCAACCTGGGCATCCTCCTGGATTCACGACTCAGTTTTGAAGATCATATTGGAGTCGTGGCTAGGGGGGCATTTGCCCAGATTCGCCTGGTACACCAGTTGCGCCCCTTTCTAGACCGAGATGCCCTACGTACAGTCACCCACACACTCGTTACCTCCCGTATAGACTACTGTAATGCTCTCTACATGGGGCTGCCCTTGAAGACCACCCGGAGGCTTCAACTGGTGCAGAGTGCAGCTGCACAGGTAGTGATGGGAGCACCCCGATACTCCCATATTACACCCCTCCTGCGTGAGCTGCATTGGCTACCGGTTGCCCTCCAGGTGAGATTTAAGGTGCTGGTTCTTACCTTTAAAGCCCTACATGGCTTAGGCCCAGGATACTTGCAGGACCATCTGCTGCCGGGAACGAACTCCCATCGCCAGTACGCTCACACAGAGAAGGCCTCCTCAGGGTACCGTCGGCTAGACAATGTCGGCTTGCGACCCCCAGGGGAAGAGCCTTCTCTGTGGGAGCGCCAGCCCTGTGGAACCAGCTCCCCCCTGAGCTTCGGATGGCCCAAGATCTCCAGTCCTTTCGCCGCGGCCTCAAAACACTCCTTTTCCACCTGGCTGACCTAGACTGACAGGGATTTTAATTATATTTACAATTCTAACTTTATTCTTTAATTTATTTTAATTTATTTCAATTTTTATTTTTAATTTACTGTACAGAGACCTTTAAGTTTTGATGTTGTTAGCCGCCCTGAGTCCCTCAGGAGATAGGGCGGGATATAAATCCCATTAATAAATAAATAAATAAATAAATAAATAAATAAATAAATAAATAAATAAATAAATAAATAAATAAATAAAGTCAATGGGCGAGCCAGATTCACTTAACAACCATGTTACTAACTTAACAACTGCAGTCATTCACTTAACAACTGTGGCAAGAAAAGTCATAAAGTGGGCAAAACTCACTTAACTACTGTCTCGGCTCAGTTGTGGCCACAAGTCCAGGACTATCTATACATTTCTTCATACGACATTTGTAGAAAAAGAAAGATTGCAGAATGTAATGTGAAGGCCCTCAAGCTTATGTATGAAATTAGTTTCTCAATTCTTCTGAGGAGTGCCTCAGCTCATCTGCTCTTGTCATCTCATCAGCTGCAGTTTCTATTTTTAACTGGATATTTGGACCAGGGCCACAAAGAACATGCCTGGCTCCTGCCCTCCAGAGAATCAGCGTCAGTCTGAGATCCTGTGCCCACTTTGGGAAGGTTTCCTTCCAGAAATAGATCAGGAATTTGGTTCTTCCCTTAACCATTTCTTGCCTGGCATGGACTGTCCCAATGACTACAGGTACGCAATCAGCGCATCTGGCAATTCCTATTTTGTTATTCCAAAACCATTTACTCCAAATGGAGATTAGAACTCATCTGTAGGCAGCTTTAGAAGTTTATATATTAAAATTGCAGGCTTCATCTTTTGTTACTAACTTACTTTCTCTACACTATTTAAAAATGTATTACTTTCAATAACTATTAAAGAATTGGGGGACGAGAAAGGCAGAAC
The DNA here is from genome assembly GCF_964194415.1 of Vipera berus. NCBI lineage: Eukaryota > Metazoa > Chordata > Lepidosauria > Squamata > Viperidae > Vipera > Vipera berus. The sequence continues at coordinate 265,727,101 of NC_138203.1, forward strand.
CATGGCACAGCTTTATTTATCCTGGTGGCCTTCCTTCCTTCCTTCCTTCCTTCCTTCCTTCCTTCCTTCCTTCCTTCCTTCCTTCCTTCCTTCCTTCCTTCCTTCCTTCCTTCCTTCCTTCCTTCCTTCCTGTGATTATAGCCATTGGGTCAAAACAGGACGTTTTTCTGACTTTAACTCTTACAAGCCAATTTGAGTGTTTTCAGGTGATTTTAGTAATGCTGCTAAATGGAGTAAGGCAGTAGTTCTCAATTTTTTCATTACCATGGACCCCTTTAAATACCATTTGTGGCCACGGACCACCAACATTTAAATTATAAGATTCCTTCATTCAAGCTTTTGCAGATCCCTGTGATGACATCATGCCCCAGCCAGGCGTCCATGGACCACAGGTTGAGAACCACTGAAGTAAGGAATGAGTATATTGACAATACAAGGTAGTCATTGCTACTGTAGGGAAGAACCTTGTTATATTTTTGAGATGAACAAATGTACTACTGTGCAAGATTTCATGGACCACAGTCCATATGGAATAATATATGTGTGAAACTTTGAGACTGTATAAGTATCTACCCTGATTTTAATGCAAGGGAGTAAAAGGGTTATCTCTCTAGGAGCAAATGTTCACAAAGTGTTATTTTTGTTATTATTTTGTTTACCATTGGAGAGCACAAAAAATGGAAATGGAAAACTGTGGAAAATGAAAAATGGAAAACTGGGTTTGGTCTTCAACCGTAAATAAAATTTTGAATGGAAAACATACCTAATCTTTGTGCTTTAAGGTGCAATCAGCTCCTCTCTTTGTCCCCTAACTAAAAAGGGTTGAGGAAAAATCCTGTCCATTCAGTATGGGGATACCCAGTGAGCTAAACCTGCTCTTCCCCCTGAAAATCCCAACTCACAATATCCAGGACCTGGTGTCCTGCAAGGTTTTCCTGTCCAACCAGACGACAGAACCTCTGCTCGATCCAGCTAGCAGACTAAGTAGCCTCAGCTCTTCTGAACTTCAGGGGTTTTGGTGGGCTTTGCTGACCTCTTCTCTCCACCACCCTCTGCAACCTTTAACCCTATAAAGGGAAATATATGGGCAGGAACCAGCCACACACCTCCTGTGAGGTTCAGTCCTTGGAAGAGAATGATCCAGGGGCCATCGTTTTGCCCAGTGCTGAAGACTAAAACAATTCCATTACTTTTCAATAGACGTGATTGAACCTGGCTTAATTTGGAACGAAACCTAAGGACAGCTATGGAACTTAATTCCAGGTGGGAATCATATTGTATAACCCCTGCCCACCCACAAAGGCCTCATGTATAGAGTTTTACACGGGATCCAAGTGAATCTATCCTCCATTTGAAATCTTCTTGGTTTTCCCATCATAGGAGTACAGTGGTTGAACTTTAGGAAAGGAACTGCCAAGATGATGATCTAAATCCCAACTGCAACCACAGTAACTTTTCCAGCCATTATTGTATTTCAGGCCACCATTCTAGGTTGCTGCTTTCAAGTCAAATCCCCATATATCTGTTGTGATTCAGTATCAGCCTGTGCTCCCAGCAGCTGAGTCCGATGAATCTGAGGAGGAGGAGGGTTTTGGAGAGCCTTTGGTGTCAGAGGGAGGCTCTGATGCACTGCAGGACTCTCAGCCTGCCCCCTCCAGTCATGTTCCTCATGAGGCTCAGCTGTGTGAGTATGAAGTGTTGGACTCAAAAGAGTCACAGCTGAATCTGTTCAGAGATGCTAGAAGCAGAAGGCAATCCAGCAGAGCAGAACAGAGAAAATCAATGAGGCAACTCAGTGAGAGGAGGAGAAGGCAGTGAGAAGCCACGCCTTGGGACTGATAATAAAAGGGGAAGGTGTGGGCGGGGCTGGTTGCTGAAGGCAACCATTTGGAGACATTCTGAGAGAATCCTGGTCTGTTCTTGCTACTTCTGTTTAACTCTTGTTTGTTAACTCTTGTTTGATATTTTGATTTATTTATTGAAGGAAATATTCTGTTGCTTTTTTGGTTTGAACTGTAAATAAATTTTTCCTGTAAAAAGGAAAAAGGGGTTGTCCCTGACACACAAACAGGGCCGGTCGTAGGCTGGAACAGAACAATATCCTCCCTTAAGCTTTTAGAGGAAAGGAGGGATATTAATGGAAGAAATCAAAAGGAAATATAGAAAGGTTAGCAATGATTTTTATAGGTAATAATTGGATGGTTTTTGCATAACATTATTTTTTTTCTCAAGATTGCTTCCCTTCTACTGGATTGCTTTTTTCTGGAAAAGTTAAGGAACATAGACTGTTGACGTTTGCATAACATAGACTAAAATAGGACTTTCTGGTTCACTCAGATGTAAGAAGCTAGCCATTGGCTTGGCTACATGTTGGATCAAACAGGCCATCCATCCCATTAAACCAGAACATGTACTGGGAATATAGCAGGTTTAGGGGTTTAGCATGATGTCTGAACCTACGGTAGCTGCTGAGTCAACTCTCAGCATGCTATTGTTGACTCAGACATTCAATAGCTCCTCAAGGTTATAGCGATGGGCTTGGAGATCCCTGGAACTGAATAAGGACCTTCTCCATGGAAGCTCATGCCCAGCCCCTTGGTAGTTTTCAGCAAAGAACAGGTACAATGTGGAAAGGCTTTCGAGACAGGTAGACTTGAGACATTTGTAAAACTGAGAAGAATATCTGTACAACACACAGGTAGGTGCATACCTTGTATTCCTGGGCTGCCTCTTCTACAGGCACCACTGCATGAGGTCGGTGGTCCCGAGACCGGTCACACACCACACAAATGGTCTTCTGGTCATCTTTGCAGTAGAGCTTCAGGGCTTCCTTATGCTTCTCACAGATCTTGTCCTCCTCAAGGCCTCTCCCACCATGCAGGATGAACTGGCTGATGATCTCAGACATGTTGGCCAGTTGTCGGTTGGGCCTGAGGCTTTTCTCCTTGAATACTTCCCTGCACTGGGGGCAAGGGAAGTCCACCTCCAGGCTCTTCCAGCTCTTGGTGATACAAACCCGGCAGAAGTTGTGCCCGCATTGGATGGACACAGGGTCTTTGAAATATTCCAGGCAAACCGAGCAAGTGGCTTCATCTTGAAGGTTCCCTGGGAGGAGGACGGCAGCCATGGCTCCACCGATATCCCCTTCTCCTTCTTCTCTTCCTGCTTTCGCTGCAGCATACAGAGCACGAATGCTGGGCACAAAACCCAGGGCAGGGGTTTCTGTGCCAGAAGCCAGCTGGTGTTGCAAGGTCATCTCTGAAGCTTCTGGTTTCTTACTTGGCAATGAGTCAGCTCCTGGACAAGATGGGCAACGCTAAGGGATCTTCAGAGTTTAAAGGAGAAGGAAAACCAGAGCAGGAGTTTTCATTTGGCTTCATTAGGTTTGGAGAGACAGAAGGGATGTTTCCAGATTCCTCGTGACTCATATTGTTTTTCAGTCCAGGATGAGAGCAGAGGTTAATTTTTAACATTAGTGCTGAGAAGCTTCAGTTGGCTAGTAAAGTCATTCCTTTTGACCTAGAAACTGATCCTGCTAACCCACTTGAATAGACTTCATTTTAAATAACCAGCAGTTGGGGAAGATCCAGAAAAAAAAATCACCATAGCCACCAAACAACCTGATTTTGCACTGATTTTAAATTTATGACATTTTAAGATAATTGCAATACAAGTCTAGGCAAAGCAGTAGGAAAAACTCTGAACATGGATGTCCTCGTTCATGCAACAATGTTCACTGTCCCCTATTAATAGGGAAGCTTGCGCATGGCTATGACAATGTTCTAAAGTGTCAAAAAACATTCTGCACATCCTCAGATGCACCAGTTTCTAATTCTTTAAATTCAAGAACTGGGTCTAACAATTGTGTAAACTGGAAGTATGACAATTAGTAGAAAATCAATTAGATTCTGATACATTGACTAGACTGCTTATACCAATGTTTCTCAACCTCAGCAGTTTTAAGCTATGGGGTTTTCAATTCCCAGAATCTCCCAGCCAGCAGGCGGCTCAGATTTCCTTTGTAACAAAAGTGCCCACTATTCATGTCCATCTTTTGCATGTGTTTTAACCGTGTTTGAAAATGAAATGGTGTTCACCACTGTCACAATTTTTCTGATTGTGAACATTTAAAACTCACTGTGATCAAATCCCTGTGCTTCCTGTGGAAATGTTAGAACCAAGTGCCTTTTGTTCTGTACAGAATAAAGCAATTAAAAAGGTTTTTCCAACTTGTGTGCTTGGTTGGTTTTACATGCCAGGCATAAATGAAAACACTGTCTCCTGGGACAACATTTCTTTTGAACCTACAAATGTTCTCTTTCTTCTCTTTTGCTGAGTGGTGCCCTTTCCCTGCTGCCATTTTCCCCCCCAATTACTATTTGCCCAAATAGTTTGGTGTAGTGGGTAAGGCGCCAGGGAGAAACTGGGAGATGTAGGCACACAGCCAGCTGCATAGCCTTGGGCTGGTCACCCTCCCTCAGCCCTAGGAAGAAGATAAGGGCAAACCACTTGTGAAAACTTGCCAAGAAAATTGCAGAGACTTACTCAGGCAGTTGCCAGGAGCCAAGGCTGCCTCAAAAGCACAAAATATGTTACTGTTCATTATTGATATTTAGAATGCAGGAAAGGGACCTTGGAGCTCTTCTAGTCCAACCCCCTGCTCAGGCAGGAAACCTTATACCATTTCAGTCAAATGGCTGTCCAAACTCTTCTTGAAAGCCTCCAGTGATGGAGCACCCACCACTTCTGAAGGCCAGTAATTCCACTGATTGTTCTCACTGACAGGAAATTTCTCCTAAGTTCTAGGTTGGATCTTTCCCTGACAAGTATCCGTTGCTTCTTGTTCTACCTTCAGGTGCTTTGGAGAATATATTGACTCCCTCTTCTTTATGGCAGCCCCTGAGATATTGGAACACGGCTATCATGTCCTCCCTCATCCTTCTCTTCATTAGACTAGACATACCCAATTCCTGCAACCATTCATGTTTTAGCCTCCAGTCCCCTGATCATCTTTGTCACTCTTCTCTGCACTTTCTAGTATCTCAACATCTTATATAATTTTTCAGTTTTATTGACATTTTGTTTTCATATCTTGTTATGCACATTTCCCTTTTTTAAGATAATTATTTTTTATTTGCAGAGTGTATTTGGTAAATCAACTCATCTCCCAATTTTTTTTACGAATCTATAGGCCAATATTCCCAATACAACCAGCAGGGGGCACTGGAACTCCAGGATCTTGGACTTACAGTACTTCGCAGTAGCGAGTTTTAATAGGCATCAGAGTTTGGGTTCACCCTGCAAACCAATAATTAGCTCATCTCCATCTGATGTCTATCTACTTTTCTATCTTAGTTGGAGAGAAAGAGAGAAAAGGTCTCTGTAAATAAAATTCACAGAGAAAGTCTTTAGGTGTCAAAAACAACTCGATGGTACATAATCAAGAAAATTTCCTGGAAATGAGAAATTCAGCAGCACATCCAATAGTAGACTGATTAAATTTTTAAGATCACAAAGATTCCAGCAATGATGTTTCTAACCTCAGAAATATTCAAAATGTCTTCATCGCTCTCAGCATGGATGGGTTTGTGTTGGTTTATTGTGGTGGTATGTTTTTTTGATCCCCCTTAATGAAATATGTTGAGACTATAGCTAACAGAATAACAGAATGGGAAGGAATGATAACTACAGTTAAATGGCAATATCTCTGAAACACCCATTAATATTGCCATCGGTATTTTTTTACTTTGGCTCCCCTGGTAGAAACAGCACTAGCCAGACTGAGCTCAGCAAGCAGAAAGCAAGTCATTTGTTGACATTTTTCTTCCACTCCCAAGCAAAAATCTGATTCCTGGTCCATTCCATAATATGTATCTGAGATGGCATCAGCGTATTTCAGTCTCATGACTGCATGAGCAAGAAATAAAACAAACGACTCGCAGGCCTGAAGTGAGAAAAGCCGTATCTCATAAATATCAGCCAAAAGGCCCATGGCTTAATGCAGTTTGCCAACTAATGCTTTACAGGTAACCTGGACTCCAATTCCCATCCTCCACTACCATGGAAGAATGGAGTCCATTCTAACACATCCAGATGTACAAGGCTGGGGAAGCCTGCTTCAACTGACAGACTACAGCTAAGTTTCATGCCTTGTTTAGATTCCCCTGTTTTCTTCACAATTAAAAGGGAGACTGACTCTCGTCTCAAATTCAACTCAGCTTTTTATCTAATACTCTAATTTCCTTGGCAAACATATCGAGATAGCTTGCCACTGAACGTTTGAATTTTCTTTTCACTTCCCAGTTTAGCCAGATCACTTCCTGGTGATTCTTCCACCCCAAATCATGCTTGGCTTTTTCTGAGATCGACTAGGTCAGCTGGGAGTTGTAATCCACTCTCAAAAGTGAGGAAATATAGTTGATATGCACCAGGGTCTTTTCAACTTTTAAAGTTCCATTTCACTGAAGCAGAAGCCACTGCAGTCAACCCAAATCATTGCCTGGTGTTAGGCGGAACTAAGCTAAGCATAGGATTGAAAGAGAGTGTTATTAAAATTGGGCCTTTATTTTCTCAAAATTATGATTTTTAAAACCCACAGCTTTATTTTGGGTACTTGCTCCTTCTTACAGAAACATGCTGCGCTCAACGAGCAGACATGGCAAAATTTTACAAAAAATGTGGATACAGAAAAGGAGAGGCTACAAAAAACAGAATATGAAATATACCAAAGAACATACTAACAGTCTTTATTATGATTTGTATATTCGGTAGGCATCAACCCTAACCCCAGGGTTCCTTTTACATATCTTTCAGACATTACATTTCATCTTTAAAATCAGAGCATCCAGATTATCATTAGGACACAAACATCTGTCCATCGCATCTCCAGGATCAGACTGAAGACAGGGAAGATTATTATCAAGTTTCAGAGAATGGCAGCAATGGAGAAGACAAGGACCTATAGTGTAGAGGAAGGACGGTCCAGTCAAAACTGCCATAGATGCCAAGACTCAGTGCTTTAATTTAGGATCTCTGACCCAGGGATGGCCAAATTTATGTAGGGCACTCAAAAACATTTTTCATCACAAAGGACAAGAGTTAAAGCCTTTTCTTTCAAAGGAAAACATGCTGCTAGATATTGCAGCCGAAACACATGCACTCATTTTTAAAGTAAAATCATGAAAATGCAAAATGTGAACTGACTGAAGAGGAGCTAAAAAAAAATGCAAAATTTAATAGCTAATTTTTATTTTTCAAAATGAAAAAGTTCGAGCCTAGTGCTAGAAAGGGATCATCTTGATCCCTTGGTAAAAGAGGATGTCCTAAAAGGGATATTATGCCAGAAAGGCCAAGCCAGTCTACTTTTTTTCAATTCTTCCATCATTCCCCAGGGCAACAGTCTTAAGGCCTTGGTGCGCAAGGAGAGCCGTTCTGCTTCCGTATCGCATTCTGCAGTACACAAGGCAGAGATAAAACAAACAATCTTTCCAATTTCATTAAATCAAAATGGCTCAACGCCCTGCTCTGATCTGGCAGGTTTAGAGATCTGTAATTTTTCTCCGGATATATGGATACTAACCATTATGGACTCATTATATCCATTTCGTGGACTCCAACTGGGTATTTTACACCCATACGCCTCAGAAACACAGTCTGGGCTGGAAAACCTACTACCCACAGCAAAGGATGGGCACGTGTCCCATTAAAAGAAGCTGGCGGGAACGTGAAGATGGGGTCCTCGGTGTCTGCATCAGTAAAAGTCACACATTCCCCCACGTAGTCCAAGGACACTCGGATTCTTTGGGGGTGTTTGCTCAGGGACAAGGCCGTAACAGGGGACGTGAGGGCCCAATGTTGGCCCTTCCACAGCCCCACAGCCCAGATCCCTTCCTCTGGGCTGAAGTCCATCATCCCCTTCTTCTTGGAAGGATCTCGGGTGACTCCCACTGCCCAGAATTCCCCATCGCCCACTTCCAATTCCCAAAAGTATCTCCCAGAGGTGAACCCATCACAGCCCAGAACCAGAGCCCTGGAATCCAATCTTTGGGGAGTGTCAGGGACATAATGTAAGGCAGGTAGCCTGTGCTGAGATTCTCCGTCTCCTGCATTTCTTTGGTCCAGGGGCAGAAGAGCACTTGAGAAATCCGGGTCAAAAGTTGAAATTCCTGTGAGCAGAAAGAAGCAACCTTTGTCAGCGCCTTGCTTTCCTTCCAGTACTGATGCTTGCTTCTGGCTCAGTTATCACTACATCTCTCTTGTTATCATTTGTAGCTATTCCTGGCAACTTCCCCAAAATTCACGTAGACTGCAACTCTACCTTAGACTGGGATTCCCCAGAAATCACATCAGCATGTAATCAGCAGGTTACCTGCATAAATCCCCCCAGGTGGTTCAAAAATATGAATAAATAAATAAAAACAAGTAAAACTATTATCTACTGAGCCACAGAACCCTTGCATCTCGAGTTAAGATGGTTTGAGGGTTGTGAGAGCTCTCTGCCAAGATCGTAAGAGAGCCATCAGATGCAATTAGATGGATCAATAGGTTAAAGCAGGGGTCTTCAAACTTGGCCCTTTTATGACTTGTGGACTTCAACTCCCAGAATTCCTCAGCCAGGCATGCTGGCTGAGGAATTCTGGGAGTTGAAGTCCACAAGTCATAAAAGGGCCAAGTTTGAAGACCCCTGGGTTAAAGCAAAGGACAAGGACCTTCAAGTCCAGTTCAAAGGGTTTGTTATGCCCAAGAGCCATACAATTAAAGAACAGCTACCTCACAGATCAAGGAAATAAAATCTCCAAAAAGTACTTTTCATTCACATATCTGCCTTATGTCTCAGATATGCAATCTTGCAGTTTTTTTTTAATTGTCTCATTCACACAGTTAAGAGAAAGAGGGGGGGAATCAAGGGGCCAATCTGCTGATGACTAAAAAGTAAAAAAAAAAGTTCTACACAATACTTTAAAAGAATTCAGAGTTTGTTTTTTTTATAATCTCCAGCTTCGGACTGTTTCTAATCCTTGGATTTACAGTTTTGATTTTCTTTCCTTAATAAAGTTGCAATCATTAGCCCTTTTTGGCAAAATACTCTACAAAATAATTGTGAATGCAAAATGAATAACTTGCTAAGAGTTTGCATTAGGTTATACACAGTACTGGAATAAAAGCAAGCCATGCTCCCACTCTGCGTTAGCAATATATCCTCAGTAGCTGAAGCAGCTTTCAGTGGAAACAAAGTAAAAACACAGAAAACACTTACAAATCCAACAGATGTTTCCCCAAAACTCACCTTTATCATTCAGTGATCTCACAGTTTCTGTTCTCTCGATGGCATATGTCACATTATCTAGAGAAAGCAGGTATTTATTGAAATTTAGCTCCTCAAATGTAGAGAAAAATGAGTTTACTGATTAACCAGTAAAACCAGAGGGACATGGTGGTGTAGTGGCTTAATGGTGCTGGAACTGCCAGATAGAAATGGTCCCCCCCCCTTTCTCTTAACGGTTCAAGCCCACCTCTGTGAGACAGACTGAGCTCCCCTCACTCAATCCCTAGTTCCTGCCCACCTAGCAGGTCGAAAGCATGCAATACTGCAAGTAGATAAATAGGACTTCAATGGGAAAAACCTAGCCACCTCACTGGGAAAAACCTAACTGCGTTCATGTATCCTGAAAGTGGAAGCCAGCTGCCAGCCCTGTCCCAGTTTGGGCATTTAGAAAGAAACAGCCTTGACTCCATTCGTAGCACAGCGTAAGTAAAGCCAGATCTGAATATTACCGCATAAACCCAGTGATTTTCCCTTCTCCCAGGCCCCCTTGGTCATTTTGTAAAATGTCCAACGATATTCAAAAGTAGGTGTTTGGCACCTTTTTGACAGGCGTTTGCATTCCGTTCTCATGCCTGTGTCCTTGGATCTTTCACCTGCTGTCACATTCTGGATCCTGTCATTCCCCCTTCCCTACATATCCCCATTCACCATTCCCCCTTTTTATGGCAGGATGCCATCAAAGTGAAGCAAGGCTGAGGAGGTACGACGGCAGATCTGACACTGACATGGGACCAGGCTTCCTGGCGGAGCCCATGAGAGCCAGCAACCCGAGTGCAACTAGTTAATTAGTATAAAGCCAAGTTTCCCTCTCCCTCACCCATAATGCACCAAGAATAGATGTGCAAGCACCAAACAGAATGAACTAGCAATCTAGGCTGTCAGGACTGCATTGTGTACCTAGCGTGTGTAGATTTGCCTGACACTATATGCCATACACTAAATAAATATTTGGTTTGCCTCCATCAATGTATGGTCAATCTGTTTAGTACGGCATTATTTTATCTTCCAAAGAAAGTATACTTGACACAGCTTGCTTTTAGCAGAGTAGATCTGATAACTTGATTCCCTCACTCCAGCTGTCCATTGAATGGCTTCTAATAACTGAATTTTATATTCCCTCCATATTTATTTTCTCAGCACTTTCAGCGCAGAGAACCATTTGATGTTATTCTTTTCCTACAGCAGCTTCTGCCTGCAACATATTCTGACTTAATCCTTCAACTCAATGCTTCCATTGGCCATGTCATTTTAATATATTGTATGTATATATTAGCCTACTTATATATTATCCTATTTTCCCTTGCCCTCATTGCTTATCACATAATTTTAGAAGTAAAACAGGGTCTCCTCCCATCTAAGCTGCCACTCAACACATTAAGTCAAGATTTTTAAAGACCAGCCTATTTATAAATAAATAGCACACAAAATGTCTTAGGGTGAGTATAGTCTTTAAAAATTAGCCAGACCCAAAGTATCCTGGGTTAGCAATTAGAGATTAAAAGGTAAAGGTTCCCCCGCACATGCATGCTAGTCGTTTCCGACTCTAGGGGCCGGTGCTCATCTCTGTTTCAAAGCCGAAGAGCCAGCGCTTGTCCGAGGATATCTCCGTGTTCATGTGGCCAGCATGACTAGACACCAAAGGCGCACGGAACGCTGTTACCTTCCCACCGTAGTGGTCCCTATTTTTCTACTTGCATTTTTACGTGCTTTCGAACTGCTAGGTTGGCAGAAGCTGGGACGAGTAACAGGCGCTCACTCTGTTAACGTGGCATTCAGGATTCGACCCGCCAAACTGCCGACCATCTGATCGACAAGCTCAGCGTCCTAACCCACTCAGCCACCACGTCCCTTCTAATTAGAGACTACTGATCATTTAATCACTTTTGCATACCTTGAAATCTATTCATAGTTTTCTTCAGAACCACCCCTTTTCGTGACAACAGCTCCAGTCGCTCTCCCAGCTTGAATGTCGCCTCCTCAGCTGACGGGAACTGTTCTGCGGTGCATCTGAATTTTTTAAAAGAGCACATTTATACAACTTATGAAAAAGTTCAATTTGTCACGTTCTGCATTTTTTCTTTGTGTATTTCTTAAGAACTACACTGAGAAGAACATACTAGCCTAATATCCTAATCCAAGGAATGAAGCATTAATGCGTACCCGATTCTAGCATCTCACGTTTTATATATTTGGCCTTTCTTGCTCCAGAAATGCTAACTCCTACTTCAAGCATGCAAGCTGACATAATTGCTTCGGATGGCAGATTTTTGAGTGTTGGCAAATGACACCAGTAATAGAAACTACTGGGCATTTTCTGCAAAACTCCAACATCTGTTTTGACAATATGCACCCTGGAGAATTAATAATACATTACGCTCCGTAAATTAGCATTTAGCGTGGCAGCTCCACTATTCTAAAAATAATTCTTCTGGCTTTGTCAGTTACCATTTTTCTCTTCTTATGGCAGCTAAGCACTTGTACCCGCTTTCCCTGCAAGATTACAGCTAGTCCCACTAATGTGACCACCCCACCCCCGCTCTGAAAGCACCTCGATCGCCCCAATTTTGGCAGAGAATATAAGAGCCCCGAGCGTGTCCTTCCTTTGTCTACAAACCCAAGGATGGCGCTTTAGAATGGAAAACCCCGTGGAAAAAGGAAAGGAGGAGAATCGTACGTACCTGGCCATGTTTTTTTTAATGTCCTAGAAGACAAAAAGAGAAAAAAGAGAAAAAAAAGGCACTAAGCATCGCAATGCTCTACCCCTGCAGTCTATCGCTGGCTAATGGGGAGCATGCCTCAGCACCCTTGTCTCGGGCTGCAGAGGACTCCGTGAGCGCTGTCCAAGCCATGACAGGTGGAAGCTTTGTTCTAGCCTCTGGTGCTTACAAGGCAGGGGGAAGTAGCCTGCCCCCCCAGTCACCCTCAGGCTCTTACCTGTGATCCCTGAGGTGGAACATCGGATGTTTGCTTCAAGACAAGAGGTGGGGGATGCTCCGGTTACACACGGGAGCCTTCGGGCCACGTTGCTCTCCCTGGTGCTGTAACTGGTTCTCTGAGGAGAAGGGCTGCCCTAATTCTTTCAGCAGCCTTCTCCTCCCCGAACTGTCCGCCCGCCCTTTCTGCCAGTGAGCAGGCTGGCTTTGCGCCCCCTCCGAGGCCTGCCCACCAGCTACACCTTGCTTTACCACCCACATGACCTCTAAGTGGGCTGTCTGGTAGGCACACCTAATGGAAGAGGAGGGCACGGCTTGTTTCAGCCCAACCGAGGCAACTGTGCCTTGCTTTGACAAGGCCAGGCCCAGAAGGAAGGACCCCAAAGGGCCCCCGCCCCGCAATGCCCCATCCCAGGATCACGGTGCCTCTTCACCATCACCCGTTGTGCCTCAGAGAGATTCTCTGCACGTCACAGGTTACCTAAAAATCTTGTCCTTGTTGCTTGTGATCAGAAAGCTGGTTGCAAAAATAATTAAAAAACAAAACAAAACGAAAAAAAAGGATTCTGTGCCAAGAGATCAAGTGCGCAGGAGGTGCTGCTCGATTTTTAAAATAAACCAGCCTCACATCCTTGGAATAGCTACATATGATGTTCGCCACGGAGTGGACCACAGGAAGACCCTAAGGAGATCCCAGAAAATGCAGGCTTTTTTGCAGGCACACATACGGCACAACACCCTCTTGTTCTTCTCCACACAAGAAACCCCACTTGTTCTCTCTACACCCAAAGTTACTTCCCCCCGCCCCTTGTCTCTTTGAAGGCATGCACTCATCCATCGGCCAAATGGTTAGGAGCAACATCGAATCCCATCCCGTCACTGCAGTGGCTGCAGCCCGAGAACCCAAACACCCTTGAGAGAACCCATATTAACAGGACAGTACGTACTAGAGGTCTGCATGGCAGCCATACCCGATGGGTCCCGACATGAACCTGAAGGAATGGGGTCATCCAGGCCAGCTTCTCAACAGCCTTCAGGTCAGGCTGAGGGACCTGGAAGTACATCTGCCAACAGCAGAATGCTATGATGTCATAGCATTCTGCAATGGGAGGAGCTCCAGAGCTCCAACTCTTCCTTGTAAAAGTCCAAGGGCACCATTCCACGAGAGCACAGACCAGACTAGCAAGGTCCCCCTTCGTCTTCCCATGAAAGGTCAACACTCTGCAAGGGTGGAAAATACTCCCACCCACAGCACTGAATTCATCTGGCTTCATCACAGCCACATCAACCAGAAAGGCCAATGCCAGCACCTGTGCAGAGTAGGAAAGGAAGGGGGTACACTTTCCAGAGAAGCCCCCATTACCTGTCTATGGCCTGTCCCCCACTGTCGCCAATATGTAGATTTTTTTTCCCCCATGAGGAATAAACAGTTGAATCCTTGTGCTGGTTCCAACAGGGATCACATCCAAGTTCATGTTTGACCAACTGTATCTAAAGGGCCAGGAATTCACAAACCTCACATCCAAAACCTTGGGGAGCCCAATGCCAGGGCCTCTGACTCATTGCTAAGCTCACCTCCAAGCCAGAAAGAAGAGACCTTTGAGATCGCAAAGTCTCACCTGCAAAAACTCACTCGCCGGCTGCCTGCACTTCACCTCCATCTCAGTGATGACATCACCAAGACGAGAAAGTTCCTCTGAGATTTGGGTCATCATGCCGTCTTTCTGCTTCTCTATGTCTTTATCTAGCTCTTCCAGCTGGCTCAGCAGGCGTTCCTCTTGCTTTTTCAGGAACTGATGTAGCTGTTCAAATTCAGTGACAATGTCCTTCCTTTCAGTTTGAACCTTTTCCTGTAAAGGGGTAGGATGAGAAAGGAGTGAACCCATCCCAAGGAGGAACATAACCGGAAGATCATTACAGGGGCAGAATGCAAAACTGATGTGTGTTAGGCAGCATTCTGGGAATCGTGGGATCACCATTTGCAGCTTTCCTAGCCAGCTTCCAACAAGGAAGATTAACGGGGGATTAGAGGGATTCACTTAATGACCATGTGCTTCACTTAACAACTGCAGTGATTCATTCAACAACCAGGTCATAAAAATCGGGCACAACTCACTTAACAACAGCTTGCTTAGCAAGGAAATTCTGGTCCCAACTGAGGACTTCTTGTAGGTGTTGCATAAGAGACAGTGCAGACACAGAAGAAATGGCCATAGAACACTTTGAAAAAAGGGAGAGTCAAAACAGACAAGGAGAATTTTTTGAGAAGTGAGGGGGAGAGGAATTCAGAAAAATCAAGCCCTGCTTCTCTGCTTGTGATGTGTAATGGCACCTACCGTGTATTCTTGGATTTTCTTTTCGCCTATCAGCTTCTGACTCCACAGATCATTCTTTTCCTGCTTCAGGGATTCTAATTGTGCCTGAACCCGCTCCTGAATAAATAAAAATGGCTTGAGATAGGGGGGAGAAAATTAGAGGCAGTAGGATCTTGGAAATTACAGCAAAGGCAGCCTGCGTTCACCTAATATGCTAATCTTTGGCTAAGTACATTACCTTGCTTGGCTAGTTCACACAACAAACTAACCCGTAAATGAACCAAACTGCACTGCATACAAACTAGATTAACCTTTCTCAACTGGGCTCCCTGAGAAGTTGCTAGGGGTTCAACAAGAGGTTGCAACTGACTTTTGCAAGCCACACAATGCTAGCTGTAGATATTTATTGTATTTATATGTCAAATTTAAAAACTGCCCATCTCCCTCATTGAGTGACTCTGGGTAACATGTATATAATAATTTGTATTCAGGGAAACCTGAGACCTAAACGTTATTTCAAGGGTCCTTCAGAATAAAAAGGTTGAGGAATACTATAGTGGATAATTGCAATATAGGTTAGAATGTTGTTGGGCCAATATTTCTGATTCACGACAAACAGTGTCATAATGCCTGTTCAAAAGAGATATGTATACAAAGTAGAATTATGATGTCTTCCCAATGCTACTGGCAATCCAGTTTGAATGTTCTTGGGGTTTTTTTTTAGGCTTCATAACTGGTGACAGCCATAAAGCTAAGTCCTGCTTCTTAAACAAAATTCAAGAGTCTTGGGCACTGATTCTATCTGTACCTAACCCCACAGTCCCACAGATTACCAAAGTCATAAAGGTAAAGGTAAAGGTTCCCCCGCACATGCGTGCTAGTCATTTCCAACTCTAGGGGCCGGTGCTCATCTCCGTTTCAAACCGAAGAGCCAGCGCTTGTCCAAGGACGTCTCCGTGGTCATGTGGCCGGCATGACTAGACGCCAAAGGCGCACGGAACGCTGTTACCTTCCCACCGTAGTGGTCCCTATTTTTCTACTTGCATTTTTACGTGCTTTCGAACTGCTAGGTTGGCAGAAGCTGGGATGAGTAACAGGCGCTCACTCTGTTACGGGGCACTCGGGATTCAACCCGCCAAACTGCCGACCTTCTGATCGACAAGCTCAGTGTCCTAACCCACTGAGCCACCGCATCATAGCTTAAGTGTTAAACTTAACTGCAGTTGAGCAAATTAGTTAATTTCCTTTTTCCCAAGCATAGCTATATATGAATGATCAAGTAACTCTTGTTATTCTTTGCCAGCATCAGGGCTTCCATGCCCAGAGTTTCTTTAGGTAAAGGTAAAGGTTCCCCCGCACATGCGTGCTAGTCATTTCCAACTCTAGGGGCTGGTGCTCATCTCCGTTTCAAAGCCGAAAAGCCAGCGCTTGTCCAAGGACGTCTCCGTGGTCGTGGCCGGCATGACTAGACGCCAAAGGCGCACGGAACGCTGTTACCTTCCCACCGTAGTGGTCCCTATTTTTCTACTTGCATTTTTACGTGCTTTCGAACTGCTAGGTTGGCAGAAGCTGGGACGAGTAACAGGCGCTCACTGTTACGCGGCACTCGGGATTCGACCCGCCAAACTGCCGACCTTCTGATCGACAAGCTCAGTGTCCTAACCCACTGAGCCACCGCATCATACAATAAACAAAATCTTGATATTGGACACCAGAGATCACAATGCTTCATTCAGCTGCTGATTTTATTTCATTACAGCTAAAAATAGAGAAGGCCCTAGTGCAAATAATCTTTTAGAGCAGGGGGGTGTCAAACTGCCGGCCCGCGGGCCAGATGGGTCATGCCGAAACTGTGCCCAGCCCAGCTCCAGCAATGGGGAAAAAGTCACGATATGCCGCGACATGTCATGTGGCGAGTTTGACACCCCTGTTTTAGAGCCTAATGTTGGTGACAGTTGAATTTTCAAATGCTTGAATGGATTTGTGAAGCAAAAATAGTTTTTTGAGGGGTTTTTTTTAACCTTTCAAAACCTAGTGTACAGTTCTGGGTTCCTCTGACAGTCTTTCAGCTAGGTACTAGGCTCTAATGCTACTTAGCCTTTTCATGATCAGATAGTCAATCAGATGCTAACCTGTAAGAACACATAGTGCAGCAAGCATAAATAAATAAAATAAAGCAAGAATTTCTCTTCTGAACCTGGTCTTGTCAAAGAAACATAGGATAAATAATAATAATAATAATAATAATAATAATAATCATAATCATAATCATAATCATAATCATAATCATAATCATAAAAAATAATAATAATCTGAAATGTTTACTTGGCCCAAAAGGTAGATCCTTTGATGAACATAATAAACAAGCAGGTCAAAAAAAAGATAAATAGCAATACAAGTAGTCATCAACTTACAACCATTCATTCAGTGACTGTTTAAAGTTATAATGGCACTGAAAAATGTGACTCATGACCATTTTCCAGACTTACTGTTGCAGCACCTCCATGGTCATGTGATCAACATTCAGATGTTGGCAACAAGCTCATATTTAGGATGGTTGCAGTGTCCCAGTCACCTTTTGCAACCTTTTGACAAACAAAGTCAATGGGAAAGCCAGATTCGTTTAACAACCATACTAAATTAACAACTGCAGTGATTCATTTAACAACTGTGCTAAGAAAGGTTATAAAATGGGGCAAAACTCACTTAACTACCGTCTTACTTAGCAACAGAAACTTTGGGCTCAATTGTGGTTATAATTTGAGGACTACTTATAGTGTCATGTCTCCCAGATCATTTCACAAACATGTGTTTGGCACTTCTGAGATTGCTGGGTACCCTTACTAATAACCCTGTTGTCAACACAGCAGATAGCTCAGTCAAGTTAACACTTAAATGACCATATTATCAATTTACAATTCATTCAAACCCTGGTCACTTCATATTTGGATTACTGCAATGTGCTTTAGATGTGAATGCCCTTAAAGAGCATCCAGAAACTTCAGCTGGTTCAAAACACAGTGGTCTGAACAGTAATGGGGCGTTCTTGTCAGTACTGCTAGTGAGCTGCATTACCTGGCAGTTGGCTTTTGAACACTATTCAAGGTGCTGGTTCTCACTTGTGTGGCATAGGACCAAGTTTCCTGAGGGATCATTCTTCTCCTATTGTTTCTGGCTGGCTGGTAACTTTGAGTTGTGCATTACCTGGTACCTTCTATTAAATGTTGTCATTTTATGGCACCTAGGAAAGGTGAATTTACTATCATGGTCAATAACTATTTTAGATAGCTTCTCCTAAAGATACAAATGGAACAGCCTGGGATTCTAAAAAGCCCTTAAAACCTGGCTTTGGTCCTAGGCTTGGGGTTGATATATAGGGGTAATGCTGTTTTCATAGTTGTTTTTAGTCTAGGTCAGGGGTGTCAAACTCAATTTCATTGAGGGCCGCATCAGCATTGCGGTTGCCCTCAAGGGGCTGGGTGGGTGTGGCCTGGGTGGGCATGGCCTAATGGGTGGGCGTGGCTAAAGTTCATATGGCCTACTGGGTGGGCATGGCCAGCTCTATATCGTTCGCATCAAGGGTGCCTATGGGGGCCTGGGCAGGAGTGGGACAGATCTGAGGGTCTCTGGCAGGAGGAGGGTCTCTGGGCCAGGGCCGAGGCAGTGGGGGCCGTTCCCTCACTCTTTCCAGGATGGCTTCGCGGGCCACATGAAACCACTTCGCGGGCTGGATCTGGCCCCCAGGCCTTTGTGTTTGACATGTCTGGTCTAGGTTGTCTCGTTTCATTTTATTTTTAACCGTTTTTAATTTATCATTAGGTTTGTAAGCTGCCGAGTCCACTCGAATGGTGGCTCTATTTTAAATCATCCTCATCTTCTTTTGGGAAAACATATTGTAAACTGGAAACCACCATTCCAACAGACACTGCTGCTTCTATTTGGCATGCTCGATATGTAATTTTTCACAGCACCCAAAAAGAACAAATTATTTTTTTTAAAAAACGAAGAGAGGGTGGTTTAGACGGAGGGCCCCCTGGCTCGCCCTTACCCTGTAATCCCGGGCTGCCCTCTCGACGTGGAAGATGGTGTGAGCGCGGTGCTCCTGGGATCGGTCGCAGCGCGCGCAGATCGGCGTTTGGTCTTCCTCGCAGAAGAACTGCAGCACGTCCTGGTGGATCTCGCACAGCCTCTCTCCGCTCCCATCTCCCGCCCCTCCGAGGGCGACGGGCGCCCTTTTCCCTGTTGGAGAGGCAACGGGGAGAGGGGCCGGGGGCGGCGTGGACGGGGCGGCCGGGGACGTCGGGGTCGGCGAGGGAGCAGGGAGCAGCGGGGGGGTCGGCGGCGTTGGGGCCCGAGGTGGCGGGGTGGCGGGCGTTGCAACGACGGGCGCCGGCGGTACGATGGTCGGGGGAGTCACCACCGGCGACGGCGCTGCGGGTGCTACTCCTGCGCTCGGCGGGGCGACTACCGTGGCTACGGCCGCCGCCGCCGCCGCGGCTCCGGGCAAAGAGTCGAGCCTCTGCCGCTTGGGCCTCTCCACCACCAGGTTGGCCAGCAGCGGCGGCGGCTTGATGGGCCGGAGGTTCCTCTTGCGGGCGCTGGCGCCGCACTCCAGGCAGGAGATGTTGATCTTCGGCTCGCCCAGGCGCTGCCCGATGCAGCCGGTGCAGAAGTTGTGCCCGCAAGGCAGGCACACCGGATCCGGGCAGTAGACGCGGCACAAGGAGCACCAGGTCTCGCTGGGGTAGCGCGGGCCGGCGGGGATCTCGGCGGGCGTCGTGCCGGGCGGGGGCGAGTCGGGCGGCGAAGGAGGAGAGAGCAGACAAGGCGGGCCGGGCTGCAGCAGCGGCGGGGGGAGCGGGCCGCCGACCGACAAACCCGGGTGCTGCGCGCCTCGCAGGCGGCTCCGCAGGAGCCTCTGCTGCAAGAGCTGCTCCGCCGTCATCCCGCCCAGGCCTCCGCTCATGGTGCCGGCCGACCAGCGCACGATGCGCTCCGCTGGCGAAGACGGCGCGAGGCCCTTCCGGCGGGAGCCCCCGATTGGCCGCTCTGCCTCGCGGAAGAGGCGCGGCTGACGCGACGTCGAGGTCGACGACGGGAGACGTTAGGGCGGTAACGCTTCGCGCGCCGGAAAGGGAGAGCAAGAGGACAGGAAGTTCCCTCTTGCTGGAATTTCATTTCCTGTTACTTTCAAGTCGCGCCGGCTGGAGCTACCGGAAATTGCGTTTCCACCCCCCCCCAAACTAACGAGGCGATTGTCCGCTTATTTGAATCGCAAACGAATTAGTTTCAATAAAGGGGAACATTTGGAGCTCAGAGTTGTTTTTTATTAAAGAGTTTTACAGTACATTTTATTTTTACCACAACAAAACAAAACCCCTCCCAACCCCCTCCCCTCTTCCCAACCCTTCCCAACACCTCCCTCCCTCCCCCTCCTCCCTCCCCGACTTCCCAGAGCTAAATACAAGGTATAAAAAGAAACAATCATAATCTACCGTATGCAAACAATAGACTATTAAATCTATCGCACTTTAACTCTTATAAAATAACTACAAACAATATAAATATCACATCAGCACTTATTCAAATGCTAAATGAAACTTTTTAGTCCCATATTTATTCTGGATGTAGTCAATCCATTTTTTCCACTCCACAATATATCTCTGTTGCGAATGGTCTTTCAAATACGCTGAAATCTTTGCCATTTCCACCAGGTTGGAAACTTAAAGTCCATTCTTCTATAGTCGGCAGTTCTTATAAAAGAGAACTTTTATAAAATGTTTTATAGGTGGCATTTAGATCCTAAAAAACTAGCAAGTATGTATCCGAACTGCCAGTCTAAATGTTGGAGGTGTGGTGGTGAAGATGCAATGTATTTTCATATATGGTGGACCTGTAAAAAGGTTAAAGCATTTTGGATTAAAATTTGGTGGAATATGCAGAAGATATTTAAGAAAAGGTTAAAGTTTTGTCCGCAATTGTTTTTACTGGGCATTACTACTGACACTACTGTTGTGGACACTAAGTTGATGTTGAATTTAATTACGGCAGCAAGACTTTTAGTAGGGCAATATTGAGCTCAGAGTTGAAATGAGGGATTCTTGGTGTTTTCTCGGCTTGCAAACGTTTCATTATCCAAACTTGGGTAACGTCATTGCTGCTAGTAGGGAGTGGTGGTTGTTCTCACTTTGTAACCCAGTGGCTTGCCCTGTCATAGTTTACTTTAGTGTTGTAGGAAGTCAGCACACACCCCCACGCCTGCCCCCAGAGAAGGAAGTATTTTGGGGGATATTTAAAAAAAAGGCAGTGAAGGGATTTTATTATGCTTAAGGTTGATGTTAGTAATATTGATATTAGTAGCGATACTTTGTAATCATCTTTATGTGCAAGCAGTTTTGTAGGTGCTTTATATTGGGAAATTAGTTATATAAAAGCAAATGTTTCGTGGTTTAGGTACAGGTGATTGCTTATATATGAAGAGAACGTGGGTTGTTGTGTATGAGTCATCATCTAGGACAGGGGTGTCAAACTCAATTTCATTGAGGGCCGCATCAGCATTGCGGTTGTCCTCAGGGGGCCGGGTGGGTATGGCCAGGGTGGGCGTGGCCTACTGGGTGGGCATGGCTAGAGTGCGTATGGCCTACTGGGTGGGCGTGGCCAGCTCTACATCGTTGGCATCAAGGGTGCCTATGGGGGCCTGGGCAGGAGTGGGACAGATCTGAGGGTCTCTGGCAGAAGGAGGGTCTCTGGGCCAGGGCCAAGGCAGTGGGGGCCGTTCCCTCACTCTTTCCAGGATGGCTTCGCGGGCCACGTGAAACCACTTCGTGGGCCGGATCTGGCCCCTGGGCCTTGTGTTTGACATGTCTGATCTAGGAATTATTTTTCTGTACCTTTTGGTTCCTAGTACCAAGACCAGATGTCTTTGTTCTGAAAGGGTATAAAAGGTGGAAGACATCTTTCCTGGTTGTTGCCTTCATATCTCTACCAGCCACGAAGAGAGATCTGGCCACCCAACTCTATTTGGATCAAAATAAAAGTTGTTTGCTTGCTGAAACCTCGGCTAGGGAGTTTCTTTTGGCTTTTTTAAATTCCTGAGTAATGCTGGGGCAATTGTGAGGCTAAGTGTAAAACCTTACATGAGAATACTATATTTCCCAATGGAATAATAGAAAATCTTAGGCAGAAACAGCCTGGAGGTCTTCCCCAAGCAGAAACTCAGCAGGCCAGCTCTGTAGAAATGCAAATTTAATAATTCTGTTCAGAAAGGGGCCAGGAAAGTTTGAGCTGATGTTAGAAAAACAGACTCCCAAGGACATAATAGAATTAACCCACCACCATTAGAACACCTGACAGTTAGAACAATTAACCAGTGGAACAACCTGCCTCCAGAAGTGGTGAATGCTCCAACACTGGAAGTTTTTAAGAAGAGACTGGAGAGCCATTTGTCTGAAATGGTATAGGGCAAAGGTCTGCAAACCGCGGCTCTGGAGCCACATGCGGCTCTTTCAGCCATCTCCTGCGGCTCCCAGTCCTCTGCCATGTGCAGTCAAAAAAAAAGTGGGACTAAAAAAGTTCAACCAATCAATTCAAATATGCAGGGTAAGTGCATATCTCGCCTTGGCTCCACTCTTCAGTCAAACCCTGTTCTGCACATGTGCGCATGTACGCACATGTGCACACATTTTTTGCGGCTCCCAGTTTTTCCTTTTGTGAGGGAACCAGTTCCGAGTAGCTCTTTCACTGTTTCAGGTTGCTGACCCCTGGTATAGGGTTTCCTGCTTGAGCAGGGGGTTGGACTAGATGACCTCCAAGGTCCCTTCCAACTTATTACTATTATTTATTATTATTATTATTATTATTATTATTATTATTATTATTATTATTATTATTATTATTATTATTATTATTATTATTATTGAATACCAAAAGCTCAGGTCAAAGTTCATTGTACAGGAACAGAAAGAACCTCAAATACAAAGCCACAGGAACAGGTACAATGCCAAACACAAAAGCCCAAGAAGGTATAAAAACCCACCATTTCCAGCTTCATTTTGTCAGCTTTCTAAGAATTGCATGATGTTGCTGCTGTTCTTCAATAAACTGAACCTTCTTTCCTAAGCAGCCTCCATTTTATTTATTCCCAGCTTGGACTGGACCTGAATATTTTTCTTTCAAAGTGCATTGTGCAGCATTAGAGTGCTGGCTACTTATGGTTATGTTGTATCACTAAACTTGTACATTCTAAACTTCTAGCAACCCAAAATCGAGATTTACTACCCTTGACATTTATGGTCTGTTTCACATATCCTGCTGTAAGGGTCAACAGCTACCCGAAAAACTTGAGGTTCCAAGAGGGCAAATCAGGAGACTCATGCAGATGCCTCCAAGAGAAACAGAACTTTATTTGGCCAAGTGAAGTTGCTGGGTGGAAAACTCTGAAACACTGGCAGCTGCATTCAGAAGTGCCACACACTGGTCAGTTAGGCATTTCTTTATATAGGCAGGCAATAACCAATCATAAGGACACACGTCAGTACGCATAATATCAGCCAATCACATTTCATTCCTTTCCCATTCTTCCTTATCTCTGGGTCTGTGTATGTATTCTTCCTGCCTTCACAAAATGGTGTCCCTAATGCAAGCACAGTTTACAGAAGCAAAATGGCAGTAATTAGGCCAACAAGAATACCCTTTTGTACAATCCCTATACTGCTAAGCAAAAATATGGTCTAATTTGTGATTTGTGTCCTAATATTTGTAAACTTAGGGTTATAGGTTAAAATACAAACACAATTCTCTGTTATTTTATAAACCATGAAGCAAATGAAAGAACAGCATTACTGTGATGGAACATAAATGTAATTAAGCTAGATATGTAGTATTGAACTTAGCTCAACTTTTATTCATAAAGGAATGATCTCGTTTCCTTGATGTCTTTTCTGCAGAGCCAACAAGAAAATGCATATATTTTGGATGTTCTTTTCAGAGCAAAATCCTGAAATAGAAAGCTGGGTGGAACTTATGAATCTACTATCAGATGTATCAATTCAAGGGCAGTGCCTGATATTGTTCCCATAACACCTAAACCATATTGTACTGTTATATTGTAATTTCTAGAGATATATGTGAACCCAGGAAGTCAATTGTGACTTAAAACCAGGGCTTTTTTTCTCATAGAACGCTCAGAACGGAGTTCCGGCACCTTTTTTGGATGGAACCTTGTAGGGTAGGCAAGGCGGGTTGTATGACATGTGTGAGTTCCAGCACCTTTTTCTTTTACAAAAAAAGCACTGCTTAAAACCTTCCTTATGCAACCATACTATAATGGAAGTATTTAATACAGGGACCAGCAAATTTCATGTGATCTGAAATCTCCATAGACCACAAAGACATCTGCAGAATCCTAATTAAGAACACCTGCCCTTGATTCTTGATCTACTGAATTCTAATCTTAGTTCCAAATCATTTAAGACATACTTAATATTATTAATCAATAAATGTACAAGAATGTTCATTTAAATAGATTTTAATGCAAGGACACAACTTTTTCTGAATTGAATGTACAAATCTGTTAACTCTTAATAAAGGAACAGCAACTTACAAAATGTCAAATTAAGTCAATATAGATGCAATCTAGAAATTATTTACAATGCTGCCAAATATAATTTTACCTATCAGTCCAAAAATATTTTAAGTCATCCCCATGTATTTGCCAATATAGCAAACTTAGTTACAACTGCAATTTAATTCAACAAACTATACCTTATATTTTGTCCACTTCTAGCCAATGGATCTAAACTGCAATGCCTTTCTCATAGGTAGTAATAAAATTATATCAAATTATGCTTGAGGCAAGAGCTACTTGAATAGGTTGATGAAGATTCTCAATCATCCAGGTAAAGTTGTCTAGAAGTTGAGTTATGGCAACTGGACCTTTCCTTGCTGGTTCAAAATGTTTTACTGCTTATCCAAGTAACTCATTCAATCTGAGCAAGTTGGTTATGGGGACCCCATATATGTCATCTAGGAGGTTTCGTTCCTCACCTAATCTGGATGGGGAGAGAGTCATTAGGATGTCAATATTCCTAAATCCTTTACCCTAGATGGGTTATTAAATGTGGCCTTCCTAGTGAACCTGGTAGTGGTTTTAATCTTGGGGATTAATGAGAACAACATAAAAAATGGGGGAACAGGTTGTGTCTTATACCGCTGCTGAGGAAAGAATTTTCCACTTTGGCATAAATGGATTCATTCACTCCTCTTTCATCTTCCTTGTCCAAAATGTCAACAATTGTCCTCAAAACAGTGTCTTTTTTTCTTTTTGATGAAGATATACTGCTGATTCTGGCCCTGTGGTATTGCTTCTCCTGTTGGGCCATCCTCTTGTGTAAAGGTTGCTTGTTTGTAGAGCTCTGAACACTCTTCACTGCACTGGATTGCATACAATAAATTACTCTTCTTATGCTTTGGTGTCCATTCTTTAGGATGGACAAGCCTTTGTCTCTGTGTGTGGTAGGTTTGAAGAATACAGGTATGTGGTGTTTTCCAAATATCCATTTTAGCTACCGGTCATGTAAATAAAATCAAGGATGACTTAAAAGAGCCTGGTTTCAAGATATGGGTTTTTTAAAAAAAACAGCTAACATGTTGCTATCTTAAATATTCTGAAGCAAAACAAAGACAAATCAAAATACTGAGGACCTATTTCTAAATAAACGTTAACGGGAAAGATGATTAGCATAAGTAATGCAAAATTGGATACTTGAGAAATATATATTTTAAAATGTATATTTTTCACTTATCACTAGGGCTTATATGCTAGTGCAATCAGTATGATTCCGAATGGCATATATGCCACAGTTCAGTAAACATTAAAACAAGGCTCAGAATATCCAACATTGCAAACCCCCCACAATATATAGTATTAATATTTCATCTGCAGTAAAAAAAATAATAAAAGTGCAGAATAGTCTTTCAAATTATACATGTAGTCCTTGAGTTACAACTGTAATGGAGCCTGCCCATTAGAGTTGAAGTCAGGACGTTAAATGAACTGCCTCAAATAACGACTGGCCCTCTGTGCTCTCCTCAGTGCATTCATTAAATTTATTAAATGAATGCACAGGTTGTTATGTGGAGCTCATGGGTGGGGGAGATCCTGGGAGGCCTCTCAAGGCCTCCCCCACTCCAAGATATCCATGCTCTTCTTCCCACCCCTTTGGTGCCTCCCATGCTGGCCTGCTGCACAACTGACTGTCTTGCTAGCAAGAAACATGGGGAAGGAAAGCACTGGGCATGCCAGCCTTTCCTAATTCTGCCCCCCCCTTCCTCCTGCAAAGGTACCCTGCCTTTCTGGGTCAAAAGAAGGACCAGTTCCCTAGCCTTTCAGTACTTTCTGGACCAATCAGCTGCTCCCCCCCCCACACACACACCATTAGCTGGCCACTGGGAGGCTGCATAACATTCCTGCCTTTCCCTAGGGCCTAGGCCAGGGGTCGGCAACCTTGGCTCTTTTATGACTCGTGGACTTCAACTCCCAGAATTCCTGAGCCAGCTATGCTATGCTGGCTCAGGAATTCTGGGAGTTGAAGTCCGCGAGTCATAAAAGAGCCAAGGTTGCCTACCCCTGGCCTAGGCCATGGGTAGGCAACCTCAGCTATTTTATGACTCATGGACTTCAACTCCCAGAATTCCTGAGTCAGCTGACTCAGGAATTCTGGGAATTGAAGTCCATGAGTCATAAAAGAGCCAAGGTTGCCTACCCCTGCCCTAGGCTTTGGGGACCCAGGCCCTACATAAAAGGCAGCAGCTTCAGGACAAACTTCCCCAAACCTTCCCCTTGTTATTGTCCTCCCTCCCTCCTAAAGCCACATTTTCAACAGGAAAAGCTGGGAGGGAGGGACTTGTTGATCTCCCCCCTCCAATCAAGTGCTAAAATTAAAATCTTCACCTCTGCTCTCCAATCTCTCATCCCTTTTAAAAACTTTACCTTCACTCCAGGCTGAAGAATAGAGGAAAGAAGCAAGAAGGAAAGAAAATCTTCCTGCAACTTTTTCTCTTGACCTGGGGGGCAGGGGGAACCCCACTTCATCTCCAAAAGTTAGCCAATTACTGTAGAGACTTGTGCAATAAAATAAATGCTGGGGTCGTTGCAAGCTTTAGCTATCCAACTGACAGACTGTAGAGCCTAGTTAAGACTTAAAGGCTAGTCTGTAGACTGTCCTCTACACTACAGGCAATCAGATGGACAACTAAAGCTTGCACACAGCATTCTCGATTTTGTTGCACAAAATTTGGAGATTAATGTTTTTTCTCTAACTGTCGGAGTGGGATGCGGGTGAAGAGATGTGGAGTGCTGCAGCATCCTCCTAAGGGCGAATGACCACAGGGGGACTGCATCTGTCATAAGTTTGAAACAGGGCTGTATGTAGTTTTTTTTGGGGGGACGGTCGTAACTTTGAACCATCATCAAGGAGTGTGTGTGTATAGAAAGTTTTTTTTAAAAAAAAACTAAGAGAAGGTATTTGCTTCTTTACTTATTTTCAAAGCTGAAATCTTTGGCTTGGCTCTTAATTTTTATCTCTGTGAAACTTTCACTCACAAGAAGAACCAAAATCATAGAAAACCTTTTCTATACACACAACTTTCTTTGTTCAAACAGAAGTTAATTCTAAAAGCAAAGCAAAAAGATCAGATCCTAGCCTGATCATGCTTCTCTGAAAATTGAAATTCTGCTTCATTTCAAAACTAACGTCCAAAAGGACGTATGAATGGTATTGCATATGCTAACCATATTGCGGGCAGCATTTCACTAACACATTTTCAGTTCTGTATTTAGATCGCACAATATAAAGGACAGGTTTTCTTCCCACAGAAATTAGCTAACAGAAAATAAAAATGAGGTACATATAATCAGCATAAAAAAAATGCTACCCAACCCTTTTCGTAATGCAGAAATACTTGGATTTTCTCTGGAGCCTTGTTTAATCTTAGGTGAATCTTGGAAGTAAAAGCCTTGTACTCATTTCTAGAGCCCCAAAATCCATATCCCTTAATTAGGGCAATGAAGCACAGGTCCCTTCTATTTTACAGACTCCTTGGCAATGCCAAGAGCCCAATTTTGCCCATCCTCAACTTCCACCTCCCAAGGTAAATTTCTCACAGCCGAACAGAATAAAAGTGGCATCAAATTTCTCCAGATTGTTGACCAGTGGCTGAGTTGTCTGAATTGTTGGCACGTCTCCACGTTTCACAATTTTTTTTTTATCCTTGCTTATCACAAAGAGAGGGTTAATTGCCCTGGGGTCCAGAGTAAGCTTGATGAAGGGACAGAAAAACATGTATTAAAAGTACTATTGTGAGAAATGTACATGTTGTAATTTTCCAATTCTGTTAAAGGAATAGGCATATAGAGGCACTTACCTAAGATACATTTAGGAAAGGACATATAATAAGATGAAGAAATAGAGAAATATACATACTGACTTAAAGGATACTTTTAGAATAGTGCACACTATTGTAGAATAACATATAGCTTATGAATTCATTTTATATAAGGCTTATTCTTTATAAAAACTGCTTAGAGTTAGTATTTTAAAGTATAATTAAGAACCAAAGTGCAGCCATGTTTAACCGAAGCATGAACTCTGTTACACACATAGCTTCTAGAGACAAAGCAGACATTCTTATAGAAAAACAAGGGAAGACATAAATCTTTTATAATTGCAATTATCCAGCTTGGGTAACAGTTCACCTTGTAGATAAAGCTATACCCCAAGTTAGCAGGATGTTACAGAAAAGGGAGTGAAGATAAGATAGAAGCAAAAGGGCATTTGATCTAATAATTGGAGGGTTTGGTAATTGTAATAAATAATAATAATAATAATAATAATAATAATAATAATAATAATAATAATAATAATAATAATAATAAACCTTTATTGTCAAAGTGCAACATGAGCTAGGCAGTCAGAAAGCATGTGACCAGGTGGCCTATCAACTGGACTCACTTTGGAAGGATGTGGCGTGATGTATGGGACAGGGTATAAAAACCTATACAAAAATTGCTTCAGGTGTGGACTCTGGGATTTGCCATTACAAGAGTTCCACTGCTTTTGCAAAAGCTTTAATAAAACTTGTTTTGTTTTCCAACATCCTTGGAGTTGAATTTCTTTATTCCTCACACTATCACAACCAAGTGCCAACACATCAGGAAAATTCAAATGGAGACTGGAATAGGCCTAGCACAAATTTTAAAAAAATACAGTAAGAGAAAATACTATTAGGCCTGTTTTAATCTTGACTGGCCAGTATACAAAGTACATAAAGAATGGGTTCATACATTTAAACCATGGTTTGCTTGAACATGATTTACTGAATTAATTGGCTGGATTTACCTATATAATAGAACTAATAGAAATCTACCCAGTAAGTAGCAAATGTAGATGATCCTTGTTTAGTGATTAATTAGTTCTGACAACTTGGTTAAGCAAAATGGTTGCTAAGTGAACATATATGACTGAGAGGCTGCAAAGATTGCTGGCTGCCACCCTCTCGTTCAGGTAAAGTTCTCTTTTCTAGTGTCCTATGCCTTATACGATTTTCTCTTTTTTGCCCCTTGCAGGCAGATTGCTTAAACAAGCTCTTTTTTCCAGAGCTGCTTTTCTCTGCAGCACAACAGGTCAACAAGCTCAACCCTGTGACCTTAATTAGTTTATTACAACCCTCCCACTAGCTGCCCTTGCTGCTGGAAACTGACTAGCCTTAATCAAGACTAATGGTCATTTAATCCAGTACTGCCTAGGAGTTCTTGGGAAAATTACTTTTTTCATGGCCACCAGTTACCAGCGGAATTGTTCTGCAGGCAACAGGAAGAGAAAGTTGCTTCTTTCAACAGAAATCTAAGCACAGGTTGTGGCAGGACTGATGCCTGAGCAGATTAAAAGTCCTTATATGCTCCCTCCCCTCCCTTCTTGACCTCCTCCCTTGTCAGGATGACCCAGCTGCCAATTAAACAGCATCACTGAGCAGCAGGCAAGGAGAAGGGAAGATAAAATGGCTGCCTGGGAGCTCTGCCACCACAAGAGGCTGAATAAAGGTCCTGGGGCTATAACAGCAACTGAGACCGCCAGGATTGCTGTCCCTAAGTGATGTGGTGACATGACATTGCACTTTACGACTGCATAGCTCATGGGTGTCAAACTCGACTGCATCACAATATGTATCATGACTCATCACAGTGTTTTTTGCCTTTATGGAGCTGGGATGGGCGTGGCCTGCACATGACACATCTGGCCCACGGGCCGCCAGTTTGACACCCCTGGCATAGCTTATCAACAGCAATTGCATAAATACAAACTGTCTAGATCAGGGGTCTTCAAACTTGGCCCTTTTATGACTTGTGGACTTCAACTCCCAGAATTCCTCAGACAGGCACGCTGGCTGAGGAATTCTGGGAGTTGAAGTCCACAAGTCATAAAAGGGCCAAGTCTGAAGAGCCCTGGTCTAGATGCTGCAGAATGTTTAGCTGATTATATGACATTCTACAAAGTTTTTATTTAAAAGATTTATATGTTCAGCCATCTTATGAAACACAGTGCTGGGCAACTCACAACAAATGCTGCTTCTTGCCAAGTACCATAAAATAAATAATGGAATACTGCTCTCTGACTCCTTTCTAATTAGAAGTCCCAATAACTTACCATTTAATCAGTTTTGTTTTGGCTTAGCATGTTGTGTGAACTCATCCACCTACAGCAACAACCTCATTTTCTTCCCTTCTTCCTTATCATCATCATCATGATTAAGCAAGCACAATTTAGTGCAGTGTGTATCCAAAACAAACGTCCTTAAAAGTTTTAGCTGCCAAGAACTGAGTAGTAAAAGTAACTATCTCCAACCTCACCTGGCCCTTGCTCTCCAAATCTTCTTTGGATTCTTTTAGTTTTTCTCTTCTTTTCCTTCTGAGCTTTCATGTGGATGGCAAGCTTTTTCTGAACAGAGAGAAAATATATGTTTAGGATGCTCTTAGATGTTTTTGCAAAGGCAGCTTGCAATTTCTATATGATGTCTCAGTCTAGAACACCACACATTACTGAACACACTGAGTTCAGCAATATTGACATTCATAAAAGGGTGCCTTGATCAGAGCTGAAAAATTTCAACAGAATAACATAAGGTTTTTATTACCTCTTATTTGGGAAATTGTACTGATAACAGTATCTTCATTATAAAAGTAATGTATCAGTTTGTGGTGTCAACCATTAGCCAACTGACATGCGACTTACTAAGTGCTGTCCTTCTGGGGGTGGGGGGGTTGTGCTGTTTATATGCTCTTAGGTGGAATGTTTATAAATGTGGGGGGGGGGTGAGGGAAGTAAGCAAATGAAGTAAAACAGCACACTAGAAATTAAAGTAACCAAAAGTAATCAAAATTCAAAAGAACTGTCAAAAAGAAAAAGCAGAGTCAAAAGCAAGAATGGAATCTGAGAAAATATCTGAGACTTTACTCTCCCTTGTTCTCTTAAAGGTGAAGGCAAAGACTGGAGAGGCACATTCAGACTAGTAAGACTGTGTGATTAGCATGATTAGCATTTACAACTTTAGCTTTCTGTCTGGGTTACCTCAAAGGGCGGACATTTTGAAGGAGATCCCCACCAATCTTACAATAGGTCCCTATGCGAATTCAGTCTCACTTCCCTTCTACATACAGAAAAGGGCCAAGTCTGTTAACCACTAGACCAGTGCTAGGACTGAGGGACTTCAAGTTCACCCATTAAGTTGCCACAGTTGCCAAACAACGCTCTGAGTCTTGGACCCCCTTTCGAGATGAAGCTGGGAAAGACCATCTGCTTGGATGAAGAGTGGGGCTCCCCCAGCCGACACATCCCTTTAGCTTGCAATCTTGGGCCGCCTCTTCGATGGGGAGCATGGGGTCAATTTTATGCACTCGGGACTCCCTGCAGATGACACGGACGGGCATCTCGTCCTCCTCGCAGAAGATTTTCAGCGGCTCCTGGTGTTTCTTGCAAAACCAGCCAGCGAGGCAATGGCCTTCTCCAGTCGGAGCCGCTTGGGTCACTTCCATGATGTTGCCCAGCTCCCAGTTGGGCTTGAAGCTCCTCTTGCGAGACCACCAGCAGCACAGGGGTCAGGAGGGGTTCTTGCTTTTCGAGCGACCCCAGCACTGGATGATGCCCGACTGGTAGAAATTATGCCCGCAATTGATGGAAAATGGCTCCTTGAGAGTAGTCAGGCAGATGGAGCAACTGATAGCCCTCTGCAGAGTTTCCAGGGGACTCTCGGTAGCCGTGGCTGGAAAGGGAAGAGAGGTAGGGATGCTGGTTGCACTGGCCTCCTTCACCGCGTTTTCTTGCCTGAGCTTGGTTGGCTCTGAGGCTGTAGTGCGTGCGGCTCCGTTCCTGCGCAAAATGCTCCCAGTGCCAGGGTGGACTTCTCCCCTGGGCTTTGGGGATACTTGATCTGCACGCCAGAAAGCCTCTGTCTGGGTGAAGACTCGTGGGGTTCCTTCCCCATTAGAAAAGACCAGATTCCCGAGGAGGAAGAGAGAGGTGCCGGTCGGTCTGTTGCAACGCTGAGAAGAAAGCATTATTTTTTACACGAGTGGACAGTACTATAGAAGAAATGTGTTCCATTTATAAGATTTTTCATACACCATCACCATCAATCCAACTCTGCAGAAACAAGGGAGAATATTTAGAGAACTGCAGCACGCATCCAGAATAGTTTGGACAAAGGGGAAGCACATTTACTTTCATTTTTCCCCACTGTCATAATATAATCGCCACACAAATTCTGGTGTGCTGCCTCATTGTGGCTGGAATAGGAAGCGTTCCTGGGAGTGATGAGTGAAGAACTTCAATACATGCTAAGAGTCTTTCTCCTCAGCAGGGTCACTCAAGGTGTGAAGCTTATCCAAGCTACCCAGCTTGAAGCAAGCAGGGTGGCTATAACTGGGCAGCAGCGCACAGGCGACCACACGCGGTGACAGTGACAAAGTCATCAATTCATGAAGTGTGAAAGGTGATGCTAAACCATTCCTGTATTTTTACCAAGAAAACCATATAGATAGAAAATATTGTCATGGAGAAATCGATGTGGTTATTAGCATATGAAAATGACCAGATGGCACATAAACAATATAAAATAGGCCACCATACACACAGTATTAACTGCCATTTTATGTAAAAACCTTCTTTTCCAAATGGTCCTTTAAAACAAGGTTTCATTTTTTATTGCCTATATAACGTGTTTATTTAGGCACATGTTTGTAAATATGTTCCCTGCTCCAATAGTGGATAATGCGAGTAATGTATATGATTTTGTATTAGTGAAAGTCAAGGGAAAAAAAGTCAGTGAAAAATTCACAAAGGAAGTCTTGCTTTGCCACAGAAAAGACATTTGTAGTTTATTCCTCCAAATTTTTCACAAGACACCAAATCTAATACAGGATTACGAGTATTGAAGCACCTGCTTTTTTAATGTTTATTTTATTTTAACATTTATGTAAAAAAAAACAATCAGAAAACAAAAGAAATGGAATAAAAAAGATTTAAAAGCCATGTGAAACTGAACAAGAATTTTCAAATTAGATTAGTACTAACATGTAAAAATAATTTTACATTGATATTAATAAAATAAAATCAGTAATTAGCAGAGGCAATTTATAAAACGTCATCCATCAGAATAAACAATGTGAGTTTCTATCATTAGAATCAGACAAAGTCAAGTACGTTGAAGCCTTGTGTAGAGCACTTATTCTTCTGTCATTTGATTTGACTCCATTTATTATTTTCACCTTGTTTTTCAGTCCATAGGGTCGAAAGGCATTAGATAATGTTTATGCCATCTTCTTTGACAAAATGATAAAGACCTATTACAACAAGGAACTGATGAAGGGACAAGACTACACAACTTTACAGGCTACCATATAATTAAAATCAGTTATTCTAATCCACTTCCTACATTACAGTGCAGACATCATCCACGTTCAGTGTCATATACACAATAAGTCATCTCACTGATCTACACTAACTACATCTGGAGAACCACTTCCACTTTTTAGTACTTGCAACTATTAATGCAGACCAGAACTCCATTCAACATGCATAATTCTTCTTTTAAACTCCTCTTAAATTCAGATTTGATATAATACGGGTGCATCTTCCTCAAAGGAAACTCTTCAGCCATCCAGAGTCAGCTGGGCAAGCAACACCTTAAAAAAGGGGAAAATCCTCTCGCCAGCAAATGATGCTGAGGAGAAAAGGAAGATGGAATCTTTTGTGTCAGCATTGAAGAATTCTACTTGTCCCCTTTCATAGTCCAGAAATACTCTGATTCTCCTGGGAGTACAAAGGAGTGGCAGAGCAGTAACAGGTGAGGTGAGAGCCTGGTATTGGCCAAAATCTCCTTGCAAGGCCCAAATTCCTTCCTCTGGGGTGAGTTTAAGTTCTATCTTCCTCCTCACAGACCCCCTGGCTACTCCTATTGCCCAGATGCCTCCATCTTCCACATTGACTTCCCAATAGTGTCTCCCAGATGTGAATCCTTCACAACCCAGCACACAACAAGAGGACTTGAATCGCTTAGGGTTATGTGGCACATCAGTCCGAGTCACATCCCATCTTGCACTTTTCCGATCCTCAGAAATTATGACTTGGGGGTTTGCCGTGTCTTTGTCAAGGGTTATGTTAACTGCAGGGAGAAAGAGGGAAAGGATGAATGAAACCATTGAAATGAAAGCACTTGTTTTATCAAAACAATAATAATGTAAATAATCCTGTTAGGTAACAGCAGATAAACACCTGTGACTGATCTTGGATTCCCTGTATTGAAGGTAAACCTACAGCACATCCAAGTTCATCCAATATTCACCTGGACAGAATGTTGAGAATTTAAAATCAAAAGTAAAAGCATCAAGCTTAATCTGCTGCATTAAAGTAGCTAACATGTCAAATCTTTCTGTAACCAATAGCCATCATTTCCTTGCAGAGCCAAAGAAACATGAACAAACTTTATTTCAAATTTCATACTTACCCCATTCGGTTCCTAGTTCTGAGGGCAGAGTGTCTAAAAAAAAAAGATAAAAAGGGCATTTCATTTTGAAGAAGCTGTTAATTTTAAAAATGAATAAACTGTTAGAATGTGATGTGCTTGCAATGAATGACTGAAGACGTTCCATTTTGGTTGTGTTGAAGAGCAAATTTTTCCAGGAAAAAAGCCTATACTGTTTTATTGTATTAAAACTTAGTTGATTTTGGCTGATCTTTAAACAGGGGCAGTATGTCAACATAAGACTATCAGAAATGCCAGATTATAGACTATGCCAGGAAGTTGAAAAAGATATTCTAGAGAAAAAGGCAGTGCTAAACCACTTCCATATTTCTACCAAGAAAACAAACAAATCTATCACTCTGTGATGAGCTTGATTTGAGGAAAACTATATATTCCAAAAAATACTGTTCAGAGATTTGGGTAATTTGTGATAATAGTGGTATTTTAAAAAAATATTAAAAAATTTTTTAGTTGATTTATCCAATACATCTAGTTTGCAAGTGGCAATATTGATTTAACATTAAACACATTTATAATATTTATTCAAGGGACGCGGTGGCTCAGTGGGTTAGGACGCTGAGCTTGTCGATCAGAAGGTCGGCAGTTTGGCGGGTCGAATCCCGAGTGCCGCGTAACAGAGTGAGCGCCTGTTACTCGTCCCAGCTTCTGCCAACCTAGCAGTTCGAAAGCACGTAAAAATGCAAGTAGAAAAATAGGGACCACTACGGTGGGAAGGCAACAGCGTTCCGTGTGCCTTTGGCGTCTAGTCATGCCGGCCACATGACCACGGAGACGTCCTCGGAGAAGCGCTGACTCTTCAGCTTTGAAACGGAGATGAGCACCGGCCCCTAGAGTTGGAAACGACTAGCACGCATGTGCGGGGGAACCTTTACCTTTACCTAATATTTATTCAAATTAAAATCACGGATTTTTAGAGTGCTTCTAGAAGACTAATTTCCAGGATAATAAGTCAAAAGAAAAAAAAATATAAATCACTGTAGAAACCTAAAAGGTTTATAAATAGAAATTACACATACAAGGTCATTTCTAACCAGAAAGAAATTAGCAGTAATACCAGGAAATTGCATGGAAAGAAATGAATAAAATCCAAATATGTCATAGATTCTTATTATCATTCACCAGGAAGCTCTAGAGAAAAATATACTGTTCTGTTTGAGCATTTTGTAATACTTTTAAAAGAAGTTTTAAGCTCGATTATTTTCCCCCTGTTGTTCTGTCCAATAAGGTAAAGGTAAAGGTTCCCCCGCACATGCGTGCTAGTCGTTTCCGACTCTAGGGGCTGGTGCTCATCTCTGTTTCAAAGCCGAAGAGCCAGCGCTTGTCCGAGGACGTCTCTGTGGTCATGTGGCCGGCATGACTAGATGCCAAAGGCGCACGGAACGCTGTTACCTTCCCACCGTAGTGGTCCCTTTTTTCTACTTGCATTTTTACGTGCTTTCGAACTGCTAGGTGGGCAGAAGCTGGGACGAGTAACAGGCGCTCACTCTGCTACGCGGCACTCAGGATTTGACCCGCCAAACTGCCGACCTTCTGATCGACAAGCTCAGCGTCCTAACCCACTGAGCCACCGCGTCCCTTTCTGTCCAATAGAAACTACAAAATACAGCTAGTGAGCGCTAACTAGATTGTAGTCAGGATATGACTGCAAAAAAGGGACCTCCAAGGTTTCAAGAAATATACTATGGTATTAGAGCAACCCAGTGAAGTCAGCGTTTGACGAGAGAACTCTGAATGCCTACTTACATGAAGTCCTTGACTTATGACCACAATTGAGCCCAACATTTCTGTTCCAAAGGGAGACAGTTGTTAAGTCAGATTTGCCCCATTTTATGACCTTTCTTGTCACAGTTGTTAAGTTAGTAACATGGTTGCTAAATGAATCTGGCTTCCCCATTGACTTTGCTTGTCAGAAGGTCACAAAAGGGGATCATATGATCCCAGGACACACTGCAACCGTCGTAACTATGAATCAGTTGCCAAGCATCCAGATTTTGATCATGTGACCATGGGGATGCTGCAACGGTTGTTAAGTGTGAAAAATCAGTCATAAGTCACTTTTTTCAATGCTGTTGTAACTTTGAACAGTCACTAAACAAATGGTTGTGAGCCAAGCACTAACTATAGCTATCTGAAGGTAGCAGAGGAAAAGGCAGAAAAACTGGAGGAAACGTCATAGAAAATCCTAAAAAAAGTAAAGCCAGCTGGTTGGGGGAATCCTACGTATGTAACGTTGTTTTGCTGCTGAGTATAATCGTAATTCATATAGCAGATTTTTGGTACCTTTGAGATTCTTCAGCATTTCTGCAAGCACCGTATTTTTCTCTGAAAACTCTTCTAGTCTCTTTTCCATTTTGAGTGGCATCCCCTCAGGGACCTGGAAGGGCTCCTTATCAAACCTAGAAAGAGAAGGATCAGATCATTTTTCCCTCATGGTGCTGATGTCTGTGGAGATTAAGTTGGTTAATATTGTCAGTAAAGGTGGCATGACTCTTGTTTAGAAAAAGAGAAATTTTTCTGAAGTGAGTCGAGCTGCTTTACTAGCAGTATTAATATTCTAATATTCTAATGACAGCCTTTTCTTTTGCAACCCTACAAGATCTGCAAACCTGTGAACCAAGTTATAATAAATGAACTGCCCCACCTTATTAACAGATCCTGTACATCAATTAACATCATCGATACTTTTTTGGGGGATGACCAGCAGTCTAGATCCAAGGAATTGGATTGACTATAAATTAAATTGATGCCCATATCAATGTACTGTTTGCGCTCTCTCTCTCTCTCTCTCTTTTTTACTATCCTATCACTGGCTTGGATCCAGAGTATTTAAAGATTTATATGCTACCTTTTTCAAGCAGTTTCCCTTCTACCCCAGATTTTTGACACATTGACTTGGTATGGAGGGTTAATCATGGTTAATGGGAGTCCCAGTAGTAAAGGCAGTGCATCTATCTATCATCTATCTATCTATCTATCTATCTATCTATCTATCTATCTATCTATCTATCTATCTATCTATCTATCTATTTAATTTGTTAAAGCACTACTACAGGTAGTCCTCAAGTTACAACCATAATTAAGCCTTGAATTATAGTCATAAGTTGTTGCGATAGTAAGTTGAGGCATAATGTGACTGGGTCTGATTTTGGGGTGGGTGGGGTCATTAAGCAACTCTATTTTACCTAATGGGCATTATTTCCCAGAAACCAGAAATAAACACCAGAAATTGGCAAAACCAGTCAAAAACCAGTCACATGACTATAGGAAGCTGCAAACAGCCATAAAGATGAACCAGTAGCCTAACACCCAATGCAATCACATGACTGCAGGGGATGGGGTATGTAGCCATTATAACTCCAAAATCGGGTCATAAATAGCTTTAGGGGGGTCCATCGTATCTTCCTACAGTTTCTAAGCAACTGGTTGTAAATAGAGGACTTATAAATCTAGATTCAATGCATTACTGAAGCTGGTTTTACAATAGTAGAATTTTGAGGCACTATATAGATCCGGGGAAACTGTTGTTGGATTTGGCTATTATTTATAGTTTTTACCAATTAGTTAGACTCTGTTTTTTCATTTCTTGTTGCACAAGGGCAAAATATATCCATTACTGTTTTTTGATTTGATTTGATTTTTTAAAAACCCAAAATCAGGAGTCTGGCAGCATCTTTTCAGACTAGTATGATTTATTAAAAGGCATAAGCTTTCATGAATGTAACTCACTTCATCAATTGGATGGAGTGGCTAAACCAGTGTTTCTCACCCTTAACAACTTTAAGATGTGTGAGGAATTCTGGGAATTGCAGTCCATACATCTTAAAGTTGCCAAGGCTGAGAAACACTTTACTAAATTAATATGGATTTAAATTAGGGAGAGGGAAGAAAGAAGTGTTGTTATGCAAATGCAGGTTTGTTGTTGTTAGCTGCGAAGTCGTGTCCGACCCATCGCGACCCTATGGACAATATTCCTCCAGGCCTTCCTGTCCTCTACCATCTTCTGGAGTCCATTTAAGCTCACGCCTACTGCTTCAGTGACTCCATCCAGCCACCTCATTCTCTGTCGTCCCCTTCTTCTATTGCCCTCGATCTTTCCCAGCATTAGGCTCTTCTCCAGTGAGTCCTTCCTTCTCATTAGGTGGCCAAAGTACTTGAGTTTTAGCTTCAGGATCTGGCCTTCTAAAGAGCAGTCAGGGTTGATCTCCTCTAGGACTGACCGGTTTGATCGCCTTGCAGTCCAAGGGACTCGCAGGAGTCTTCTCCAGCACCACAGTTCAAAGGCCTCAATTCTTTGGCGCTCAGCCTTTCTTATGGTCCAACTTTCACTGCCATACATTGCAACTGGGAAGACCATAGCCTTGACTATACGCACTTTTGTTGACAGGGTGATGTCTCTGCTTTTTAGTGTGCTGTCTAGATTTGCCATGGCTTTCCTCCCCAGGAGCAAGCGTCTTTTAATTTCTTGGCTACAGTCCCCATCTGCAGTGATCTTGGAGCCCAGGAAAATAAAATTTGTCACTACCTCCATTTCTTCCCCATCTATTTGCCAGGAATTGAGAGGGCCAGATGCCATGATCTTGGTTTTCTTAATGTTAAGTTTCAACCCAAGTTTTGCACTCTCCTTCTTCACCCGCAACAAGAGGCTCTTTAGTTCTTCTTCACTTTCTGCCATTAGAGTGGTATCATCTGCGTATCTTAGGTTGTTGATATTTCTTCCGGCAATCTTAATTCCAACTTTTGATTCATCTAGCCCTGCCTTTCTCATGATGTGCTCTGCATATAAGTTAAATAGGCAGGGCGACAGTATACAGCCTTGCCGGACTCCTTTCCCAATTTTGAACCAATCAGTGGTTCCGTGTCCAGTTCTCACTGTTGCTTCTTGATCCGCATATAGGTTTCTCAAGAGACAAATAAGATGGTCTGGTACTCCCATCTCTTTAAGAACTTGCCACAGTTTGTTATGATCCACACAATCAAAGGCTTTAGCATAGTCAATGAAGCAGAAGTAGATGTTTTTCTGGAACTCCCTAGCTTTCTCCATGATCCAGCGTATGTTGGCAATTTGATCTCTAGTTCCTCTGCCTCTTCGAAATCCTGCCTGCACTTCTGGTAGTTCTCGATCCACATACTGCTGAAGTCTAGCTTGTAGGATTTTAAGCATGACTTTACTAGCATGAGAAATGAGTGCAATGGTGCGATAGTTTGAACATTCTTTGGCACTGGCTTTTGTTTGGAATTGGAATGTAAACTGATCTTTTCCAATCCTGTGGCCACTGTTGAGTTTTCCAAATTTGCTGGCAAATTGAGTGTAGCACTTTTACTGCAC
Source organism: Vipera berus (assembly GCF_964194415.1). Taxonomy (NCBI): domain Eukaryota; kingdom Metazoa; phylum Chordata; class Lepidosauria; order Squamata; family Viperidae; genus Vipera; species Vipera berus. Next base: position 265,767,094 of record NC_138203.1, read on the forward strand.
TGTCTTTTAAGATTTTGAATAGCTCAGCTGGAATACTGTCACCTCCACTAGCTTTGTTGTTGCTCAGCTTTTCTAAGGCCCACTTCACCTCACATTCTAGGATGTCTGGCTCGAGGTCAGTGACCACATCATTGTGATTATCTGGGACGTTAAGCTCATTCTTGTATAGTTCTTCTGTGTAATTTTGCCACCTCTTCTTAATCTCTTCTGCCTCTGTTAGGTCCCTGCCATTTTGGTCCTTTATCATGCCCATTTTTGCATTAAACGTTCCCTTCATTTCTCCAATTTTCTTGAAAAGATCTCTGGTCCTCCCTATTCTATTATTTTCTTCTATTTCTTTGCACTGTTCATTTAAGAAGGCATTCTTATCTCTTCTAGCTATTCTCTGGAATTCTGCATTCAATTGGGTGTATCTTTCTTTTTCTCCCTTGCCTTTCGCTTCCCTCCTTTCCTCAGCTATTTGCAAAGCTTCCTCAGACAGCCATTTTGCTTTCTTGCATTTCTTTTTCTTTGGGATGGTTTTGGTTGCTACCTGTTGTACAATGTCGCGAACCTCTGTCCATAGTTCTTCAGGCACTCTGTCTATCAGATCTAATTCCTTAAATCTATTTGTCACCTCTACTGTATATTCAACAGGGATATGATTTAATTCATACCTGAGTGGCCTAGTGCTTTTCCCTACTTTCTTCAGTTTAAGCCTAAACTTTGCAAGGAGAAGCTCATGGTCTGAGCCACAGTCAGCTCCTGGTCTTGTTTTTACTGACTGTATAGAGCTTCTCCATCTTTGGCTGCAGAGCATATAGTCAATCTGATTTCTGTGTTGACCATCTGGTGATGTCCATGTGTAGAGCCGTCTCTTGGGTTGTTGGAAAAGAGTGTTTGCTATGACCATCGTATTCTCTTGACAGAATTCTATCAGCCTGTGCCCTGCTTCATTTTGCACTCCAAGGCCAAACTTGCCTGTTATTCCAGTTATCTTTTGGCTTCCTACTTTAGCATTCCAATCCCCCATGATGATAAGGACATCATTTTTTGGTGTTAGTTCTATAAGGTGCTGTAGTGCTTCATAGAACTGGTCAATTTCATCCTCTTCAGCACTGGTGGTTGGGGCATAGACCTGGACTACTGTGATATTGAATGGTTTGCCTTGGATTCGAACTGAGATCATTCTGTCATTTTGAGGATTGTATCCCAGTATTGCTTTTCCTACTCTTTTATTGACTATGAAGGCTACTCCATTTCTTCTTAAGGATTCTTGCCCACAGTAGTATACCTGATGGTCATCTGAATTAAATTCACCCATTCCTGTCCATTTTAGTTCGCTGATACCTAAGATGTCAATGTTCAGTCTTGTCATCTCTTGTTTGACCACGTCCAGTTTTCCTTGATTCATGGATCTTACATTCCAGGTTCCTATGGAGAAAAAATCTTTACAGCATCGGACTTTCCTTTCACCACCAGACATATCCACAGCTGAGCGTCCTTTCGGCTTTGGCCCAGTCGCTTCATTCTTTCTGGCGCTACTAGTACTAGCCCTCTGCTCTTCCCCAGTAGCATATTGGACGCCTTCCGACCTGAGGGGCTCATCTTCCAGCGTCATATCGTTTTGCCTTTTGGTACTGTCCATAGGGTTTTCATGGCAAAGATACTGGAGTGGTTTGCCATTTCCTTCTCCAGTGGATCACGTTTTGTCAGAACTCTCTGCTATGACCTTTCCGTCTTGGGTGGCCCTGCACGGCATAGCTCATAGCTTCATTGAATTACGCAAGCCCCTTCGCCACGACAAGGCAGTAATCCATGAAGGGGAAATGCAGGTTACAAGTGCCTTATTGACTATTGAAATGGGTTACAAATAGATTGTATATGTTAAGATCTGAGATTGCTTGAAAGCTTTTGATATATGTGACCCATAATCTCCTACTCAATTATGCTGATAGAGTTTGTTTCAGAACAGTTCTGGGAGGTTAAAATGCACTGCTATAGTTTTGCACTGGTTTGTACACCAGAGTCAAACATGCATTTTATTCATTATTTTGCACAATCTGACCTGTTTATTCTACATAGATGTTGATACTTATCAAATAGAAAGAGCATGTGACAGTACTCCTAATCCTGTCTTTAAAGTTATTTGGGGCTAGTGATGGTGCTATTGATATAAATATGGGTGCAAAAATAGATGTTTGGATCCAGTCCCCAAGTTGATGCCATTTTCCTGCTGTTTCTATTTGCCTGTGAAAAAAATGCTTCAGCCACAATAGTAGTTTGTTTGCAAGTATGAGCTGTCACCCAAGGCCTAAGAAAGTGCCATATCTTTGCCCAGTGTGGGCTGTAGCTTATTTATTTGTTTGTTTACTTACTTTACTCATTTACTTGATTTTTACCCCATCTTTATTACTTTATAAGTAACTCAAGGCAATGAACATGCCCAGTACTTTTTTTCCTTATTTTCCCCCACAAAAAAAATCCCTATGAGGAGGATTGAGCTGAGAAAGAAAGACTGGTCCAAAGTCACCCAGCTGACTTTCATGCCTACGGTGGGACTAGAACTCTCAGTCTCCTGCTTTCTAGACTGGCATTTTAACCATTGCACCATAAAGAGGAGCAGTAAATTATTTCTATGTCTTTCAACTAGTAACTTCCTATCTCATGCTATACTGTTCTTCTATATTTTGGCACAAAGTAGAATGACAGTACTATGTTTTCAAAGAGGCCGACTTTGTCTCTGTATTGCTAGCACTTAAAGGGAAAAAAAAATATTCCAAACAATAGAGACTCTTCTTTCTGATTATCCATCGTAATGACGTTTATAGTTGCTGTGGGTAGAATTGGTGTTTTTCTTAGTTAATCTACATAACATATTCGTTATGTATATATAGGGGTGTGGGTCTATATACATATGTTGTGTATAGTATGTTTAGGTATGTGTCGTGTATGTGTTTCACTTTGAGAGCGGGCAACTAAATTTCATTTTTGATCTGTGCCATTGTGCCCACAGTAAAAAAATGACAATAAAGATTATCTTATCTATCTTATCTTATCTATAACGTGCCCTTTTTCATGTCTCTTTCATCTGTGGCATTGTATCATTTCTTCATGGCTCAATGCATCATTTTGTACCTAGAAAATTTATTCGTGAATATGTGGACAACACGCGGTCCTTCCTTGTTTCCTGCGTGTCCTACTTTTCACCTATTTTTACTTTCCGTCCAAATGGCGGCATATACACTGCTATTAGTATGAAGTAGAATTGTAGTCTTAATTAGGATTGTTAGGACATTGATTAGAACTGTGTGGACATGCTCTCAAAATGACCAGCAAATCTTTCCTCTCTCCAAAATTTGCCCAGCTATGCCTGAGTACTGTATAGCAACTAGAAATGTTTGACAAGAATTCTCTGAAATGCCATCCTGGTTATCTACCTCCCAGTTTCTGATTATGTTTTTCCCCATATTACTGTAAGAAAAGCTTCCTTCAATGGAGTTAGCAGACCTGGGTGAACCCCGGAAAAGAAGCAAAATAGCAAATTCTAAAGTGGCAACTCCAGAGACAGAAGTCGTGCTTTGAAAGCTCAAACCCCCAGGTTATTCTAGACTAGGGGTAGGCAACCTTGGCTCTTTTATGACTCGTGGACTTCAACTCCCAGAATTCCTGAACCAGCCATGCTGGCTCAGGAATTCTGGGAGTTGAAGTCCACGAGTCATAAAAGAGCCAAGGTTGCCTACCCCTGCTCTAGACTCTGCTCTTAAAACACTTATGGCTGATCAACAGAATCTCTACCTAGTTACAGTAGTCAGAACTGACAAGAAGGACCCATCTTCGTGTCTCTGCAGCAAGATGCTTTGCTAACCCGTTTTCCAGAACATATCCTAACAATGCTGCCTTCCATCTCATCTCAGTCCACCGTGAAGGCAGCTGATATCCTATCTAACAGTTCCCATTTTAGTTTTCCTCTTTCCAATATAAGACTTGCTATAGCAACAGCGTCCAACGTTGGTGATGGTAGACTCATGAACTGGGATCTGCCTAGCTCCTCTTGGCCATTCTAGTCTGCTGCAGAGATACCTTCTCACCTCTCATCACTGCTCTTCATGGACCTTTGGGCCACAGTGTAGAAGATGGCAGAAGCCACAGAGGTATCTGCTCCCTTACTGCCTGACTGGGCTTTACAGAGACTTCTTACATTATAATACTGTGTTTCCCTGGAAGAGTTCTAGACAGTTTTAAAGACTACTGATTTTTGCAAGAGTACTAAAGTTGTGTTTAAAAAAATGGACTAGCCCAGTGATGGCGAACCTTTTAGAGACCCAGTGCCCAAACTGCAACCCAAAACCCACTTACGTATTGTCGGGTGCCGGGTGGGCATGGCCCAGTGGGTGGTTGTGGCCAATTGGGTGGGCGTGGCAATTGGGTGGGCGTGGCCCATTGGGTGGGTATGGCTGCAGTGGTAATGGTAGACTGGGTGGGACTAAAAAGTTCAATCAATCAATTCCAACTTTACGAGATCTTTTTTTCCCCCCGAGAAGTTGAAATTGATTGATTGAACCTGTTTTTTTTCCACATGATGGCGCAGCCCTAAAGCGAAAAGGTTTTTAAAACCCAGCTGAAGGCCTAGGACTGGGGTGATGATGCCCATGCACACAGAGAGGGCTCTGCATGCCACCTGTGGCACGCGTGCCATAGGTTCGCCACCACAGGACTAGCCTATTGGTTAATTTAAAGGGAAAGGGTTTCTACCAGCTGTTTGTCGCTGGTTTTGTTCCAAATGAACGTGTTATAGGTTTTCTGCTACTTCTGCTGATAAGGGATTGCACGCAGGTTTTGTTCTATGTGTGGCAGGGAGAGTTCCATGGCCTACTTCAGAGGGCTGATGGTACACAGTCTCTTGCTGCACTTTGTGGCACTTATTAACTTGGGACACTGGTGGGGTGAAATTGTCAAAGACTTCTGCCTTCAGCTTGAGCGACAGGTCACAGACACAGGGGCTGCTGGCCACAATCCGGTACCAACCTCCCTTCCCTGTGCACTTCTTACTGCTTTGCCTGACAGACAGACAGGCTGCATGCACAGCACACGGCATAGATCAAAGCGAGAGGCTGCTCTCTTGATGTTCCCCACATCCCTTTGTTTGCCCTGTGACCTGTTAGGGGGTTACTTTTGAATATGGATCTAGAGCTCTTCTAGAAGACAGCTAAGCCATTATCCAAGCAATAGCCTGGGTATAAGGTCATGTAGGAAGGGGAGGAGTTTACGGCAAAATGGAAATTCACTCCCCTGCAGTGCATGTGCAACCTATCAGAAAGACCATTTTGGAGGCACTGGTTTAGTGCCCTACCAGAAATAGCTGAAAGTGATAGGATACATAGGCAGAGAAAATCTACTGCAATGGCCTATATCACTCAGGAAGCTTGAAAAGCAGCTAAAACTTCTATCCCAGGAATCTGTCCAAGCCCACGCATCACATATTAAGAATATGGTGGCTGATTTTCCTGCTGGCTAAGGATGCTCCATGGGAGGGGAAATAAAACCAGGACAATTCACCAACTACTTTCCCACATGAAAACTCTTTAAAGGCAGAAACAGCCACCAACCACATCACTGAGGCAGAATATATATATATATATTGGCCAGGCTAGATTTCTGCTGGTCAAGGACCATGCCTACGATCATGCTTGTAAAGAAAAGCCTTTGTATAGGTCAGGGCTCTTCAAACTTGGCTTTTATGACTTGTGGACTTCAACTCCCAGAATTCATCAGCCAGCGTGCCTGGCTGATGAATTCTGGGAGTTGAAGTCCACAAGTCATAAAAGGGCCAAGTTTGAAGAGCCCTGGCATAGGTCAACGTCTAATGCAGAAGCCAAAAGCTTTCAAAGGCAAACTATCTGCCCCCCCCAAAAAGCAAGGGCACCTTTGAGGAAAATGTGCCTCTAGTTGTGTGTGTGAAGCCACATACCTGCACAATGTGCTTCTGATATCCTAGAGAAAGAAAAGTGTGGGAGGGGAGAGAAAGACAGGAACTCTGCATGACAATGAATATAACAGTTGATTCTCATTAGAGCCACTATATCTGAAGAACAGAGAAAGTATATTTGAGAAACTGATGCGACTGCTTTTAGGTTGTCCTCTAATCATTATAAGGAAAAGGACCCCCGTGGAAAAATGAATGAATCGGAATGAAAGCATAGGATAATACACAGTTCTAAGGTTGGTGATCATGGGGGGGGGGACTTGTAGAGCAAATTTTAGCAAAAAATACATCTAACAATATTGTTCACTATTTCTATAGTATGTTCTCAGATGGCATGAAATGTTAAATGCATACAACAACACATCAATACAAAACATTATATTGCTTTGCGGGTCAGGAAGGATGAGGTGAAACATCAAATGTTAGTCTCAACAACAGTCACGTTCTAACTTTTTTCATTCGACATTATTGATGTTACACATTTAAACGTCCAAGCAGCGTGCATGCAAACCACTGCAGCACAAAAACAGATTTCGCCAGAGAGTATCTGCAATGGACTGACATTGATTGTTAAGTAAAGATAGGGGAATTTTTGAAATCAAAACAATCCCCAGTTCCATTTTTGATCTGAAATACTAGCAATGAATTCTCTCCAAGAATACAGATATACTAATAATAAACAAAGAATTAAAAGCTTTTGGTTTCAGGTTATTAGCAGATTATTTTTTTTGTAAAAATTGCTTTATGAGGATTTGGGGTAAAAAACAATGCATACAAAATGGTAATCAAGATAGAAAGAGATTCTACTTCTGTTGCTTAGGGATTTGGGTGGGTTAGGCAGGAGACGGGATAGTCACGCAGGTGCCTATTTCTGTCTGTGCTTTTAGAATATAGATTTTTTTTTATTTCCAAAAGTATTCCTCTTTGTGGACTTTTCTGTAGGAACTGAGAAATAACCTCTTCAAATCGAATCATAACCTATATCCAAAACCATTCCTTCAAGTGGAATTCTCTATTTACTCCTTTATATAACAGAATCACAGAATATATAGATTGAAAGGGAGCTTGAGATCCTCTAGTCCAGGGGTTGGCAACCTTGGCTCTTTTATGACTTGTGGACTTCAACTCCCAGAACCAGGGCTGGCTCAGGAATTCTGGGAGTTGAAGTCCATGAGTCATAAAAGAGCCAAGGTTGCCTACCCCTGATCTAGTCAAACCCCAATCCCAGTGCAGGAATCTGCAATTACAGTGTCTCTGACAGATGGCCATCCTGCCTGTTTTAACACCTCCAGTGAAGAGGGTCCATCCCAGGGGTAGGCAACCTTGGCTCTTTTATGACTCATGGACTTCAACTCCCAGAATTCCTGAGTCAGCAGGGAGTTGAAGTCCATGAGTCATAAAAGAGCCGTGGTTGCCTACCCCGGTCCATCCCATCACACAGGGCAGCTATGTAAGGCTTCCTCACAATGTATCTGGCACACCTTCTTTTCAAGGTTCCCCTCTGAAGCCACCCCTCTCACCTGAAGGAATTCACTGTCTGGCTGCTCCAGCTTCTCTTCTATCTCATCAATCAGGATAGTAAGAGCAACAATTTCATCAGAAACCTTCGTGTCATATATTTTCTGATGCTTGACAATCTCCCTTTCCATCTCCTTCAGCTGGGCCAGCAGAAGCTTCTCTTGTTCATCCAAAAAGTGGTGCATTTGCTCAAATTCCATCACCACCTTTTGCCTCTCGGTGTCTGTTTGATTCTGTAGTATGATAGAGAGATGCATATGAGAAAAGGGCAGGGAAAGGTTTTCAGAAGATAAGCAGTCACTGGATGCCCGGATGCAATTTCCTAAAATAAGAGGCAAGGATCTGAGTTATTGGGCCTTGAACCCGGCTTGTCAAGATGGGCAAAGCAGCTGGTCAGGCCAGGTCACAGTCAGGATGAGAGACAGCCCAAAACTCCAAGAATTGTACTCAGTTCTTTTTTTGTAAAAGAAAAAGGTGCCGGAACTCACACGTCATACAACCCGCCTTGCCTAACATACAAGGTTCCATCCAAAAAAGGTGCCGGAACTCCATTCTGAGCATTCTATGACAAAAAAAGCCCTGATTGTACTGTTTTCTTTTAAAATGTTTTCTTAAGTTTCATTGTAAGCTAAAAATATAGAAGAAAGAAAAGTTAAAAAAACGGAGGGAAAGGGAAAAAGTGCAGAGAGAAGCAAATGACAATGACTTCCAATTTCCTTTGGTGCAGGAGATTACAAAAATATGTAACTTCAAACTTTTGCTTTATATTTCACGGTATTTCAAGCCATTTCTTTAATTACAAAATCATTCTAATCATCAAAACCTAAAATCAAACTTTTACTTTTTTACAGTTTCAAGCAAAAAGTCCAAAAGTGGTTTCTGAGTAGAAACAAAACTAGATAAATTATTTCCTTTAATTAAAAAGTCAATTTTATCATATTTGCTAACTCTGCCACCTTTTCCATCCGCTCTTTCGATCCACTCAGAAGTTCTGGGTACTCCAACGCTGGAGGTTTTTAATAATAATAATAATAATAATAATTTTATTTATATACCGCCCTTCTCCCGAGGGACTCAGGGCGGTGAACAGGGCAAACATATAAAAATACAAAGATACAAAAGTTAAAAAGAATTAAACACAATGCCCAGCTAAAACAATAAATAGATATATTAAAAACAACAATAAAATCCCAACCCATCCCCCATCAGGCCAGGCCGGCTTGTTCAAATAAGTGAGTCTTCAGATCGCGTCGGAAGGAGCGAAGGTCGGGCACCATCCGGAGCTCGACCGGCAACCGATTCCATAAATCCGGGGCACCCACAGAGAAGGACCTCCCCCTGGGGGCCACCAGACGACATTCTCTGACCGGTGGCACCCTGAGGAGACCCTCTCTGTGGGAACGCACAGGGCGGAGGGAAGTTGATGCCGGCAGCAGGTGATCCCTGAGGTACTCCGGACCCATGCCATGTAGAAGAGATTGGACAACCATTTGTCTAAAATAGTAGAGTTTCCTGCTTGAGCAGGGGGTTGGACTAGAAGGCCTCCAAGGTCCCTTCCAACTCTGTTATTGTTATTCTTCCATTGTGGGAATTAGTGTGCTTCCATCAAACTGCACTGTTTCCAAAATATAAAGAATTCAAGGGAAAGGAAACCTGGTGTTACATTTATTTTATTTATTTATTTATTTTATTTATATACCGCCCTTCTCCTGAAGGACTCAGGGCGGTGTACAGGGCAATAAAAATAAGAATACATTAGTTAAAATAATATTAAAACCCAAATCCATCAGGCCAGGCCGGCTTGTTCGAATAGATAGGTTTTTAGATCACGCCGGAAGGAGCGAAGGTCGGGGGCCATCCGGAGTTCAGCTGGTAAGCGGTTCCAAAGGACTAGAGCACCCACCGAGAATGCTCTCCCCCTGGGGGTCACCAGCCGACATTCTCTGACCGGTGGTACCCTGAGGAGGCCCTCTCTGTGGGAACGTATAGGACGGAGGGACGATGACACCGGCAGTAGGTGCTCCCGTAGGTAATCCGGACCCATGCCATGTAGGGCTTTGTATGTCATCACTAGCACCTTGAATTTCACCCGGAAGGCAACTGGAAGCCAGTGCAGCTCACGGAGCAGAGGTGTAATATGGGAGTATCGGGAGACCCCCAAAAGAACTCGTGCAGCTGCACTCTGTACCAGCTGAAGCTTCCGAGTGGTTCTCAAGGGCAGCCCCATGTAAAGAGCGTTGCAGTAGTCTAGACGAGAGGTCACAAGTGCATGGGTGACTGTACGTAAGGCATCCAGGTCTAGATACATAAACAGAACAGCAAACTTCTGGGGTGGGAGAAGCAGAGTAGAGAAAGAGCATTTGGGGAGGGGGGAGGGGAGAATTTAAGCATCCAGCAAGCCCCTGAAATCTTGACAACAAAGTCTATATACTAACCAGAGATTCCTGATGTCTAACCTCTCCAGCCATTTTTAGTCGAAGAAGTTTCTCTAGTTCTTCCTTCAGTTTCTGCAGACGGCATTCAATTTCTTTCTAAAGAAAGAGAAGCTGAGTTTTAAATTATTTAGTTATAATCAATTGTCCCCTTTCCTCCTCAGATTTGTACCTAGCAATACCTGGCTGAAAATGTTATGCAAAGGAGAACTTGGTTAATGGGTGGCTCAGAGACCGCCAGATAATCACTCGTGATGGGGTTGTGATTGTGTATCACATCAGGAATCAGGTGGTTGAGCATGGGAAAGATTTCTACAACTTCGAGAAGCAGCTTGAAAGAAATGGCAAGGGCAAAAAGGTGGGGTTATCTGAAAAAGCAACATTGGACAATACCTGAACCTTGCACTGAATGAAGTGGGGGGTTATGACACATCTTTCTTTGCATGGGAAATCTAAAATGCTGACCTGCTCATGGATGCCCAGAGCCTTTGGAGTGCTGGGCAACTGTCCTGAGCCATACCTAGAGGGGCGTTTTATTTAAAATATATGGGTAGTCCTTGACTTACAGTCACAATTGAGCCCAAAATCACATCACCCCACGACATTGCAACCATCGTAAATGCATGCCAGATGCCGAGCATCCAGATTTTGATATGTGACCACGGGCATGCTGCAACGGTAGTAAGTGTGAAAACAAGTCACTTTTATCAGTGCACTGTAACTTTGAACGGTCACTAAACAGTTGTAGGTCAAGGACTACCTGTAATTTTTTTTATCTGTAATTACCAAAGGGATCCGGTCACTAAACAGTTGTAGGTCAAAGACTACCTGTAATTTTTTTTATCTGTAATTACCAAAGGGATCTGTATTTTTCACTGGAGGTGGCAAACCTAGCTGTTAAAATATTACAAGAGTTGTTTCCAGGCTTCCACACCTGCTAAAAAGATCGAGGCAGGATGCAGGCAGGAGAAATAGGGACAGGGTTCAGAGGAAGATTTTGCTCTCCCCCAGCCTCCAGGGACTTTCAACCTGACCTGGAGATGCCCGGAAGGAGACCAAGCGCGCGCAAACCTTGTGCGGGGCAGAGGGCGCGCGCGCGCCTCCTGGTACCTTGTAGTCCTGGGCGGCTTCTTCGATGGGGAAGACCGTGTGGCTCCGGTGGGCTCGCGCCTCTCTGCAGATACAACAAATGAGGCTTTCTTCCTCGCTGCAAAAGAGCTTCAGCGCCTCCTGATGCTTTTCGCACAGCGGCCTCCCCTCCTCTCCTTCTTGCCCGGCGGCCCCTTGCAAGGCGTGCAAGCTCAGCCGCCTGGTGATTTCCACCACGTTTCCCAGCTCCCGGTTGGGTCTCAAATTCCTATGCAGGGCAATTTCCCGGCATTGCGGGCAGGAGAAGTTGGTGCTCTGGTCCTTCCAGCACTGGGTGATGCAGGCGCGGCAAAAACTGTGGCCGCAAGGGATGGAAACCGGGTCTCGGAAATACTCCAGGCACACGGAGCAAGTGGCTTCCTTGTGCAGGCTTTCCACCGGGTTCTCCATGGCCACCGAGTGGTTTCCCCCTCCTTGTCCCCGGATCAACTGTACCGGTAGAGTCTAGCTAGCAGATGAACAGAACTATGGAAAGAATGGCTCTGATCTGCGCGCTCCGCCCGCCGGAGAAACGTCACCTTCTCTGTGCTGTCGCCGAAGGAGGGGGGGCTTGGTCAGTCCGTCTATTTACCCTGATTTCCAAAATCGGGGTGGATTTGGGACGGGAGGGACACCAGGTGGCAGAAGGCGCAAGCTGCTGCAGTTGCCCCCCACCCCTTGAGTTCAGTCAGGCGCGTCTGGAACAAGGCCCGAAGCCTGCAAAGCATCTCTTTGCGGAAACTGTCGCTGCACCCGCCTCAGTTCCGCACGGCCGATGCGAGGGGTTCGCAGCGCCAATGAAGCAGCCGCGCTGCAGAGGTCTGGGGTGGGCTGACCCCTCTGTTCGAGCCCCCGGAGGAAGAGCTTGGTCGACGTCAAGCCGCTACTCAGTTAGGCGGCTGCGCGTTCCCGTCCTCCATCCCGGCTGCCTGCTGGAAAATGGGGATGGGGTGGTGGTGGTGAAGAGACTGGCAAATTGCATTCAGAACAGAACAGAATAATAAGAGTTGGAAGGGACCTTGGAGGTCTTCTAGTCCACCCCCCCTGCACAAGCAGGAAACCCTATGCCATTCCGGACAATTGGCTGTCCAGTCTGTTCCTAGAAGCCTCCAGTGATGGAGCACCTACACATGAAGGCAAGCCGTTCCACTGATTAATTATTCTATTAGGAATTTTTTCCCTTTAATTCTAGGTTCCTTCATTCCTTCCTCAGAGGTGGGAGGGGCAACTGGGGGAAACTGCTCTCAGCTTTGCCAATTGGGGGACACAATGAGGTCTATAGTTGGAGAAAAATCTGTGGTGGTGGTGGGGGGAGATTTCTCTTCCATCCCATTTGCAACTTACAGGTTTTCTCTCCCTTCCCATGTTGGGGTTCAGTTCTGTCACTGCACTCTACTTTACCTTAACAAGTTCTACAGTTCTTCAGTCTTCCAACACTTGAATAGTGGTTAACATGCTGGCCTAGAATCAGGAGACTGAGTTCTACTCCAGCCCTAGGCTTGACAATAGATTGGGTGATTTTGAGCCAGTAAGTGACTCTCTTCCTCTCAGGCCAGTCTACCTCACAGTGTTGTGGGGAAAATAGGAGGAAAGAGTGATAGGTATGTTTGCTGCCTTGAGTTATTTATTGTTGTTGTTAGTTGCGAAGTCGTGTCCGACCCATCGCGACCCTATGGACAATGTTCCTCCAGGCCTTCCTGTCCTCTACCATCTTCTGGAGTCCAGTTAAGCTCACGCCTACTGCTTCAGTGACTCCATCCAGCCACCTCATTCTCTGTCGTCCCCTTCTTCTATTGCCCTCAATCTTTCCCAGCATTAGGCTCTTCTCCAGTGAGTCCTTCCTCCTCATTAGGTGGCCAAAGTATTTGAGTTTTAGCTTCAGGATCTGGCCTTCTAAAGAGCAGTCAGGGTTGATCTCCTCTAGGACTGACCGGTTTGATCGCCTTGCAGTCCAAGGGACTCGCAGGAGTCTTCTCCAGCACCAGAGTTCAAAGGCCTCAATTCTTTTGCGCTCAGCCTTTCTTATGGTCCAACTTTCACTGCCATACATTGCAACTGGGAAGACCATAGCCTTGACTATACGCACTTTTGTTGACAGGGTGATGTCTCTGCTTTTTAGTGTGCTGTCTAGATTTGCCATGGCTTTCCTTCCTAGGAGCAAGCGTCTTTTAATTTCTTGACTACAGTCCCCATCTGCAGTGATCTTGGAGCCCAGGAAAATAAAATCTGTCACTACCTCCATTTCTTCCCCATCTATTTGCCAGGAATTAAGAGGGCCGGATGCCATGATCTTAGTTTTCTTAATGTTTAGTTTCAACCCAACTTTTGCACTCTCCTTCTTCACTCGCAACAAGAGACTCTTCAGTTCCTCTTCACTTTCTGCCATTAGAGTGGTATCATCTGCATATCTTAGGTTGTTGATATTTCTTCCAGCAATCTTAATTCCAACTTTTGATTCATCTAGCCCTGCCTTTCTCATGATGTGCTCTGCATATAAGTTAAATAGGCAAGGCGACAGTATACAGCCTTGCCGGACTCCTTTCCCAATTTTGAACCAATCAGTGGTTCCGTGTCCAGTTCTCACTGTTGCTTCTTGGCCCGCATATAGGTTTCTCAAGAGACAAATAAGATGTTCTGGTACTCCCATCTCTTTAAGAACTTGCCACAGTTTGTTATGATCCACACAATCAAAGGCTTTAGCATAGTCAATGAAGCAGAAGTAGATGTTTTTCTGGAACTCTCTAGCTTTTTCCATGATCCAGCGTATGTTGGCAATTTGATCTCTAGTTCCTCTGCCTCTTCGAAATCCTGCCTGTACTTCTGGTAGTTCTCGATCCACATACTGCTGGAGTCTAGCTTGTAGGATTTTAAGCATAACTTTACTAGCATGAGAAATGAGTGCAATGGTGCGATAGTTTGAACATTCTTTGGCACTGCCTTTCTTTGGAATTGGAATGTAAACTGATCTTTTCCAATCCTGTGGCCACTGTTGAGTTTTCCAAATTTGCTGGCAAATTGAGTGTAGCACTTTTACTGCATCGTCTTTTAAGATTTTGAATAGCTCAGCTGGAATACTGTCACCTCCACTAGCTTTGTTGTTGCTCAGCTTTTCTAAGGCCCACTTCACTTCACATTCTAGGATGTCTGGCTCGAGGTCAGTGACCACCTCATTGTGATTATCAGGGACGTTAAGCTCATTCTTGTATAGTTCTTCTGTGTAATTTTGCCATCTCTTCTTAATCTCTTCTGCCTCTGTTAGGTCCCTGCCATTTTGGTCCTTTATCATGCCCATTTTTGCATTGAACGTTCCCTTCATCTCTCCAATTTTCTTGAAAAGATCTCTGGTCCTCCCTATTCTATTGTTTTCTTCTATTTCTTTGCACTGTTCATTTAAGAAGTCATTCTTATCTCTTCTAGCTATTCTCTGGAATTCTGCATTCAATTGGGCGTATCTTTCTTTTTCTCCCTTGCCTTTCGCTTCCCTCCTTTCCTCAGCTATTTGCAAAGCTTCCTCAGACAGCCATTTTGCTTTCTTGCATTTCTTTTTCTTTGGGATGGTTTTGGTTGCTACCTCTTGTACAATGTTGCGAACCTCTGTCCATAGTTCTTCAGGCACCCTGTCTATCAGATCTAATTCCTTAAATCTATTTGTCACCTCTACTGTATATTCAACAGGGATATGATTTAATTCATACCTGACTGGCCTAGTGCTTTTCCCTACTTTCTTCAGTTTAAGCTTAAACTTTGCAACAAGAAGCTCATGGTCTGAGCCACAGTCAGCTCCTGGTCTTGTTTTTATTGACTGTATAGAGCTTCTCCATCTTTGGCTGCAGAGTACATAGTCAATCTGATTTCTGTGTTGACCGTCTGGTGATGTCCATGTGTAAAGCCGTCTCTTGGGTTGTTGGAAAAGGGTGTTTGCTATGACCATCGTATTCTCTTGACAAAATTCTATCAGCCTGTGCCCTGTTTCATTTTGTACTCCAAGGCCAAACTTGCCTGTTATTCCGGTTATCTTTTGGCTTCCTACTTTAGCATTCCAATCCCCCATGATGATAAGGACATCATTTTTTGGTGTTAGTTCTATAAGGTGCTGTAGGGCTTCATAGAACCGGTCAATTTCATCCTCTTCAGCACCGGTGGTTGGGGCATAGACTTGGACTACTGTGATATTGAATGGTTTGCCTTGGATTCGAACTGAGATCATTCTGTCATTTTGAGGATTGTATCCCAGTATTGCTTTTCCTACTCTTTTATTGACTATGAAGGCTACTCCATTTCTTCTGAGGGATTCTTGCCCGCAGTAGTATACCTGATGGTCATCTGAATTAAATTCACCCATTCCTGTCCATTTTAGTTCGCTGATACCTAAGATGTCAATGTTCAGTCTTGTCATCTCTTGTTTGACCACGTCCAGCTTTCCTTGATTCATGGATCTTACATTCCAGGTTCCTATGGAGAAAAAATCTTTACAGCATCGGACTTTCCTTTCACTACCAGACATATCCACAGCTGAGCGTCCTTTCGGCTTTGGCCCAGTCGCTTCATTCTTTCTGGCGCTACTAGTACTAGCCCTCTGCTCTTCCCCAGTAGCATATTGGACGCCTTCCGACCTGAGGGGCTCATCTTCCAGCGTCATATCATTTTGCCTTTTGGTACTGTCCATAGGGTTTTCATGGCAAAGATACTGGAGTGGGTTGCCATTTCCTTCTCCAGTGGATCACGTTTTGTCAGAACTCTCTGCTATGACCTGTCCGTCTTGGGTGGCCCTGCACGGCATAGCTCATAGCTTCATTGAATTATGCAAGCCCCTTCGCCACGACAAGGCAGTAATCCATGAAGGGGTGAGTTATTTATAAAAATATATAAATAAATAAAGGCTTTGCAAAGCCAGATCAAGCACATCAATATATTCAAGCAAATACTCCATTGGCAAAATACACACAAAGCAGTGTATTTATAGTCAAGCCTCAAGAATATACAAAATTATTAATGTGATTAGTTAGAAATTAATTATAAAAAGACTGTGTTTTAAAATAGACCCAAGTTGCTGTGCTGTACCCACTAAATGTTGAAGCACAGCTTTAGCAAGCTCTGCCCAACTTTATCTTGAAGCATAACCATAAACAGAATATTGAAAGTATTCTGATGTGTCTATTTGCTTCTAGTTTTGCTAAATATTTACTTAAAGGAGTTATTACTAGAGGAGTGGCTTAAATCCCTTCACATTTCCTCTTTAGCCAGGAATCTGGAGTTCTGCCAATCAGCCCCAACAAAACCTCTTATAGAATAGGGAGGACCCACCCTGATTTCTGATACATGAATCACCTTTTCCAGCACTTCCTGCTATTTCTGTTCAATTATTTCTTTTTGGGTTGTTGTTTGAGCCCATAATACATGGCTTGCACTGTCCATGGCAGATTTTAACTTTTTTAACTACTTTTCTCTCTCTCTTTTTTCCCCATGTGAAGTTCTGATGTCTTCTGCAGTCAGGTTAATTCAGAAGTTTTGTTAATGTTGTTCTTGTTTGTGGAAATCTTGAGGACAAAAGAATCTTTTATTTTTTTAGTGAAAGCAGTGAGAACATAGCACTGTTTCCCCAGAGGGATATCTAGCAACAGCAGCAGACAGAAACAGTGTTTAGCACAGACAGTCATCATGTCCACAGAGGAATTGATAAGAAGACTTAAAGAAGAACTGATCTGCTCCATTTGCTTGGACAGTTTCCATGATCCAGTCACCATACACTGTGGGCACACCTTCTGCCAAGCTTGCATTACTGAATATTGGGTTTCCATTAACAGAAAGTATTTCCACTGTTCTCAGTGTGGAGCAATCAGCCGGAAAAGAATCCTAAAGCCCAACCAAGAGCTGGGAAACATTGCCAGAATTGTCCCAAAGCTGAACGAAAAAACCAAAGAAAAAGAAAAGAGAAAAGAGAGGATATGCCAGAGGCACCAGGAACCACTGAAACTTTTCTGTAAAAATTATCAAATGGCAATCTGCGTGGTGTGTGACAAATCAAAAGAGCACAAGGACCATGCAATGTTTCCTGTGGAGGTAAGATCACACAATGTTAGGTGGCATATTACTTGCTGTGAGAGCTAAAATGTAGGCCACTTTTTCATGCATTCTTCATTTCTTGTCTGACATGTTTGGTATACTAGCTTCATGGCTTTCTGCAGATTGGGGGAAAAAATAGAAGTTGTTTGGTTGGCAATTAGTAATGGTTATGTAAGGGACGCGGTGGCTCAGTGGGTTAGGACGCTGAGCTTGTCGATCAGATGGTCAGCAGTTTGGTGGGTCGAATCCCGAGTGCCGCGTAGCAGAGAGCCCCTATTACTCGTCCCAGCTTCTGCCAACCTAGCAGTTGGAAAGCACATAAAAAAGCAAGTAGAAAAATAGGGACCACTACGGTGGGAAGGTAACAGCATTCCGTGCGCCTTTGGCGTCTAGTCATGCCGGCCACATGACCACGGAGACGTCCTCGGACAAGCGCTGGCTCTTCGGCTTTGAAACAGAGATGAGCACTGGCCCCTAGAGTCGGAAACGACTAGCACGCATGTGCAGGGGAACCTTTACCTTTACCTATGTGATCATACTTCGGGTGCTTGGCAGTCCACCTGCACTTATGACCACAGTGATGCACCAATTCCCTCCCCCCACCCACTTATCTTTCCTTGCACTTTTGGTCACCCTGCACAGTGGTACTTCTTGAAGGCGGCAGCAGAACTGGGACTGAAGTAAAGGCCCAGGCTCTTCAGCAATCTCGGCCAGCTTCCACATCTGTCACCCAGGGCATCTACTTTAGCTCCAGATGCTGTGAGCTCCTTGGGACTCAATGATGAAGACATTGTGCTGTGTTTTTTTCACACATGGGACACTTAAAAAATTAGCGGGGGGGGTCTGTTTAATGCTATGTGAAAACAATCTTCAAAAAAACCAAAGCAAGCAAATAAAGCCTGTGCTTGTGATCTACAGCAGGCCCTTTTTTTGGTTTATTATCATTTTTGCTGCCAAAAGTTTCTTCAAATGATCTTGGGGATTCTATAATGTAGACCAAATTTTCCCATAGTTGCTTTTGGTCTTCAATAATCTCCCAGGTATTGGGTAATCCAAACTGATGGATTTCAAGAGCTGAACTTCAGGCTTGACTATTCATAGTTAAAGGTCATGATATATGTCTTAACGAGTTTATAGTTTCCATATTATTTTTGAAAGTTGAACATTGAGGGTGATTAAGTCTGGAGTGCAGATATAGTGCATGAGTGACTGGGTTAATCTTAAAGGTGCTGAATGGAAGACTTGGCTCAAGAATAATTAGCTGGATTAAGATGCTCCACATAGGGAGGGTAAGGGGCTTGTTAAAAGATTCCTTTTGTAGGCATCTGAGGCCACAAGGTATACTAAGTCAAAATACTGTTCTTTATTTAGCAAGAAAAAGGGACGCAGTGGCTCAGTGGGTTAGGACGCTGAGCTTGTCGATCAGAAGGTCGGCAGTTTGGCAGGTCGAATCCCGAGTGCCGCGTAACAGAGTGAGCGCCTGTTACTTGTCCCAGCTTCTGCCAACCTAGCAGTTCGAAAGCACGTAAAAATGCAAGTAGAAAAATAGGGACCACTACGGTGGGAAGGTAACAGCGTTCCGTGCGCCTTTGGCGTCTAGTCATGCCGGCCACATGACCACGGAGACGTCCTTGGACAAGCGCTGGCTCTTCGGCTTTGACTAGCACGCATGTGCGGGGGAACCTTTACCTTTACCTTCCTTTACCTTTTATTTAGCAAGAATTCCAGGACCAACTAATATCTTTGAAGAAAAAAAGAGAAAAACTTCTTCAATTTCATGCAATGAATGCAGCGAGGAACAAAGAAGCCCTGGTAGGTTCTTCAATTTATCTACTAGCAGAGGGGAATTTGTCCTCAATCTGTCTTTCAGAGCAGTAACCCATGTTCCCCTGCTGGAATGTATTGCAGAATACAATCAGTGCTGAGATGCAGAAAATGTCGCTGGCCTTTCAGCGGATTTATCAATTTGTTGAGGAACAGAAGCAACTACTGCTGGACCGTTGGAAGTCACTCCAGACAGCAGTTAAGGAACGGGAAGTTCGTACTGCCACAATTTCAGAGGAAATTTCTTGCCTGGATAACCTGATCACTGTGGCAGAAGAAAGATGGCCAACACCAGAGCTTGAGTTTTTACAGGTTAGAAAGTTGACATTATTTTCTTCTGGGGTAAATGACCAAAGATGTGGTGGGAGAATAGCTCTAGGATAGTTCTTGAAATGTAGAGAACCAAGAAACAGACAATCCTTGTTTTATGGTAGATCTCTCTTTCCCAAACTGGTCCCACTAGATTTATTGGGTTTTGCATATTCCTAGCAGCATGACCAGGAGGGTGACTTGGGGGAGCCTAAGTTAGATAAAAATAGTTTAACAAAGTCATTGTTTCCCATGTGGGATACCTGTGAGAGAGGCTTATAAAGTGATATATGTCCGGAACAACTCAAAGAAGTAGTACAAGATCTGAAGAAGTGGAGAGACCTGGCCCGTAGAATCGCCAAGAGTCAGACGTGACTAAATAGATAACATCATCATCATCAACATATGATAGAAAAAAGTCAGTTTCCTCTCCCATATTTCTAAGGCAAGGCTGGATTCACACATTGTTTTGACTTATGGTTGTGGTTTTAAAATTATGACTGACACTGTTACGACTTATTCTAAAACCAGACAGTTAATGTGCTGTGTGCTAATGAAAATAGACACTGGTCTTTGAAATGGCATCATTCACATAATAGAAAAAGTATCAGAAAAGCTAGTGGCAGTGTTTCTCAGCCTTGGCAATTTTAAGGTGGGTGGGCTTCAACTTTTATAATCCCCGAGCAAGCATTGAAGAGTTGAGGTCCATCCATCTGTCAAATTTGAAAACACTGGCTTAGGGGAAGGTGAGAAAAAAAAACTCAAAGGAGACTTTGCAGGCTCAGTAACCCACAGTGTGCTGAAGGTCTGTTAAAAGAGAAATAACCCAAGTCCTGCGGGAAAATGGAATGTCTTGGAAGAGAACTAGAGGCTCCAAATCACATGGCGAGATTTTGTTGTAGACTCTGTATTACATAATGCTAAAATACTTCTTATCTTCCTTTCCCAGGAGATGCAGGCTGCATCAGTGAGGTATGTGACTTTTTAAATCTTCTGATTTGTGCTGGATTATCTAAGACATGCATAAAATAGTAACTAAAATGAAACGTGATGAGGAAAACAGTGGTGCCATCAGCTCATTTAAAAGCTCCATTCCTTCTTAAGTATAATAAGATAGAAGCTGCTCTCCTGTTGTTGAAACTAATCAAGGAGAGAAGCAACCTAGAACTAAGGAGAAATTTCCTGACAATTAGAACAATTAATCAGTGGAGCAGTGGGCTAATGCCTCCTTAAGCAACACCAGCTGCCTGCAATTAGTGCAGGTTCGAGTCCCACCAGGCTCAAGGTTGACTCAGCCTTCCATCCTTCCAAGGTAGGTAAAATGAGGACCCAGATTGTTGGGGGCAATAAGCTGACTTTGTGATAATGCCGCTTGGGTGTGTGTGTGAAAGCCTTAATAAGCAGGCATATACATAGAATGAAGGCTATTGCTAAGCACATTGATTTGTGCTTTAGATTGTAAGCCACCCTGAGTCTTCGGAGAAGGGCGGGATATAAATGGGATTGTTTTTTTAAAAAAAACCTGCCTCCAGAACCGGTGAATGCTCTAACACTGGAAATTTTTAAGAAGAGACTGGTCAATCATTTGTCTGAAATGTTATAGGGTTTCCTGCCTGAGCAGGAGGTTGGACTAGAAGATCTCCAAGGTCCCTTCCAACTCTGATATTCTCTTATTCTGTTGTGAGATGGTTAACACAAGCAGCTGAACGATTGCAGTCTACAACTCTCCTTTTCACAGTTCACAAAGGCCCCTGTGATCAAGCATGCACAACATTGATGGCTACCATTTTGAGATGGGGAAATTAAATGAAAACTAGAGCGTAAATCCATGGGCAAAAATTGTGTAGCCTGCTAAACTTTCCCTAAAACCCAGCTCCTCATCTGTACTTTGGCCTGACTTAGCATTCAGCTCTCTCCAAATATTCCATAATATCTTTGACCAAGCAGCAAGTTGACCCCTTGATACTTTATGACTTCCTGATATATTTTAGGGCAAAAATGATAGAAATGGTCTATATAGGCCTCTTTCAGCTTAAAATCATCAACCTGATCTGGATATAAATGTTTCCTTCCTATTTTAGGCAAAAGAAATGTCAAGAGTTAGATGGTCTTCCTGAAGTGGAAAAATGGCTTGCTTATCAAACAAGACAAAACGAAGTTGTCACACGTACTTTGTGGGAATTCAAAGGTACGAGCTTAGCTGATAATGTTTAAATATACATTTAGGAACAAGTTTTTAAATTGAGAGATACCTTCCATGCAGTTGGAACAGAAAGGAAGCTTACGTTCATGCTTCTAAAAGTATTGATTTGTTTTGCTATATTCTAGTTCCTGTTTCTGAAGATAGCATTTATTTTTGGAAAGATGTGAGTCCTGCCTTCCTCTCATGAGAACTTTCAAAGCAGCCTGAAGCACTACATTAAAACAGCAGCTAGGGCAAGACAGAAAATGGGAAACAGAGAAGGTGAATAACAGCAATTCAAGCAATACAATTAGAGAAATACAATACAAATACAATTCAACTGGAGCAGAAAATGTTGTCTGGGTTTATGCATTGTTTTAAGCCACAATGTAGTTTAACGCATGAAAACCCAGCCAATAATGACTATTAAGGTCCAGTAGTTAGGGCACCAGGCTAGAAACCAGGAAACTGAGTTCTAGTCCCGCCTTAGGTATGAAAGCTGACTGGTTGACTTTGGGCCAGTATGCCTCCTGCACTGGGTTGTGGAGAAAATATGAGTTAGAGTATTAGGTATGTTAGCCACCTTGAATTATTTATAAAAATAATAAAGGTAGAATATAAATTCAGTAATGTTGTTGTGTACTGGGTTCTTTGCTTGAGTGAAGAGACAAGGGAAGTGAGTTCAGGCAGGAACATGCTTTCATTGAGAACAGGAACTGAACTGAGAAACAGGGCTGTAAATGCAGCTATTTATACCCTGGCCTCTAGGTGGTGGCCAATAGATTTAAAGCAACCTATTGCCGCCCTATAGGCAGCCAATGGGAGCTCCAGAGACGGGTTGTCTGAGGAGCTGGCAGCCATTAGCCAGCTCCTTGCTTAAGCAACCTTCCAGCATTCAAACCCACATGGTACACTTGGTAAAACAAGGCCCAATACATTACAAATGTTTTAATGTTTCTCACTAGTCCATCTTTTCTCAGGATTGCACAGGATTGGAATTGACTTTCTGTAGCTGGTGTATAACCTGGGAAAGAAATGTGTGCAAAGTGGTGTTGCAGGTGTGACCCTTACGTGCTCCAAAGCATATTTTTGCCTTCAGATGAGGAGCACTGCATTGCCCGTCTCCTAGCTAATATTGTTGTGATGTCAGAACTTTTTTTTGCAAAATCATAACTGATTATTTTTTTCTGTAGCTACTCTATCTTCTGAACTACAGAGAGATCCTTGTAAGTTTCCAGCAAATTATGGAAAAGAAACTAAGAGTGGTGGTAAGTTTTTCCCTCTACTACAGTTCTATACTGGGGAGGAACTAATAACAACCTCCCAAGTGAACAATAGATTTGCTTAATGACCACAGTGGTCACTTAATGACTGTGGCAGTTTCCTTATGACCATTTGCTTAATAACACCATAAAGATATTAAAAATGAGTCTGGTCATGTAGTGACCTGGTTTACAACCATCATGACTTACAACTACAGTGGGCAGGCTTCACTACAGCTGTAAGTCAAGGACTACCTGTATATCAGAAGGACAGGCTGGCTTGGTTTTTGTGAGTAGCTTAATAAAAACCATGAATGCCAGTAAAAATGTATGTTTGCATGTACTATAGCGTAGACACAGAGGTACCCTAGCAAGCAAACCAAATTTACATATCAAAACAAAGAATAGCATTCTCTATCAGATGCATGAAGAGCAGCAATGTGTGGGAAAGGATATAACCAGAATTAAAGGAAGTCATGCTTATATAGTTAGATTTGTAACTGGATTAATGGAAGGGGGAGAAGGTAAGGAACTGCATTGGACAGAGATGGAAGAGAGTGTAGAGAAAGAATGCAAACTCCACATGGCATCAGGAAGGGCATCCGACCAATAAATGCTCAGCTCCATTCAGTCGCCCTGACTCTACCCTGAATTAAGGGATTACTGTAGACATGTCAAACACAAGGCCCGGGGGCCGGATCCGGCCCGTGGTTTCATGTGGCCCGCGAAGCCATCCTGGAAACAGTGAGGGAACGGCCCCCACTGCCTTGACCCTGGCCCAGAGACCCTCAGATCTGTCCCACTCCTGCCCAGGCCCCCATAGGCACCCTTGATGCGAACAATGTAGAGCTGGCCACGCCCACCCAGTAGGCCATACGCACTCTAGCCACGCCCACCCAGTAGGCCACGCCCACCCTGGCCATACCCACCCGGCCCCCTGAGGGCAACCGCAATGCTGATGCGACCCTCAATGAAATTGAGTTTGACACCCCTGGATTACTGGGTTGTAAAAAGGGAGATAGATAGATAGATAGATAGATAGATAGATAGATAGATAGATAGATAGATAGATAGATAGATAGATAGATAGATAGGACAGACAGACACAGACAGATAGACAGACAGACAGACATAGACAAACATTTCATACATACATATACAAATATATATAGATCTAGATATATTACATTGCTAGAAGGGAATAGAGATTACTGTCTACTTATATACTAGGTTCTTACCTTGTCAGTGTTAGTGGAAAGAGTAGTTCCTTGATTAGGCTGATGTTTACTGTTAGCTTGCTTGTCTGACTTGGTACTTTCTTCATTGGGCTATTTACTTCCTGTTTGTTGGTAGAGTGTTAATCTTGGTCAGCTGAGTGTTCATTGCTCGCAGGGTGGTGTTTTGCTCTTTTTGTTTCCTTTTTGGTTTTTTGACTGTCTCTTTTGAATGGTATGTGGATGTTGTGTGTCTCTATGTGCCTATTGATTGCGGATTTGTCTGAGTGCCAGGATTCTAGGAATTCTCTAGCCCAGGGGTGTCAAACTGCCGGCCCGCAGACCAGACGCGTCATGACGAAACCACACCCACCCCATTGCCGGCAATGGAGAAAAAGCTCCAATACGTCGCACGACATTACGTGACGTCGCGAGTTTGACATGTCTGTTCTAGCCTTTTGAGACCTTTTGGCTTGGTACATTACAGTATATATCTTATATAGATATATATCTATATAAGTATACAGTATATATCTTATATAGATATATATAGAGCCTTGGTGGAGAAGTGGGCTAATGCCTCCTTAAGTAACACCAGCTGCCTGCAATTAGTGCAGGTTCGAGTCCCACCAGGCTCAAGGTTGACTCAGCCTTCCATCCTTCCGAGGTAGGTAAAATGAGGACCCAGATTGTTGGGGGC
The DNA here is from genome assembly GCF_964194415.1 of Vipera berus. Lineage (NCBI taxonomy): Eukaryota > Metazoa > Chordata > Lepidosauria > Squamata > Viperidae > Vipera > Vipera berus. The sequence continues at coordinate 265,791,691 of NC_138203.1, forward strand.
AATTAAGCTGACTTTGTAATAATGCCGCTTGGGGGTGTGTGTGAAAGCCCTAATAAGCAGGCATATACATAGAATGAAGGCTACTGCTAAGCTTGTAAGCCGCCCTGAGTCTTCGGAGAAGGGCCGGATATAAATGTAATAAAAATAAAAATAAAAAAAAATATATTGATCCCATGCCCCTGTGTACTCTTGGATTTTGTTTTTGTTTCCACGAGACATTCTACCATTTGGCAGGAAGAAGGAAGATTCCAGCTCTCTTAATACAATTTATCTTCCAGCAAAAAAGAGGAAATTGGAAGACCGAACAGCCGATGATGCTTCTGAGTGTAGCCCAGAGAGCAAAATGTGTTTCTCATCATCTCAGCAGCCTGATAAAAGGGCACTAGTAGGAGACAGTAAGTCCATCTCAAGGGTTTCCACCTGTATTTTGCCTGGCTTTCTCAGCTTTCATTAAAAAAAACACCACACAAACAAATGTACCTCTGATATAAACAATGGATACAAAGGCTAAGTTCTCCATTTTTGTTATGCCCTCTCCCATTATCATTTTAGTGTGATTGCATATGGTAATTACATCTGCAGACATTAGTAACTGATACTATTATTGAAAGCTGGTATAAAGGAAATATTTTTATCTCCTTAAATATTGGTACCAGAGTCTGCAGGAAAAAAAGTCACAATAATCAGCTTCAGCAGGGTCTCGGGTGCTGTGAAATAAATCCTCAAGATTCTACCCACTTTCTAATGCTCTTTTTTTCCTCTTCTTGTCTAGCTAAGAAGAAAAAATCATTTCAGTGTCTACTCTTCTAGATGGAATTATGTACAAATTATTGTAGCAATACCCCAGCAGAAGCAACACATCCACTGTATTAGCTTCTATATAAAAAATGCTTCACATCTGTGTCAGATTGGCTGTTTTCTCCTTCCAAACAACTTTGCTATCAAACATCAATAAGAGAGTGAAAAGAAGATCACTATATAGGGGACTTCCGGTTTGCCATGCAGCAGCCATGGACAGCTGGGAGACTTGCTCTCTCTCCCCCGTCCAGTTTCGCATCGCTGGGGGCCCCTGAAAAGCACCGAAAGTCACCCCGAAAAGGCGACCAGCAAGGAGGGGCGCTCACTGGATCACGGGAGAACTGCAACTGTCCCGTTAGACCTGGCGATCCCTCCAAACCAGTGGACGAAAGGACCGGCCATTACTGCTCGGCCCTAGGCTGCGAACAGCCGAAGTCACATTTTCCACCAGGTAACTTTTAAAGCAGCACAGAAGAGACTGGGTGAGATCTACCTCTTTTACACCCTAATTATTTTCTGTACCTCCTTAAGCTGCTAAGCATTTTCCCCCCTGTGGTGAGGGAAGGGGGATTTCAGCTCTCCCTCCAGAAAGAGCAGCAACCAACAACATTGAAAAAGTAACTGAATCCCAATTGGAATTTTATTTCTCAAAGCTTGTGGACTGAAAGACTTTTTAATTTTTAATTTTTCATTATCTACTTCTGTTGAAAAATTTGGGTTTTTCCTTATAAAAAAAAGAAGAAAAACTGAAGAGATTAAAATAACTTTGGGATTCAAAGGGAAACTTTAAAAGGTAGAGGAAACACCATGTGGTCAAATTTGGTATTTTAATCTGTTATTCTCTAGGGCAGGGGTAGGCAACCTCAGCTCTTTTATGACTCATGGACTTCAACTCCCAGAATTCCTGAGTCAGCATGGCTTTGTGTTCCTTACCCAGGAAAAAAAACCTTTTTCTTTCTTTTGGATTTTCTAATTGTAAAGACTTTAGTCTAAAATACTAATATGGAAGAAGACCAGGAACAAAATTTCCTTATGGATGAAGATCAACAAATTCTATGTTGAAAACAATAATTCAAACTCTTATCACAGTCAATGAAAAACTTAAGAGGCTATGGAAAGGAACAAGAAAACAGCCCAGATATGAAAGCCCAAACTTTGACCACAACTAAAGAATCATCTATACAAAATACAATAGAAAAAATGAAACATTTAAATACCATGACAGAAGAATCAACTATTCAACAAATACTGACATTTGAAAGATACCAACAACTTGGAAAAAGGAAAAGGTTTCCTATACAAATCAGAAGGAAGTAGAGGATCTAGAAGAAGAACAGTTGGATGAGAAGATAAACAATTCTGAACAACTACGTTGATATGGAAGAATAAAGAGACGACCCACTAGATCTACAAGTCCTCTCAAAAAAATGGTGACCGGATGGTTTTGCCAACATCAATTAATATATATGATGTTACAAGGAGATTGGTTTGATGAACCAAAAACAAGGACATGGAAGACGATTTGGCAAAGGAAAAAAGCTAGAATAAGACTGAAGAATGGAGTTTCGATCATCTTATCAAAATCTAAAACAGAATATATTTAAAATAGATAAGATGTGCATGTTGAACAGAAGACATTGTTATGAACTGAGATAAAGAAAGTTTTTTTGGTCATTAATAGCTAAATTTGAATATTGAGTTGTGCATAAAGGTCATGTAAAGATGAATAGGATGCAGATAAGCTAAAAACTTATTGATGAAAGTAATAAACAGGTCTATATGGAACATTGAAAACAAAAGTTGTTAGTTTAAGCAAGAGAGCAGATACAAAGAGGAGAGAGGAAGTATTAAATACTGAAATAAAAAGAAATTTTGATTACTTAAAAATTAAAAAAACTAGCAAAAAGGAAGGATATTGTATTCTTAATTTGTTGACATAGAGGATGAGAAGTTAAATAGACAAGATGTGTATTTTGAATATTAGATTTTGTGAGGAATGGTGATAGATGAATTGGGAGTATATTAAAAATCTTGGGAATATAAATATCAAACATTAAATCTAAATGTTAGAGGAAATTAAAACTGAAAAATCTATTAGGTCATTGATTGACTAAAAGATTGCATGTTAAATCAACTAGAATATATGTAAACTAAAAACTATTGATATATATATAATAAAGTTATTTTCCATGTGATTGATAGGATAAAACTTGTTTTTAAATTTACAATATCTTGGGGGAGAGAAAAAAGTATGTTGTGCTACTGTGACTGTCCTCAATTGACTTTTGGACAGCCGTCCCTCCTCCACAAGGCTGATGGGGTGCAGCATATTTTATGCCTGGTGAACATTTATAAGTCAGCACTGAGGAACAGTCATCAGTCTAATTCAGCCTTAATCCAATATACAGATAATTCTCTACTTACAATCCCAATTGGGACTAGAATTTCAATTAAAAAGCAGGTGTTGATGCCCAATTTTATGACTTTCCCCCCATGATTGTTAAACAAATCACTGCAGTTGTTAGGTTAATCGTGCAGTCATTAAACAAATCTAGTTTCTTCCGTTGACTTTGCTTGTCAGACACTGGTTGGAAAGGTCACAAACGGTGACCACAGGATCCTGTGACACTTCAGCCATTGTAAATACATGCCAAGCGCCAGAATTATAATTGATTATGGGGATGTTGTGACAGTTGTAAATGGGAGGAGCAGTCATAAGTCGCTTGCTTCAGTGCTGCTGTAATTTTGAACTAAGCAAATGGTTATAAATTGAGGACTACCTGTACTTAACCAATTCTATTTTATTTTATATATACATTTACCATGCCACATGGCATATAAATAAAGCAGGGAGATTCTAGGTGTGTCAAATCCGGTGTACCAAATCAGGTGTCCACCCTATAGATTTGCGTCAAGAACTTTGTTAGGAAAGAAAGCAAGGAAGAGATTGGGGATAGATATGGGGCCTGCAGAATATTTTATTTGATAGTGTTTCAGATGTAAAAGAAAATAGGGTCTTTCCGCCTTTGAAACTTGCACCACAAGCTGGACTTCCTGAAATTTCCTTGGTCTACACAACTGTTGTTCAGTGAATGGTGGCACTTAGCTAACCTCAGAAAAGCTAAACTGTACTGGACCAGTATATAATCATCTGGTCCATTATATAGATAGCTTAGGAATTAAGAACTGTGTTACAGTATTTAGCATTTCCTTAACAGAACTGTATGTAAGAACATTTAGCATTTAAAGGGTTAAACATTGTTTCCTTAAGAGATGGCTTCTGGGAAATGTGGTCTAGTTGTTAGTCCTATATCTTATCTAGTCAGTGGGAGGAACTTCAAAGTTTATTGCAGGACATCCCAGTTTCGTGCCAGAGTTTTATTGTCTCTCTGCATGAATCCTAGCCACGAGCTCTGTATCAGCATGTAATATTTACACAGAATAGGGAAATCCATTATTCTTTTACCTACAAGATGGGTCCAGATTACAACCTGCATTCCAGAAGAACCTCTGCTGTAACTGTGAGTTATTGACTTGAGGATACCTGTGAATAAAAGTAATTTGCATGATCTCATCCATTGAGTTTATTCTGCCTGTTTCACATAGTGTCCAGAGAGCATGGGACAGCACATAGACTGGGTTGAACATGAATAAGAGACTAAAAGGAAATTCCTAGGCTGGATAATTGAAAAATTGTGATAAAAGGCATTACAGTTTTGTGAAGAAAACAGTCAACAGAAATCCAATCCAACGCTACCTTGTTGCGCAACTGATAAAAATACCCAAGTCACTTCTGCTTTTGCATGTGATCCCTTAATCCATCTGCTCTGATATTTTTTTCTTCTCTTACAATGAACATCCATATTCCTGTTTTTTCTTCTTCTACCACCACCTTTTCATATTACTTTGTACAATAAAAGTATTGGCGAAAAAGCAAAAATACACAATATTCTATATCAGGATCACTGCCCCAAAGCAAAGGACCCACCGATGATTTAAATAAATAAAAAGTCAGGAAGTCGGTTTATTATTCTGCTTTCAGCAAAGTTAGCCCTTCTGCAGCACCTTGACAACAAGCCAGCTGGGCTGCATTTCTGGGCCTAATTCAGATTACAAGCTTGAATTCCTTCTTGCCAGAAAATGTGTAAGCTTGGAATCAGTTCAACTGCCTTCTCACAGTCTGCGGGGAGTTGTTTCAAGCATTCTCTGGAGACACCTTTCCAACAAACCCTAGAGAATGGAAGAAATACTGTAGTGGCACATGCAGGCAGAAAGAGAAATTGTGGCTTCTCCCACAGAGAAAAACACGAAAACAAGTTTTCTGAGACACTTGAGTGAGCAGGTTTCATCTTCCTTGCCAGGAAAGTTTCAAAAACCTTATTTATTAAATTCATATGCTGCCCATCTTGCTATCAGAATGACTAATCAATCCACTATGGGGACATTTTCTGCCAAACTTGCATCGTCCAGTACAGGTAGTCCTTGTTTAGTGACTGCCTCACTTAGCAACCGTTGAAGTTATAATGATGAAAAATTACTTTTACAACCAATCCTTCATTTATGACTTCCGCAGATCTGTCTGAAGATCATAAACATAGTTGTGGCTTCACTTAGCAACTGCTTCACATAATGACCAAGTTGCCAATCCCAATTGTGGTTGCTAAATAACTTTGCTGGGAGTAATTGGTGACCAATATGGCTTGCTCCAGTATGGAGAACTCACCCAGGAGACGAGCGATTCAAAGAAGACTTGTGGAATTAGTGATGGATCTGAGCCTCAAAGCAGCCCAAGAAGTAGATCAGGAGTGTGAGTCACTTGGAATTCCTGAAAGTCTTCTGTAAGGAAGATCAAATCTCCATCTACCTGTTGTGCAACATAATCAAGGAACATTGGTATCGTTTCGTCCTTCCCATACAGGAAGCTGCTCAAGATTACAAGGTAAATTTATTATTCTTCACTGACAATTCCTGAGGATGATCAAGGAATGCCTAAAAGAGGGGACGCTTTCAGAAAGTCCAGCCAGTTTGGTACTAATTTTATTAGTTCTTTAGAGTATACCACCAAATCCTTTGTAATGATTTATTATTATTTCATGAACATCACTACTAACAGTGGTGCTTAAATGTGGACCTTTTGAATTTTCAATATTTCTGTCTAGGGAGAGTCTCATTCATCCAAAACATGGTTGTCCCAAAGATGTTTTTCCCAAAAGTCAACTGGACTTTCTTGGTTTTTCTTTTGAAAAACATTTCGTTTCTCATCCAAGGAGCTTCTTCAGGTTCTAACCGACTGGTGGGGAATAGAAGGATTTGTATTCATTGCAATCATCGGGTCATTAGCACTCTGAGGGATGGTCTTTAGCTCTCTGAGCTATCCATTCCCCATCATTCAGTTAGAACTGAAGAAGCTTCTTGGAGGAGAAAGAAAAATAATTTCAAAGGAAAAACCAAGGAAGTCCACTTACCTTTTGGAAAAAGCACCCTTAGGATTTCAATACTTCGGCATAAAATATTATCTAAAATGCGCTGTTTTCCACATCCGTCCTAAAATAAGGAAAACCCAATTAAACAAATGAGTCAAAAACATTATATTTTATGCATCACTTTGTAATGCAATATTTATTGAGGAAGAAGATCCAGAGCATGGCAAAAGTATACCTTTGCTTTCAATAACTGGCGTGCCTGCCTAGCTCAGGCAGCAGATACTGCAATTAAGCGTTTCTTTTAACTGTTAACCAGTCCTCTACATTGACCTGGAGGAGGAATTTTATACCAATCCTCTTTCAACTTGGGGGTGTTGGCGCACTTCTTCACATGAACTGTGCAAAGGCAGCAATGGTGATAGTCACCAGGCAGTGCCTATATCAGTGATGGCAAACCTTTTAGAGACCGAGTGCCCGAACTGCAACCTAAAACCAACTTATGTATTGTCAGGTGCCGGGAGGACGTGGCCCATTGGGTGGGTGGAGCTGCAGTGGTAACGGCAGACTGGGTGGGACTAAAAAATTCAATCAATTCCAACTTTGCAAAATCTTTTTTTCCCGTGAGAAGATGAAATTGATTGATTGATTGAACTTTTTTTTTTGCACATGGCGGCAGAGGCCTAAAGCAAAAAGGTTTTATAAAAGCCAGCTAGAAGGCCTAGGACTGGGGCGATGGCGCGCATGCCCACAGAGAGGGCTCTGCATGACACCTGTGGCACGCGTGCCATAGGTTCTCCACCATGGCCACTGTTGCAGTGATCAACTCTGTTCCCCAGACAGGAGCCAATTGTTCTGTACCAGCCTGCTACCGGCCCTGCAGAAAAGGCAGGGTCAACCCCTTTACAAACGGCAAGAGGCTGGAATTACGCCTGCCAAATTAATAGCTACAAAAACAAACAAGACACGAACCAAGAAACAGGAGCTTTAAGAAACATGAACCATCGGAGCGGTTGCCTTCAGCAAACCAGCCCACCCAGACATTCCCCTTATATAGAGTTCAGGGCGTGGCTTCTCTCTGCCTCCTTCCGAGAAGCCCAATTGCCTTCCTCTGTTTACTCCTAATTGACTGCCTCCTGCGTCGGGCGTCCTTGAACAGGGCCAGCTGTGGGTCATCTTCATCCACACTGTCAGGCTCACACAGCTGGGTCTCCGTGGTGACCAAGTGGGAGGGGCCTGGCTGAGGGCTATCATCAAGATCTTCAACCCCCTCAGCAAGGTCTTCAACACCCCCCTCCTCCTCTGAGTCATCCGACCCAACTGCCGAACCCACAGGCTGACCCTGAATCACAACACCAATCTCTCATTTTGTCCTGGTTCTTCAGGTCTTCCAACAGTGCACAGGTCACCTCTGTAACTTAAGTGCATCCACATCACTGCCGGCCACCCTCATCTTTTCTTCCACTTTTCCTGCAGCCGTCATAAATATGAGTCAGTTGCCAAATGGCTTAATTTTGATCATATGACCATGGGGATGCTGCAATAGTCATAAGAGTGAAAATGGTCATGTCACTTTTTTCAGTGCTGTTATTAACTTCGGTCACTAACAAGTCCAAATAGGATGTTGTCACTCGCACAACCCTAATCAGGCACCTAACTAACAATACTATCTTAAAATGTCTAGTGCAAATCCTACAACTAGTGGATTTTCAGAAGAGAAGGAAAGACAGCTCAGATGAGACCATCAGGAAATCCCAGGACTGTACTTTAGGGAAAATTATACAATCCCAGGATTGTATTTTACGGAAACTGGGGACGGGGGGAATTCGGGGAAAAACAGTGGCAAAGTACTCCTATATTGTCACCAAGAAAATTACTTGAGCATTTCCATAAAGTTATCCAAAGTTGTCCTTGATTTAAAGAGGGTTTTTACAATAAAACGGAGATTTGTGCCAGCTTAAAGACTACTGTGCATCACAACAAAACAGGATTTAAGCATAGTTTATTGAACATAATTGGATGGATTCACCATATTGGAAGTCATAAACTATGGTACCTAAGGACATAGTAGCCAAGCACACCAGACAGCAGGCATCTAGCACCTCTGTGGCCTAGAAAAGATTTCAACAGGTGCAGTTTGCCGCATCAACTAAGCCAGCAGAAATCTTATCTTCTACAGCTGTTGTAAAGTCACAGATGCCCTGTTCTTGCATGCCTTGAGTCCCTAGGCTCGAGAATAAACTCCTGAAAATGAAAATCAGTTGTCCTTTATAAGCCTGTAGCGCTATTGTAGGAGGAGCTGCTACACGTTAAATAGAATAGATAATGTTTCGTGCAGAACTCAAAACGGCCTTTAGCAGCGGACTCCGAGAAGCGTGTTACCCGGGGGGGGGGGGGTTTCTTCAAACGTGGCCCTTTTATGACTTGTGGACTTCAACTCCCAGAATTCTTCAGCCAGGCTCGCTGGCTGAGGAATTCGGGAAGTTTTATTTTATTTTATTTATTTTATTTTATTTCCATTTATATCCCGCCCTTCTCCGAAGACTCAGGGCGGCTTACAAGCTTAGCAGTAGCCTTCATTCTATGTATATGCCTGCTTATTAGGGCTTTCACACACACCCCAAGCGGCATTATTACAAAATCAGCTTATTGCCCCCAACAATCTGGGTCCTCATTTTACCTACCTCGGAAGGATGGAAGGCTGAGTCAACCTTGAGCCTGGTGGGACGCGAACCTGCACTACTTGCAGGCAGCTGGTGTTACTTAAGGAGGCATTAGCCCACTGCTCCACCAAGTTGAAGTCCACAAGTCATAAAAGGGCCAAGTTTGAAGACCGCTGGTGTTACCCATCTGCAGAACGCAAGGCTGGAGAGAGTTGAGTTCCCAAGGCGCCGATAGGAAAGTCGTCGGTGAGAGTGCACTGCCATTTTAGTCACCCTTCACAACCGCATTCAACGTAGACATCCCCACCGCCTACCGTCTCTAGCAGCGTTCAAACGGAGACCGGGGCTAATATTTGGCACGCTTTCCGAGGGGTTCACACAACTAAGAGGATCCCATCCACCAATCAGACGCGAGAGACTTGGAAAACAACTCCTCCCCTCGCCCAGGTTGGTTGGTTGGAGGAAAGCGAAAGTTATCTAGGAAATTTGGGGCGTTTTGAATGCGAAACAGCTCTCTCCGCCCCCCCCTCCACCATTTTCGCACTCCGGGGTGTTGGGGAGGGATTGGGTTGCCCCACAGCCGGAGGTGGAGGTGGAGGTGGTCGCCCCTGCCCAGCTGTTGCTCGCCCAGACCATGGGGGATCTGGGGAGACCCGCCTCTCCTGTTCAGAACGACCCTGAAAAACGAATCTCCGAGTCGAGGACGTCGGAAGGGCTGCATCTGCAAGCCATGGAAGGGTTGGCGGGAGAGGCCCTCTGTGAAAAGCATCGCGAGCCCCTCAAGGTTTTCTGCTGGGAGGACTGTGCCTTCATCTGCTTGGTATGCGACAAATCCAAGAAGCACCGGGCCCACTTGGTACTTCCGGTCGAGGAGGCAGCTCAAGATTACAGGGTAACGAAATCATTTTTGCTGGCGTAGGCGAGACCGACCTACTACTCTTCGCTCTTGGAAGTGGTGGAGTTCTGCCCTGCTTGCACAAGCTTGAGAGCCCTCTCCCTCAACCTGTGCATTGATTGGATACTTCTCAAAACCTGGCGGCTTTGCACAATATGCTTAAGTCCAAAACGGGTTGAACAGCGCTAGTACGGTGGCCATATAAATTTATGCTGTACAGCCCAACCACCTTCTTGTGACTTCATGTGATGGTGAAGGCAGCAGCTGGATTTCCCAGGACTGTGTGCACTGTATACTGTGCAAACCCAGCCTAATTATCCTAGCTTTTCCCCTGAGAAACCTAGACCCATACCCTAGAATCTGTTCCTTCAGTCAGCCCCCCAATAAAGTCAGTTGCCCAAATCCTGTGGGATCAAATGTGTATGTTCTGTATGTGCCTTCCCCCACAAGATGATCTCCAGTAATGTAAGAATCAGTTTCTATCATTTCCCCCATCCCTGTAGTAAATAGAAGTTGCAGTTTGACACATCCACAAGGCTTCCTTGAATAGAGTCTTTCACGTGAAAAGAATTCATTGGATCTTAGCTTTGGGGCCGATGCTCAAATCAGTCTTGACTCATGGTAGTTTCCTGGACACATCCATGTAGTTTTCTTGACAACAGTATGGAAGTGGTGTGCCATTGGCGGGGATTCTGGTAATCTTCCATTCAGTGCTAAAGAAATCTGCTTAACTTTTGAATCCAGACGAGATTCAAAATGTTTTTATAACAGACAAAGCACACCATTTGTAAGAGTCGTGATTTATTCTCTTAGATCTAATCTTTCCTCTGAGGGCTGTAAGATTTATCTTTGATTTTATTGTCCTAACGACAGCTCAGTTAGGTAGGCTGAAGTGTCAGACTGTGGCATGGGTGACTGAGGAAAAAAAAGGAAAGAAGGTCTTCCCAAGATCAGTGCAGACGTGTTACTCTCTGCAGCCGAAAATCAGGAGTCCTGTAGCACTTTTTCAAATGAACACATTTTATTAAATGGTATAATTTAATGAGCTACAGTTCACTTCAGCAGATGCACGGGATGTCTCAAGTTTAATGCATCTGCATAACCACTTCCCCTCTCGTTCCTCCCATTCCAGTCAAAATCCTACATCAGTCTAGCACAGTGTTTCTCATCTTCAACAACTTTAAGATGCGTGGACTTCATACTGACTGGGAAGTGCTGGGAGTTGAGGTCCACACATCTTAAAAGTTGCTGAGGTTGAGAAGCACTGGTCTAGCATAAATAACCCTGTTAGGGTGCATGGAATTCCATGTTTATTTTATTTATTTATTTATTTTATTCGATTTATATACCACCCTTTTCCCGAAGGACTCAGGGCGGTGTACAGGGCAAATTTAAAAATACAATATACAGATTAAAATACGATTAAATTAATAGCCCCAACACATTAAAATTGGATTTAAAACCTTAAAAACCCCTCAGTCCAGGCCGGCCAGCTCGAATAGCCAGGTTTTTAGGCCCGGCGAAACGAACGAAGGTCGGGGACGATCCGGAGTTCCACCGGCAGCTGATTCCATAGGGCAGGCACGCCTACCGAGAATGCTCTCCTCCTGGGAATCACCCGCCGGCACTCCTTGACCGGCGGGACCCTGAGGAGGCCTTCCCTGTGGGAGCACACGGGACGATGGGAAGTTGACACTGGCAGCAGGTGCTCCCTAAGATAATCCAGACCCATGCCATTTAGGGCTTTATAGGTCATCACCAGCACCTTGAATCTCACCCAGAGGGCAACTGGATGCCAATGCAGCTCGTGGAGAAGAGGCGTTACATGGGAGTATCAAGAAACCCCCATCACAACTCGGGCGGCCGCATTCTGCACCAGCTGAAGCCTCCGAGTGGTCCTCAAGGGCAGCCCCATGTAGAGAGCATTGAAGTAGTCTATCCGGGAGGTCACAAGCGCATGAGTGACTGTACGTAGGGCATCTCGGTCCAGATCGGGCCGCAACTGGCGCACCAGGGCAAAAGCCCTACTGAATATATGTTGAATATATTCAGCATATAGTTGCATATGATTTACTTGACATTATTTGTTTGTTTATTTCATTGCACTTTTTAACTTGCTCTTTTATATTGTGTGCCAAGCAAAGTCAGTTTAGTGTTTGGTGGTGCCCAAATCAAATCAATAAAATAGCCTAAACGAGAATGCGGAGCTGTGCCAACAGTCTGTGTATTTTTCCAAAAAGCTAAGCAGGATCAGACTTGGTTAATATTTGGATAGGAGAATATGATGACATTTCAGACTTGAAGCTAAATTGGAAAGTTGGAAAAAAATGTCTTAGTTGAGGGAATGGCAAGCCACTTACTTCTGTGTTGTTGTTGTAAAGGAAGTAACATTGATGTGCCTGTGAAATCATTCAAAATCAACTCAGTTTGAGGGAGATTTATTTAGTGGTGGTTAATGTTTTCCTATTTATCTTCTCCCTACTTAGAAACCTGCAGAGCGACGCTGACATTTGATTGGCTTACAGTGTTTAGCCTAACATCTGGTTGTCCATCTTAGCCAACAGATTGCCCCATGGAAGCCTTTAAGCAGAACACAGGATGGTCAACCCTTGTCTCTGGTTTTGTTCCCCATCAACTGGTGTCAACAGGCATTTTATGGTTTAGCATTTCAATAAATGTAGGGAAACAATCCTAATAGATTTTGTTTGCTCAGGAAGAGATCCAGATCAAGCTGCAGAATCTGAAGCTGAGGAGAACGACTGTTGAAAGATCAAGACAGACTCTGGAGAAGCAAATGGCTGAGTGTTTGGTAGGCAACTTGTTCACTGAGTACTAAGGAAAACTGTAGCAGTTTCTCTTCACTGAAATACATTTCCCCCTTTGTTGATTTTGTTGCACATTTCGTAAAATAAAATACAGCTTTATTTTGAGTGTCTGAAAAATAATCATGAGCAATTTTTAACCACTAAATCCAGTATGCAAATTTATAGCCTATATTTATTCTGTTCTGTTCTGTTCCGTTCCGTTCCGTTATATATCATATCATATCATATATATCATATCATATCATATATATCATATCGTCATCATTATATTATTTTTAAATTTTATGTTATGCTTTTTTATTTAATTTTATTTATTTATTATGTATTTGGGGCATGATGGCTTAGCAGTTAAAGATACTAAGCTTGTCGGCTGGAAAGCTGACAGCCCGTGTTCAAGACCCAAGCACTGCACAATGGGGTGAGCTCCTGTTCCTTGCCCTAGAGCTCCTGACAGCTAAGCTGTTCAAAAGGATATAAATGGGAGTAGATAAATAGGTACCACTTCAGTGGGAAGACACAGCATTCCATGTGCCTTTGTATATAGCCATGCTGGCCACATGACCATGGAAAATGTCTCCAGACAATGCTGGCTCTCTCAGACAAGAAACGGAGATCAGCACTGCACCCTAGAGTTGCATACTACTGGACAGGGAAACCTTTACTTTTTTAAATTTTATATCATGTCTTTCCGTTAGGAAAGGTGGTATGCTTGATGTTTCATCTTGTGAAGTAGGTGAGGCTCCAGTGATTGATTCACCCAAATGAGTTTTACAAATGTGTAGGAACTTGATCCTGTGTCCTGTAGTCCTGGTATCACAGTCTAACCAAGTGGTGCTTGTCTTTTCACTCCAATGTAATTGTTGTGTGTGTGTGTGTGTGTGTGTGTGTGTGTGTCTCCAGGGGGAGGAGAACAGAGATCTGATTAATCATAACCCCCTCCATGCATTCATTGAGTGTATGGCACAGACAAGTAATTCTTGTTTAACAACCGATCATTTTACAACTGTTCAAAGTTTCAACCACCATGGAACAGGTACTTTAGGGCTCTTAAAGTACCCTGGCCATCATAAGTGGTTACGATAATGCCCCCTCCCCAGCAATCATACGACTGCTTGCTTGGCAGGTCAGCTTTATGGCCTGATGTAGCATTTTGCAGTAACATGATTGTGGCTTGTAATTTTTTTGCTGACTTCTGGCAAACAATACCCATTCAAGTAAATGGGTTCACTTGATAGCCATGGCCATTCACTTAACAACCATTGTGAAAAAGGCCGAAAAATTATTTTCGGTCACGTGGCTGCCTCAACTTACGACCACAAAGTTTTACATTCCAATTCTGGGCTCAATTACAATTGTAAGTCAGGGGCTACTTGTAATGATAGGCATTAGCAATATGTTGACAAATGTAGTATATTATTTAATAATGGCAATATTGTGATATAGTGGCATTGCTCCCTGACATTACACAATATGCTGATGCTAAAATATATGGTTAATTGTACAGAGACAACCTTGGTCTTGTTGACTTTTTATTTTCTTGCCTGTTTCTCTCTCGTCTGCAGGAAGACATCAAAGCAGAGAGAAAAAAGGTTGTGCAGGCATTCCAGCAACTCCGCTTGTTTCTAGAAGAGCAGGAAAATGGCCTCTTGGCTCAGCTGAGTGACCTGGAGGAGCAACAGGATGAAACTAGCTCCAGACTTTCAAACAACATTTCTTTTCTCAATGACCTGATCTGTGACATAGAGAAGCACTGTCGGAGGCCTGCGGGTGAATTTTTGCAGGTGGACACTCTAGGGTTATATTTCTAACATAAATTGTTGTGGCTTTTTCTCACTGAATCAAAGCATCTCTGCAAAGATTCTTAGATGGCAAAACAAAGATGTCCGTCTGCGTTGGGAATTCAGTCGTAATTTCAGCAGGAATGACACTGGGTTTTCCCAGAATCCCCCTGACAGATGTTCTTTCTTTATGAAATAAACCCAGGGAGGTAGATCTTCAAACCAGACCTCTCTCTGCTCAGTGGAATATTTCTAAGCATTTCAAGGGGAATTCTGCTTTTAGGAACGTCCTCCTGCTTCAGACTATCTCCTTTAGATCCCTTAGTTATATTCTAATTTTTTTCTTTCTTAAAATTGTAAAATCCTACTGAACAAAGTTGTTCTCTGATAACTTTTTCCTCTTCACAAAGTAACTCAAATGTCTCTGGTTTCTCTAGGATCTCAAGGAAACTTTAAGCAGGTATGTGATTTTTAATCCTTCAGGGTTAATAATGAATTTGAGTGGTTATGGAAAACTATTTTGTTAAAAAAAATCTTTTATGTTCCTGTGAGCTCTAGCAGAAAGAAAATCCCTGTTCTTTCTTTTAAAGAGGCCAGATGGAAATTAACTTGGAGACAGTCTGCCTGTCCTTCTAATTTTTCTCTTTACCAGATGCTTGGTGGCAGCCAGACATCAGGGAAAGCCACAGAACTAAAATAGTTTGGGACTTCTCTGATCTCCTAGGTGTGAAAAGGCCGAGCTCCTTTGCTTCCAAGAGAAACCTGTTAACCTGGAAAAAGATCTCAGGGCCATGTCTCAGCAAAGTGCTCTATTAATGGAAAACTTCAAGAATTTTAGAGGTACGGAAGCTACATAAGATATACACATTTCTGTAACTGTAGGCTAAACCTTGTTCCTGTGAAACGATCTCCTCCAAATGGGGAAAAAGTAGAGAGGGTGGAAAGAAGGAAGAGATTAATTCTTAGGACTTGCTCTAGATTCGATGGGAATTTCTACTTCCATGAATACTGAAAGAGGTTATGGGGAAATAGCAGAAGTAGTTACATTGAAATGTCCATCCCATGTTGGTCCAAAGTAGTAGTATGGTAATGCTGTGGGCAGTGTTTCTCAACCTTAGCAATTTTAAGATGTGTGTGGCCTTCAGCTCCCAGCCAACCATGATAGTTGGGAAATTCTGAGAGTTAAAGTCTACAGTTCTTGAAGTTCCCAAGGTTGAAAAACATTGGTTGAGGGTATTATGGGAAATTTAAATGGCAACTCCTGATGTTGACTTACCATTACCTAAGATATTTTGCAGAAAGTCCATTTTATGTATGGATCTGCTCTTTTGACTGAAAATGCTGCTTTTAAGCATTTCAGTACCGTTCTTAGCCTACAGAAAAGAGGTTTGACACTTCTTTTGTACTAAGAACATATCCAAGCAGAATATTTTGCTCAGCCTGAAAACCAACCACTTGAAAAAGATGATTGGAGCAGCAGTTACAAGAAAAAGAGACATTCTAACAGAGGAGTGGGTCCAGGGCAAACATTTCTTTGAGGATGATCTATGGAGTCCTGTTACACTTCAGGAAACAGGAGATTGTACACTTCTTACTAATGATCTTGTAGCAAGCATGTGGCAAGAAGTTGTGTAAAGAAATATCAATTTTCCTTTTCTGGAGAAGAGACAGAGAAAGTTAAAGCCATCCACATGTTGCTGAACTAAACTTCCCAGCAGCATTAGCCATCATGGCCAGTAATGGGGAATGCTGGGAGTCACAGGTATCCCACTTCAGCTCTGGAGCATGGTGTGTAGAATTGTGTTACCTTTAAGCAAGAAGTTTAATGATGTGCTCAGAGCTCCTGATGCTACATTTGATTCCTAATTCCATTCCCCAAACAGCTGTGTTCTGAAGAACTGCGGAAAGTTTTTGAGCAGAAATTCTCTGAATCTTTCTAATTTTTAGATTTTTTCAAAGGTTCTAGGCCTCTGTGGGGATAATTTTTTTTAAATTCTTCCCACTGAGAATGATGAATGGATAGATAAACAGATACGTGTATGTTGGGGGGAAAAAGCAAATTCTCCAGTGTGCTTTTGACAGAAGGACCAAATCTTCACCTTTCTCTCTTGTCTAGAATCACTGATGGACGAATTTCAGAAAAGCAAGACCCAAAGGCTTAATGCTGCCTTCCTGAGTCAGACTGATCAGCCCCAGACCTTCTGTCCAGGATTGCATAACGATGCCCTGAGAGCAGACAAGAAAGGTGATGCTGCCTTTGCTTCATTTGGTTTTTTTTTCACTCTTGCATACCTTCGGAGCTGGCAGCTTGGGTAAGATTAAAAGTTTGCTGTCTCTTAAGTCTTGGAAAAACCTCATGTTGTAGAGGTGCTCCTTCGGATGCTGCTTTTCTGTAACATGGCCCCTGCAGCAAGACTCTTACCTGTGAAAAGTCCAGTGGCGTGAAGCCAACTGATTTGGATGGGCTGCTTGCAAAGAGGCACTGATGCAGGCCAGGCACGTTTTGAACATTAACTAAAAGATGCTGTTTCTAGACTGCCTTGCAGAGCTAAATACATTTCTTTGCTTAACAGGTAAATTTAGCACACACTGTGCATGGCCCTAAGATAGGCTTCTTTGGGAACTGCCAGATCAGGAACTTGACCTAGAGAATCTCTGATAGCTTGAGGCCACACTGAATGTTGCTTTCGGAGGAGCAGGAAATGAACTGGCTTGTATCACACTCTGAGTCAGCTTTTCTTTTCAGACAGTTAAGAAACAGAGGGATGAAGTTAATGATTCTTTTGTGTTAAGTTTATTTCTCTGTAATACTTAACACTATGAAGCTGCAGGAGTGGTTTGCATGTACCGTGTTTCCCCCAAAATAAGACCTGGATATATGTCTTACCTGCTTACTTCAAGACTCCCATGCCCCGGCACCTGTCGCTCTGCTGCCTGACTTCTTCTGCGGCCACTCATAGCTGCCAGCAACCAAAAGAAGTGGTCAGTAGCCACGCAGGCTCCTGCTGGATGGGGCTGCTGCTGCTGGTGCCACCATCGTGAGGCAAGACAGGTGTCTGGGCGTGGGAGGCCTGGCTGAGGAGGCCCTGAGGTAAGCAGGTACGGGGCGCTTGGGGCAGCTCCATCCCCCACCTCTGCCCTAGCTTGATTTTTACACGTGCACCTTGTCCCACCTTGTACAACCAGACAGTGGGATAGAGTGGGCGGGGTCTTAACTAGGGCTTATTTTGGGGTAGGGCTTATATTAGGCACAGACGTAAAAATCAAGCTAGGGCTTATTTTCAGGATGGGTCTTATTTTGGGGGAAACGTGATATTTCCTACTTTAAAGGATAAGAAATTTAAAAGGTGAGCCTCTTTAGTCAAGGGCTTAAGGCACCGGGCTAGAAACAGGGAGACTGTGCATTCTAGTCCTGCCTTAGGCACTAAGCCAACTGGATAATCCTGGGTCACTCACTCTCTTAGCCCAACTCCCCTCGCACCGTTGTGGTGGGGAAAATAGGAGGAAGGTGGGTTTGCCACCTTGAATTACAGGTAGTCCTCCACTTACGACCGGTTATTTAGTGACCATTTGAAGTTATGACAGACCCTGAAAAAGGGAGTTATAACCCCAATTTGAAGTTCTGACATCTGCCCCCACAGATCACATCCCCACATTTTGCCACTCAGTAACTGTCCCTTTGCAGTGTCCCGCAGCACATTATTGTGATTTACGACATTTTTTTGCTGGAAATCATTATTTATTTCTAGTTTCCAGCAAAAATGTCCCATAGCGCAAATGGGGGTCGTTTAATGACTGTGGCATTTGCTTTAACCACTGCTGTATTTAATGACCATTGCTCGTTGTAAGATTGGGTGGGTGACCCACTTTACAAATGTCATGCCTTACAGCCAAAATTGCAGGCTCAATTAGGGTTGTAAATCGAGGGCTATCTCTGTTTACAAAAATAATAAAGGTGGGATTAAAAAAAATCTTTAAAAATTGCATGGCTTTTTTTTTCTTACTTGCGTAAGAGTTGCAGGTGTCTCACCTTACTTAAGAAATGGTTAAGAGAAGAATTAGGAGATGCAGATGCTAATAGGCGATTTCCAAAATAATGATTGCACGTTGAGATGGTGCAGTTGATGCTGGGGCTAAGCTGCTGGGCAAATGAACATTCCCATTCATTCCAGCCAGAAGAGCAGTTTGCTTTAATGAGTTAGTTGAGAAGGCAGGTTAGAGTTGAGAAGTCAGCAAGAGCATCACCCTTTTTCTGTTTCTCTCAGTCTCCCCCAGTCTCAGTATGACTCTGGATCCACGTACAGCCAATCCCCACCTCTTCCTCTCCTTGGATCAGAAGACAGTCACCTACCTGGATCACGCACAGCCCCTGCTGGACAATCCTGAGAGATTTGATGCCGAGCTCTTCGTGCTGGGCTGCCAGGGCTTCTGCTCTGGGAAACACTCCTGGGTGGTGAACGTCGAGCAGGGGCAGAACTGGGCCATCGGCATCGCCCAGGAGTCCGTGAGGAGGAAAGGGAGCCTCAGCCTCAGCCCACAGCAAGGCATTTGGGCAGTACAGCAGTGCTGGGGCCAGTTGCAAGGCCTGACCTCTTCCTGGACTAGCCTGTTTCTGCTCAGGAAGCCCAAGAGGATCAGAGTAGATCTGGATTATGAGGGAGGGTGGGTGGCCTTTTTCGATGCCGAGCTGGATGCTCCCATTTTTACTTTCCCACCTACCTCCTTCAAGCAAGAAAGGATCCACCCTTGGTTCTGGGTGCCATCTGGATCTCAGCTCACCTTATGCCCCTGAGATTATTCCAGCCATTTTTGGATTTCAGCAGTTTGAGAGGTCTTGTATAATATTGGACTTAACGCGGCAACGTGACCGTTGTTTGGAACTATTTTGGTTAATCGTGTCAGCAGAGAAATGACTACTTTCTGTTTTGAGTTTCTAGTGAAGCACTAAATGTTACTGAAAGCACCAGTCAGGGATATCCCATATTTTAATGGAAGGAATTGCAATTGTACAAACTGGCTTTTGACTAGCAGAAAGCTCTGATGGAAGAAGAAAAAAAGAACTATTTGGAAATGCTTACATACGGTAGTTGGACACACTCATCTCCCAGGAGAATTGTTCTCCCATACCATTCTGTAGCAGAGTGCAAAATAAAATAAATGTGCTGGAGAGCATGCCTAGTCAAAACATAAAACGTGTTTCTAGTCCTCTTGGCTGCGTTTAGGAAAAAGTGCGAGATGGCAGTTTTCATTAAGAGTTTAGAATCAAACGGATGGCCCCCTGTCTTTTTGGCAAATCTGAAGTCAAAGCCTTCAACAGAGAAATTTCTGGGACATTGCAGATAATGTATATTCCCGTCTCCCTCTCCTCACACATTGGGGACAGAAGAGCTTTGAGTCTTGAAACTCCCTCACCCTAACCTCTCCACTCATTTTCTTCTGCTGTAGAGGCTTCCTATATCTCTTCCAGTGACAAGATTCCTGTGTGAAGTAAGTTGCATCTCAGCTGACAGCAGAATTTGCTTTCTTTTTCCACCTATTCTTAGGAGGTTACCTCTACACTGAGTTGGAAATAACATGTAAATTTTAAAAATGAATCATGCAAGCAAATACAATTATATATACATTTCTGTAAGGCTGTTCCACTGCACACTGCTTATGTTGATTTGTACTGGCATACAGTTGATTGGATTTTTCTGGTTGCAAGGTTTAACATTTTTTATAATCAATCTTGCACCCAGACACACTTACTTTAAAACAAAAATCTGTGCCACTACTGCGAATAATACCAAATTGCTTCAAAGCAGCTACTTGTGCTTCATTTTGCACTATTCACTATTATTTGAATAACCATTTTTGTATTACTTTGATCTAAAAATGGAGAAGGAAGAAATATTGTGTACTGCACAGCTTATATTTTGGAACATCTCTCTCTAAAGAGGCATTAGACCAATAAAAATTCAGAGGCATTGTCACTGGCTTCATACATCAAGTAATGAGTAAGAAAGGCTGACCTACCATAAGTGCAAAACACAGTGCAATACCAAAGCTTTGAATTTTGCAACAAATAATTTGTTCCATGAAGTGGAATCATAAACATATTTATTCAGAACAGCATTTTCCTTGTGTGTGTGGTTGTAATCTTATTGCATTGTAAAGGCTCTCCAGTGTTGAGTATTGTCAAGAAAAACACCATTTAACCAGTGGACAATTAGTTGGGCCTAGACAACTCTTGCAGTTTAAAGACTAACGTATTTATTGCAGCATATACTGTTTCAGAGATCTGCTTTGTGAAAAACAGTGTACATAGGGAAACATTTGCTAGCAAAAGGAAGTCAGGATTATGGAACAAAACAGGTCTCAGTTGTCAGAGAGCAAAAATAATTATGGAATCCTAATAAATGAAAGAGATTGAAGTCAGCCAGGACATAGCAAGAACTTTTGAGTAAAAAAAGAATCCTGCAGTAAGACTGCAATTTTAAACTTATTTGGTCTATATTTCCACAAAGGTGGGCAGGCTTACAGGTTTCAAAAGACAAATGGATGACTTCA
The DNA here is from genome assembly GCF_964194415.1 of Vipera berus. NCBI lineage: Eukaryota > Metazoa > Chordata > Lepidosauria > Squamata > Viperidae > Vipera > Vipera berus. The sequence goes on from NC_138203.1 coordinate 265,812,619, forward strand.
ATCATGGAGGTCTGTGAGGTAACGTACACTTCATATGTGAAAATTCAGATGCCACCATTTTTAACTGCAGCTGTTCCTAAACCATCCAGTCTAGTGCAGCCATCAGGATGATGGGAATTATTAAGTGACCAAATTCTGTAAGTTTTACTAAGACAAGGGGAATGTCATTAATGGAATGGTTATTAAAAGCCAGCTGGAGTTCTATTTCTTTGAAAGGAGATAGCTGATACCACATTCGCATGTGATCTATAGAAAATAAGTAGATGTCAGTTTAAGTTATTTCTCTGTACCTTTGGTAGCAAAAAAAACCACGCTTTTTCATCACTTCAGTGAAAGTGTGTTGTCTTTAAACTCTAGCTTCACTAGTAGATCTTAACCACTGAAGTTCTTCATATCTAAAAACACTGAGAAAATCCAATTTGGGGAAAAATCCCAGAAACACTATTCTGTCTGTTGTCTTAAACAATATCAGCATTCTGCATTCTCATAAAAAGACAAATGCTGCTGGCCATATATAATAGCAGCTCAAGAATATAATCTGAGTGAACAGCAAAAACATCACAAATTTATAAACTCTCACTTGTGCAATCATAAGCTAAAAGCATGCTTCATAAGACAACGGAAGTCAGAGAAGTGCTAAACAATGTTTCTCAATAGCCAGATAATAGTATCTTGGTCGTGCAGCTCTTCTCTTTGCTCTTTCCTACAGAAGTGGCTCCAATTACATCAACTAGCATATACTTTAGCTTCCATAAGATATCCTGGCCATGTAACCTATTACCCTTGAATGAATCATTTGAAATTTGTTGGAGCAGAATTTTCTTTAGTTTTCATGTGTAAAAACACACAACTGTCTAACAAGTTTATTATCCGTGAGTAATAAATGAAATCCCACTGGATGGGATAAGATTTTACTCTCCTGTAAGGAGCACAAGATTGCAGTCATCATAATGTAGACCAGGGGTCTCCAAACATGGCAACTTTAAGACTTGTGGACTTCAGTTCTCAGAATTCCCCATGCTGGCGGGGGAATTCTGGGACTTGAAGTGCACCAGTCTTAAAGTTGCCGAGTTTGGAGACCCCTGATGCAGACTACAAAGAAACGCTGCAAAAGAGCTCTTTAGGAAGACTCAATTTCTCGTCCCCTTGGGGCGGTGACATCCGCGCCAGGATTCTTTGCAGTGCTTTTCATGTGGACTCTCCGATGGCTAACCAGATGGGAGCTTTGGTTAAATCGTTTCCCGCACTCTGGACACTCGTAGGGCTTCTCCCCTGTGTGGATCCTCTGGTGTTTGTTCAAGTCTGAATTCCGGACAAAACTCCTCCCGCACTCCAGACAGTTGAATGGCCGGTCCCCAGTGTGCATTCTCTGGTGTGCCAAGAGGGCTGAGCTGTAGCTGAAAGTCTTTCCACACAGGAGGCATTTGTAGCGCCTCTCTTCCTGGTGGGACTTACGATGGACCAGGAGCTGATGAAGCATGCGGAAAGTTGCTGGGCAGTCCGAGCAAGCGTGCAGCTTCTCGGTGTGCGTCTTCTGGTGGGAGATGAGATGCGACTTGTGACCAAACCGTCGATCGCACTCAGGGCAGATGTATGGTTTTTCCCCTGTGTGGGTCCGCTGATGGGCGGAGAGATTTGAGCTGGTGCTGAAGCACTTCCCGCAGTCCTGGCACTCGTAAGGTTTTTCCCCCGTGTGGGTCCGCTCATGGGCCCGCAGCTGGGAGCTCTGCCGGAAGCCCCTTCCACAAATGGCACATTTGTACGGCTTCTCCCCAGTGTGGATCCGCCAGTGCTTGATGAGCACCGAACCTTCACTGAAACACCTCCCGCAGTCTGAGCAAACATAGGACTTCTCTCCAGTGTGGGTCCGGCGGTGCACAATCAGCGCTGAGCTGGTGTTGAAGCTCTTCCCGCAGTCAGTGCATTTATATGGTTTCTCCCCAGTATGCAGCCTTCGATGTGTTAACAGGCTGGAACTGTGGCGGAAGCTTTTCTCGCACACGTCGCACTTAAATGGCCGATCGTTGGGGTAGATCTTCCTAGGACTGTTCTCATAGTCAAAACAAATCTCCTCCGTAAAAGGATTCTGATGCATGTCCAAATCCCTCTTCAGAGTTTTCAGTGGTTCAGACTCCAGGAAAACTTCACTTTTCTCAGATAATTTTTTGGTTGGTTGTTCCACACCAACCAGCAGGGCAACCCTGGGCTGGAGAGATCCTTCGTTGCCTTCTCTCTTGATCCAATCTTCACCTACTAAAAGAGAAGCGAAGCTGCCTGTCAGTCATTTATTCTCCACTGTGAGGCCAAAAGGAATCTGGGATTTTGACCACAGAGGAACAAATAGGGAGCAAGTGTAAAAAAAAAAGAGGGGGGGGGGACTTAAATCTCTCCCTGCACTCAAGGCTTTGTATGGCTTATTCCTGGTTGAGATAGTCTGATATTTGTTAAAATCTTAAATGCCAAAAGAAACATCACTGCACTAAAGGCAGGTGCAAAGTCTGGCTCCAGCATATGTATTCTATTCCTTTTTTGGTTCCTTTAGTACTAAATTGCAAGGTTTAGACAACTCTTGAGCTGCTGGCTCTGTGGGTTCAAAGGGAAAATTAAAGCCATTTACTGTATGTGTATTAAATACCACTCTGGAAGTAGGCAGTGTTTCATATGAACTCTTAGACAGGACGGAAGGGAAAATGCTGGCCGTGCAGTGTATCGCACAGACTAAAAGACATATAGCTCAAAAATGTGTGTGTAAATGCTCATTTTAGCATTTGTCTTACTTGATTTCAGGATCTGCTTGCCCAATTCACATGGCAAAGCCATCAATGCATGATGAGACAAGGGTTTATTCTTTAGCCAGTGTGTTTCAGAACCTGATGCTGTTTAGACCTGAGAGTGACATAGAAACCAAATGGCTTCTAAGCTTGAGGGAGGTTTAAAACCTGGATTTCCCTATTCTTAGCGGGCGTGGTGGCCTAGTGCTTAAGACGTTGGGCTTGTCAACTGGAACTTTGAGACCTGAGCACCGTGTGACAGGGACAGCTCCCATTACTTGCCCCAACTCCTGCCCACCTAGCCGTTCAAAAGCATGCAAATGCAAGTAAATAAATAGGGACCACTTCAGTGGGAAGTTATAACCATTCCACGCACCTTGGCATATAGTCATGCCAGCCATATAACTACAAGAGTGTGTTTAGACAACGCAGCCTCCCTTGAAGCAAAAACAGATAAGTACGGCCCTTTACTTTTTTTTCTCTATTCTTAGTCTAGCATCTTTACCACACCGGGTGTATGTCTACATGATTGGCTCTGTCTATGCATGTATCATTGATTTATTTAGTTATTACTAGGCCTACTTGTTCTTGTTGTATTAGATAACAGAAAGTACCTTATACCTTGTAGGTATGCCCAATGTGTTAAACCAAAACAACCAAATACACAAGCTTTGTGCAATGCAGGAATTTAGTGCAATTATGATTCAGTTATCTGTGAGAAACTACTGTATTGATTTAGAATAAATATTTAGAAGAAATAGTTGATTGGGTTCACATATTATATCACATGATGTGTTTGTTTTCAGCTTAGCATGTTGTATGAACCTCTGTGGTTCTATACTATACTTTAGCCCACTGTTCTATACACCAATAATTATTCATGTTGCCAAAATTCAGTGGCAAAATTGCTGATTCTCAAGAGGGATGAATTTTGGCAGGAAAAAGTCCAAAATAACATTGGAAAATCTGATGAAAAAACATACTTGTTTCTACACTTTAAATCCCCAAACAACTTTGGAAATGATGTTGAAATTTAATTTTTTTTAAAAATGGCACATTGAAACAAGAACTTCATTTCTGGATTGAAAACATTGCAATGTTGATGAAAATGGATTAACCAAATTTCCGGGAGGCAAATCATTCTCATCTCCAAAGTTAATCCCCAACCAGACATATCAAAAATACGGGATCGATTGCCCAACCTGCTTTCTATGGGGATTTCACTGAATCACTGGTCACCTTTGGCAGCTCACTGTTGGAACCATGTGGTGGCTTGACATTTAGGAAATATCTCAAATAGTTCTTTCAACAGGCTGGGAATCCCAGGCAAGTAGGGAGCTCCCAAGGCCGCTATACTGTGTGCAGGCTGTAGGTCCATAATTCTGCGGTCTTATTTATATCTATGTTTTAATTGTTTTACATTTTTTTTAAATTCTTGTGTCATATTGCTTATTTGATTGTTTTATTGTATGACGCCCAGAGCCATGTATGTGAGATGGGTTGCTATATAAATTTAATAAACAAAGGATGATTTCATCCAAATTAAAAATAAAAAGATCAAATATCACGGGAAAAGTCCTTGTATCTTTCAACAGGCTGGGGATCCCAGGCAAGTAGGGAGCTCCCAAGGCCGCTATACTGTGTGCAGGCTGTAGGTCCATAATTCTGCGGTCTTATTTATATCTATGTTTTAATTGTTTTACATTTTTTTAAATTCTTGTGTCATATTGCTTATTTGATTGTTTTATTGTATGACGCCCAGAGCCATGTATGTGAGATGGGTTGCTATATAAATTTAATAAATAAAGGATGATTTCATCCAAATTAAAAATAAAAAGATCAAATATCACGGGAAAGGTCCTTGTATCTTGCGAAGGGAGAGAAACCAACCCCGATTCTATTTTTCCTGAAATGGAAAAGTGAGCAAACGTGCCACAAAGAAAAGGCTCTACCGGGTAGGTTTCACACTCTTTCCGCAGGTTTTACATCTTTTCTGCATTCGTCCACACAGCCTAGAACAGGGGTAGGCAACCTCGGCTCTTTTATGACTCATGGACTTCAACTCCCAGAATTCCTGAGGCAGCCATGCTGGCTCAGGAATTGTGGGAGTTGAAGTCCATGAGTCATAAAAGAGCCGAGGTTGCCTACCCCTGGCCTAGAAGCTACCCCAATCAATAAGGCAACGGCCAGCGCAATGCTCCATAATCATCTCTTTCTGGGCACCCCATTCCTCGGGAGGCACCCTCGAAGTTGTCCAGGCCCCTCCCTTCCTCTAGCCCCATCGCAGGAACTTACCGGACTCCATGCCCAACGAGGCGCGCCGCTTTAGCGGACTTTCAGTCCCGAGGCGGCTCCAAGCCGCAGCGTCGGACAGCTGATGCCCATTTCAGAGTCACTTTCCGTCCAAATTCCTGCGGCCTTTTGTGTTGCCCCACTAAGCATGGTGGGAAATGTAGTCTGAAGAGCGAAGAAGCGGGATGCCCGGAAAGGCACTCTGGGTAGTGTAGTTCTGCGTTGGCAGCTTACTAAGCGAGCACGCACAATACAGTATTGGGCTTGGCAGAGATGGGGTATCCTGTTAGGGATCCTATTGGGGGGTAGATGGTGGTGATAGTAAAGCGAGGGACTTGGGGACAAAGGCCCGGACTCCCCCTTTCAGCAAGCCGGTCCCCTCAAACGCTGCAAGACTGGCTCATCAGGTCTTCAAAAAAAAAAAAAAAAAAAGAAGCCGCTTTTAGAGAGCCTTTCTTGCGGTCATTTAGAAAATTCTTTTTCTAAACTTTTCAGCGTCAGCAAACATCAGTTTGCCTTTTTTTAAATGACGAATGCCAATGACTTTTTTAAAAATGAGGAAAGAATATTGAAATAAAAGCATGTTTAATGATGTTCAAATTTTTTTCTTTAGGTGTACTTTATTATGTTCATAGTGTCTCAAAAATGAAATCCTATAAAGAGTATATAATAGTATATAAAATAGTATAGTATATGAAAAATAGTATATGAAATTCATCACATTTCTGTACTGCTTTCTCACCTAAGTGACTTAGACCAACTTACAATAAAAACATGTCAAAATAGAAAAGCATAAACAAGAACAAAGTTAAAAATAGAATTAAAAGACAGGTTACAATACATGTTCAAATTATTTGGCATTGTCTTCTAAACACTGCCTTACTGGTTGGATGCATGACCTTTAAATATTACTAAGTACAGAATAGTAACATTTTCTCTGAAAAAATTAATAAAACATATTGTGTTTAGCTTATAGGAGACTCTTTTGGTATATACTTCATATGTATTTCTGGTCGCCCTCTCTCCCCCCCACACACAAATACACACACAGTGTGCTATCTGGTTGTTTTTGACTCCTAGCAACCACATACATAGATTTTCTCCATAACAATCTAAACCTTTCAAGTCTCCCAAAGGTACACTCATTATCATGTTTATCCACCTTGTTGCTGATCATCTTCTTCTCTTTCCTTCCACCTTTTCCAGCATCAGAACCTTCTCCAAAAAGTTGGGTCTTGGCATAATAATAATAATAATAATAATAATAATAATAATAATAATAATAATAATAATAATAATAATAATAATAATAATAATAATAATAATAATTTAATCAAGAGGTGAGGGAGGAGCCCTTGCAGGGTCGTGCCGAGGAGTTTAGCCAACATCTGTCGGACAAAATCGCTCATCGCGCATCAGCTCCCTTTGTTCTTGGAGGAAGCTGATTATCTGGACCCGTACCAATCGGGTTTCAGGCCCGGGTACAGCACGGAGATGGCATTGGTTGCGCTGGTGAATGATCTCTGGCGGGCTCGGGACAGGGGTTGTTCCTCTGTCCTAGTCCTGTTAGACCTCTCAGCGGCTTTTGATACTATCGACCATGGTATCTTGCTGCGGCGTCTCAGGGGGTTGGGAGTGGGAGGCACAGTTTTTCAGTGGTTCTCCTCCTACCTTCTGGGACGTTCGCAGTCGGTGTTGGCAGGGGGGCAGAGGTCGACCTTGAGACCTCTCGTTTGTGGAGTTCCTCAGGGATTGGTCCTCTCGCCTCTCCTGTTCAACATCTATATGAAGCCTCTGGGTGAGATCATTCATGGTTTTGGAGTTGGGTATCATCAGTATGCTGATGATACCCAGCTTTTCATTTCGACCCCAAACCACCCCAGTGATGCCCTTGACGTGATGTCCCGTTGCCTGGAGGCGGTCCGGGTCTGGATGGGGAGGAACAGGCTTCGGCTCAACCCTGACAAGACTGAGTGGCTGTGCGTGCCGTCATCTCGGGAAATTCAGATTATTCCATCTCTTACTATGGGGGGGTGAGTTATTACCCCCCGTAGATAGGGCTCGCAACTTGGGGGTCCTCCTAGATTCACAGCTCTCCTTAGAAGATCATATAGGAGCTGTGACTAGGGGGGCCTTCGCCCAGGTTCTCCTGGTGCGCCAGTTGCGGCCCTATCTGGAGCGGGATGCCTTGCATACAGTCACTCATGCGCTTGTGACCTCTCATTTGGACTACTGCAATGCTCTTTACATGGGGCTGCCCTTGAGGACCACTCGGAGGCTTCAACTGGTGCAGAATGCAGCCGCGCGAGTTGTGTTGGGGGTCTCCCAATACTCCCATGTTACACCTCTGCTCCGCGAGCTGCATTGGCTTCCAGTTGCCCTCCGGGTGAGATTCAAGGTGCTGGTGATGACCTATAAAGCCCTACATGGCATGGGTCCGGATTACCTACGGCAACACCTGCTGCCGCTGTCAACCTCCCTCCGTCCAGTGCGCTCCCACAGAGAGGGCCTCCTCAGGGTGCCACCGATCAGAGAATGTTGACTGGTGGCCCCCAGGGGGAGGGCGTTCTCTGTGGGCGCGCCAGACCTGTGGAACCGCTTACCGGTTGAGCTCCGGATGGCCCCCGACCTTTGCTCCTTCCGACGGGATCTAAAAACCTATTTATTTGAACAAGCCGGCCTGGTCTGATGGGTTCGGGGTTTGGGTTTTAACATGGCTTTTAACTATTGTATTATATCGGGCATAATTATTTAATGTTTTTTAACTTTTGTATTTTGTATTTTGATATTTATTGCCCTGTACACCGCCCTGAGTCCTTCGGGAGAAGGGTGGTATAAAAATTTAATAAATATAAATATATATATATAAATATATAAATTTCTATACCACCCTTCTCCCGAAGGACTCAGGGCGGTGTACAGGGCAATAAATACAATAAAAATACAGTATACAAAAGTTAAGATAAAATTAAATATCAAAGCCCAATTACAATAAAAATTAATTAAAATGAATATTAAAATACCCCAAACCCATCAGACCAGGCCGGCTTGTTCAAATAAATAAGTTTTTAGGTCACGGCAGAAGGAGTGAAGGTCAGGAGCTGTCCGGAGCTCAACAGGTAAACGGTTCCAAAGGTCTGGATCAAAGGTCTGATCAAAGTGTGTGTGTGTGTGTGTGTGCGCGCGCAGGAGTATATCAGTGTGGTGTGCTTATACTTGTTGGAAGTAAAACCTGTTCCCGTTCCAAGCCAGGAGAAAGACGCAGGAGGCAATCTGCGGTTGGGAAGGAGGCCTCCATTTATTTAGGAATCAGAAGCAATAGGTTTTGTGATAGCTGACAAAACAGTCTGAGTGGATGGGTTTTTATGTGGTTCCAGGGCTTTATGATTTAGATGCCCAGGTTTGCTGTGAAATGTACTTTAATCTGTGCTTGAGTGTGCCCTTTTAGCATTCTAATTATTATTGCCTAATTCCCATTGTGCCTGGGAGGTCATGCCCTGTCCTTGGAGCTGGGTGGGGAATATAGACTTTAGGAGTCTTTGTCTCTCTGCTTTTTTAATCTAATTAATTCCAGCATTCTGTGGAGACTGTAGCTGAAGGCGTTTTGTTTATGAATGGAATAGTTTGTGAAACTAAATATTCACAGGGGCTACCAACCGCTTGAGTGATTTTACTTCAGGGAAGCCTTTTCTGTTCTGGAGGTGGGGGGAGGCATTTCTTTGCTAATATGGGGGCTTTCTCATATTAAAAGCGAGATGGGGATTCTCCCTACATTTTGTATATATAAATTGGTTGTAATGGGCTGTATGAAGTTGCGTATAGATGGATGGTTTTGCAGTTTCTGCAGGGAATCTTGTGAAAGAAAAAGTTTCAGCACTGAGCTCTAGTATTATGAGGCCTAAAAATTCACTTTCAAAAATAGGACAAAGCATAAAAGAAACAAGGCACGATTTTAAATACCTTCTCCTTTCATCTTCTGTGAATGCTAATGCTAAATGTCCTCTAGTGATTATGTTTGCCATCTTTTGAATGTGACATCCAAGGAAAACTCTACACACATACCTTAATAAAATGATTTATTTGGTCAGCAAAATAGAATAGATCCAAAGCCTGTAGGATCCAGTTTTAAGGAAGATTACTCTAGAGCTGTCTCCTTCAACTTGACAGGGGCCCGTTTATAATAAGATTTGCGTGTCTGCAGTTGGAAAGCAGAAAGTGATGTTGCATGCATGATCTGCTCTTGTCTCATGTGCACATATTTCAAGGTATCTGGGGGGTTATGTTTCAGAGTTGAGGCTTACACAAGAATTGAAAAACTGCTGAAAAACGGTGAAGCAAGATTATTACCGGTAAGTACCTATGCAGAGTGCAATAAAGTGTGCTCAGGGCAGAATGGAAAAGGGAAGAAAAACAAAATATGGTAAAGAAAACGCTCCTATAATAATTTCCTCATTTCCTCATTATTCCCACCGTTATTGTTTGAGCTGCAAATGATCGAACTAGCTAGCACTTTGGAAAAATAAAGAACGCACTCGTTACCTCCCGTATAGACTACTGTAATGCTCTCTACATGGGGCTGCCCTTGAAGACCACCCGGAGGCTTCAGCTGGTGCAGAGTGCAGCTGCACGGGTTGTGATGGGAGCACCCCGATACTCCCATATTACACCCCTCCTGCGTGAGCTGCATTGGCTACCGGTTGCCCTCCGGGTGAGATTTAAGGTGCTGGTACTTACCTTTAAAGCCCTACATGGCTTAGGCCCGGGATACTTGCAGGACCATCTGCTGCCGGGAACAAATTCCCATCGTCCAGTACGCTCACACAGAGAAGGCCTCCTCAGGGTACCGTCAGCTAGGCAATGTCGGCTGGCGACCCCCAGGGGGAGGGCCTTCTCTGTGGGAGCGCCAGCCCTATGGAATCAGCTCCCCCCTGAGCTACGGATGGCCCAAAATCTCCAATCCTTTCGCCGCGGCCTCAAAACACTCCTATTCCACCAGGCTGACCTGGACTGACAGGCATTTTAATTAATTATATTTACAATTTTTAATTTATTTTTAGTTTTTAATTTTAATTTATTGCACAGATGATTTTAATTTTATTTTTATCTTAATTTCTGTACTTATTATACGTTTTGTTGTTAGCCGCCCTGAGTCCTTCGGGAGATAGGGCGGGATATAAATCCCATCAATAAATAAATAAATAAATAAAATGAAAAACAAAAAAAATATACTGCGCCCAACGTGGGGCTCGAACCCACGACCCTGAGATTAAGAGTCTCATGCTCTACCGACTGAGCTAGCCGGGCTATGGGAAAACAGTCTTTCTAAAATGTTACTTAACAGAAAAGGCATTAATTTTATATTTCTATGTTCTGCTATCGTACTGCGCTGTACTAATACTGTATTACTATACTGTATAACTATACTACTACTATACTACTATTATCTCTGTGTAGATGATGTGAACCTTGACTAGAACTGCCTTCTTTGGAAAATTGCTCCAAAGATTAGGATGCGGCGTACCCTAAAATCAGCAAGACTATTGGAGCACTGCACTCTGAATTACCATTAATCATTATGGAAAAGAAGAGTTTGCACTAAAGTATAGACATCTAAAGAATTGTTTTTTAAGGTTATGGAACAGTGAAGGAAAAAGCAAAAAAAAAAATAGCAACTGTTTCTGCCCGGTTTCGAACCGGGGACCTTTCGCGTGTGAGGCGAACGTGATAACCACTACACTACAGAAACCCGTTAGTTCTTGCTTTTCTCCTATAACCTACAACCTTTTAATGGTGGCACTAAGACGTTTGCAAAAAGTTTTGTTGTTCCTTGTAATTATATTCGGCTCCCACAACGAATCGATAGACATTTTTAAAAGTATCCTGCAAGCCGATTCTGGGAAGCAGCCAGCTGAGATGGAATACGGAGGCTATAATCTTCTTAAGTCTCCAATAAAATCCGCAGGTATCCACAAGTACTATATCAAATATAGGGGTTCTTTGCTACTGGTAGCAAAGCTACCTTGCCCCTTCACCTCATCCAGAGGGCTCCGAGATTCGGAATCAGTATATCTAGTTTCCATGCAGCCGTAAAGTCGAGAAACAGCAGTCTATTTTACTCTATCATATCTAAACAACCTATTGCTTTTCTCTGGCAGCATGGCTATTTCTGTAGGATCAAAGTGTTCCGTTCTATTTTATTTTTTATTCTATTTACAAGCTTTATTTGGCACTGATGTATTTCCAATACAATAAATACAGTAGAACAATTAATACTGTAATATTCAAGCCTAAAATACAAGTGGAAAAACTAGGTTAAAATAGGCAGCATTAGTGATTTATAAAGAGCCTTTTCATCAATTGACCGCATGCATTTACTAGGATTTATACCCTCTGGGATTAAGATACATATGCGAGGGGGAAATTAATTAATTAATTAATAATAAAGCTAAAATGCCTTTTTTTTCTTCCTAAATGCCTAAAAATGTGTTAAACTTCTAAACCACATACAAGTAGTTCTCGATTTACAACAATTCATTTAGTGATTGTTCAGTTACAACAGAACTGAAAAAAGTGACTTATGACTGTTTTTCACACTTAACGACTTTTGCAGCATCACCATAGTCATATGATCAAAATTCAGATGCTTGACAACTCATTTATATTAATGATGGTTGCAATATCCCAGGGTCATATAATCCCCTTTTGCGACCTTCTGACAAACTCAATGGGGAAGCCAGATACATTTAACAACCATGTTACTAACTTAACAACTGCAGTGATTCACTTAACAGTGGTGGTAAGAAAAGTTGTAAAATGCAGCAAAACTTGCTTAACAAATGTCTCACTTAGCATCAGAAATTTTGGGCTCATTTGTAGTCATAAGTTGAGGACTAGCTAGATATCATGGTTTTGCCATCTGTATTTATTTATTTGTTTATTTAGAAGGGCTTATATGGCATTTAAGCCTAGAACACTACAACTCCTGTTGCAATATAAGCTTGCAGTAAAACAGACACATCACGATTGTCACAAATCAGTTTCCACACTTCCATAGTATATTCTTAATGTCCCTTGCAACAATATCCAGAGATATTCATACTTTGTCATTTGTACCTGGAGTATTAACTTGAAACAACTTTGACAGGCATCACACCAGGGTTGTTGTTGTTGTTAGTTATGAAGTCGTGTCCGACTCATTGCGACCCTATGGACAACGTTCCTCCAGGCCTTCCTGTCCTCTGCCATCTTCTGGAGTCCATTTAAGCTCACGCTTACTGCTTCAGTGACTCCATCCAGCCACCTCATTCTCTGTTGTCCCCTTCTTCTATTGCCCTCAATTTTTCCCAGCATTAGGGTCTTCTCCAGTGAGTCCTTCCTTCTCATTAGGTGGCCGTTACGTTTGTTGTACGTATCTCTAAAATATACTATGCTTTATTTCCATTTTTATTCATAGTAATGGCCAGATCTGCCTCCGTATGAACACCTATTCATGTGGTCATTAAGAGTCAACATTAACTTCACAGCACACAATCAACCCATCTGCCTCCATATATGTGCTTTGTTCAATAAATGGTGAAGGGAGATGAAATTTTAAAAAGAGATTGTGCCATCTAAATTTCTCTCTTTTTATGCTCACCTTCCATTTTTGCTTTGTTCTACGCTACAACTATAAGGAAATGTAATTGCCTCTATCCGCCAAATGAGTTGTTCTAGAATAAGGGAAAACGCAAGTATTTATATAAAATGTTTACACAAGAAGTTGTCTTTAAAAGTCGAACATAAATCTGTAACCCATAGATTAACCTTTATTCGGAAATTTATCACTGGAAGGAGGAGGACGAGGAGGAGGAATGGAGGAAAAGTGTAGTATGCAATAAAGTTTGAGCAATTGCAAGAACATTTTAGAGGTTCGAAAGTAACAGCGCTCCCGTCCTTCGCGTAGTACTTCCTTTATTTCGAAACTGTAATCCTCCACATACATTGAGGCTAAAATAATAATGTGTGTTGGGGGGAGAGAGCACGGGGGGGGGGAGGCTCAGCTAATCTCAATGTACACATGTTGTACTTTGACAATAAAGGTTTATTATTATTTATTAATCCAGAACGCAGCCAGACTTCCGGTGCGTTTGTCGGAAAACCTATAAAGCCGGATCTTCCGGCGTGTGACCATAGCGACGTTCGACACGGAAACGTCGCGGAGGTCAAAATCGTTCCGGACTTCTAGTGGGCTTGTTTAAAGCGCGCGCCCTTGGCCCTCCGACCAGCTGTTGGACCCCGGAAACTCAACTGCCGGCGGACAGATCTCCTACACACGAAGCTCAGTCCGGCGTATTCGTTAAGGACCCCCCCCCCCCGGCGAGGCCTTGCCGTACCATAGAGAGGAGCCACCGGCGGTCTAGAACGCCTCTCGGGCTTTCACTTCCGGTGTGAGGGGGGGGGTAAGGGGAGGTGACGGTTTCGTAGAGTTGGGTCGGGGGGACTGTCAAGGCCGGCCCCGGCAGTTGCCACCCTTGAGGGCGAGCGAGCGAGCGAGCAGGCGGGCGCGAGCTCTTCGGGGAGCAGGGCGAGGGCGCGCGCGCGGGACCGGCAGAAGAGAAGCGGGCGGGCGCCGTCTTCTCCCGGCAACCTTTGGGGAGGGAACTTTTCGGCGGCCAGCGAGCAGGAAAGGGGACTGGGAGTCCCTGGGAGGGCCGAGGAAGACATTCGGCCTGTCGGCGGCGTGTCTAGTGGGCTAAGGGCGTGAAGAAATTGCGGAGGAGGGGGGGGCTCATGGCAGCAGCGGTAGCTGCGGGGAGCTCTGGGGGCCCGCCGAACCCTGTGGCCACCCTGCACGAGGAAGCCGTCTGTGCCATCTGCCTGGATTACTTCACGGACCCGGTGTCGGTTGGATGCGGCCACAACTTTTGCCGCGTCTGCATCACTCAGCTTTGGGGCTCGGATGAAGAAGAAGGCGACGACGTGGGGGCCTCTGGCTCAGAGGGGGCTGCCGAGGATGGGGGGGTAGATGACCTGGGGCCTGAGGAAGATGGGGACTATGACAACGACCTGGAGGACAACGATTACTTAGGAGATGGAGATATGGGCGATGAGGAGGACGAAGATGACGTATCCAGGGATGAGTACGAGGATGAAGATGACGATGTCTGGGACGATGATGTTAGAGAGTACTGGGATGCTGCTATGGGGAGTGATTTAATTTTTGATAATTATGATGAGGACGAGGAAGTGATGGACGAAGATCTAGGAGAAATGGAAGCATATAGTGTCCCGGCGACTCCACCTACTCCTCCACAACGGCAGTCTTTTACTTGTCCTCAGTGCCGCAAAACTTTTCCTCGTCGCAATTTCCGGCCCAATCTTCAGCTGGCCAATATGGTGCAGATCATCCGTCAGATGCATCCACAACCGCTGAAGCCTAGGATAATATCAGATGACGTAGTGAACATGGCGGCAGCAGGGGATTCATCAGGGGTGCCATCTATTTTAGCTGCAAGTCATGCTCCAAGAGCCCTATGTGAGAAACACCAGGAGCCACTTAAGTTCTTTTGTGAGGCAGATGAAGAGCCCATCTGTGTGGTGTGCAGAGAGTCACGAACCCATAAACACCACAGTGTTATGCCACTAGAGGAAGTTGTGCAAGAATATAAGGTATGGAATACAACAAGATGGTGTAAATGCTAGTATGTAATCTTGTTAAATTGGAGCCTTCTGTTTATAGTACTATAATTTTTGCCAGGTTTTGACAAACATTAGTGGCATGCGAGTATAAATATAGAGTCCCTGCTTTGCCCACAGAAAATCCCCTGGATGATGTGCTTATGCAAATGTATAAATATAAATAGATCAGTAAAAATACTCAGTAAACATTCTCTTTATTTAGCTGCTCTGTAATTTTCTACCAAAAACAGTATATAGTTCATTTTCCCCTTTAACTATAGAAGCTACAAATTTAGGTCATTTAAGAGAGAGGTGGGATTTTGTAGAAGCTGTGTTGTAAAGATAAGAAATTTATTTGCATCAGAGGTATCCAAATACAGTGTGATAACTATGTTACCATGACATGAGGATTTAATACTTATTTCTCTGAACATTGGATTTGAACTTAGTTTCTGCCAGCTGCTGTTTTTATGAATGTAGAACATAAATACAATTAAGTTGTGGCATTCTTGTTATACTGGTTGTTTTTAGACTAAACTCCAGGGTCACTTGGATCCATTGAAAAGGAAACTGGAATCAGTTCTGCAGCAGAAGTCAAGCGAAGAGAAGAAAATAACAGATATCAAGGTAACTTCAATATTTCTTTAATTCTCTTACATTTCCAGTCAGTCTCTTGTTTGAATGATCACCTCATTCTTAGTGTACATTTTTGTTAATAAAACTTGAGTGAAGAGGAAATGTCTTGGTCTTAAGAGTGGACGGTCATCTTTGTTCCTTATCTTGAAGTCAAGGATTTAGAGAAGTAGAAATCCCAGATTCTTAACTGACATGCCTAGGAGTCAGTCTGAATTTTAGAGGCTTGGTTTTAACTATAAGTATATAGATGGCTTTATCTGCCAATAATGAATGAATGAACCTTTATTGTCAAAGTACAACCATGTATACATTGAGATTGGCTGAGCCTCCCTTCGTGCCCCTACCCCCCAGCTTACAGTGACACAAACCCTCCATCTTATTACACCATGTGAACTAATTGCACAACACACTGGCCTCGCAAGTCAATTATGCATAAAGTTTATAAAAATTATTTCCCGTTCAAAAGCCTAACAGCCCATGGATAAAAGCTGTTTTTCAGCCTGTTGGTGCGGCTGGCTATACTCCTATATCTCCTACCCGATGGTAGGAGAGTAAAGAGATACCGACCAGGGTGTGAGTCATCCCTGAGAATCTTCCTCACTCTTCCAAGGCAGCGAGCCCTGGCGATGTCATCCAGTGGTGTCAGGGGACAGCCCACAATGTCTTGCGCTGTGCTCACCACCCTTTGTAATGCCTTCCTATCCGCGGCTGTCAGACCAGCATACCAAACCACAATACCATACAAGACCGGTAAAAGAGGGTCATTAGCTGTTGTTCTACCCTGTTCTTCCGCAAGACCCTGAGAAAGTGAAGTCTCTGTTGGGCCTTTCTGGCCTCCTGGGTTGTATTAACTTTCCAGGTCAGATCTTCACAGAGGTAGACTTCCAGAAATTTAAAGGAGGAAACTCTCTCCACACAGTCCTCCCCGATGTAAAGTGGGGCAGGTTCCTCCTTTTTCATCCGGAAGTCTAGCACCATCTCTTTCGTCTTGCTGATGTTCAGGTGCAAGTATTGTGCAATCCCATTCTTCTAAATATATCTCAGAAGATCTGCTGATTTGCCTCGCAGTCTGAGTATATATGGGTCCGTCAGTATTAGAATTGGTCTCGTCTTCTAACTTCTTTAGTATTCCTCCTGGTCTAAACAGAGGTGACGTTAAATAGTGTTTCAGGTTCTGCCTAGGAAAATGCTTAAAATAGTTGAAATCAGCAGCGCTCTCTTTGCAGAAAGTCATTTTTACTTCTTGTAAACTGCATAATGATTGGAATTGTTTTATTTATTTAAAACATAAATGTGTTTATGTTGTCTCAGAGAAAGGATTGTAATAAATGCAGTGAGAGTTTCTTCCTTGTGATTTTGCCTCAAGCATGATTTTGCCTCAAGCATGAGTTTGGAAGTGGGAAAAGGTTTTCTCTCTTTCCATCATAGACAAGCACAGATATGGCATCTGCCAGCTGTACAGATTGCTATGAGATTGCTGTTGTTTATGAAACCAGGCAGATATTGTCTGGTCCTGCTGCCTGCTAAAGAAGCTGACATCGATTTAATGTGCTCTGCCATAAGGTGGCGTAGTCCCAAATCTTGGCTAGTCTGTAACCCTCTCAGCGTTGCCTTCCTGTTCCTTTCTTCATCTGCCCCAGAACAAGATGAAACTTGATATGGAAGAGTTTGAGTCCGACTTTGAGCGGCTGCATCAGTTCCTGATTGGAGAGCAAGCCATGCTGCTTCACCAGCTGCAAGACCGCTATGAGAAACTACTGGCCAGCCAGAGTAGCAACATCTCTCACCTGGAGGAGCAACGCGCTGCACTAACCCGTCTTATTGCAGAAGCAGAAGACAAGAGCAAGCAAGATGGTCTGCAGCTGCTCAAGGTAAGTTTCTTTCCCTAGTTGCTGACTGGTCCCAAGCCTGCCTGCCTGCCTGTTATAATGATTAAGAGCAAACACAAAGATATAAGCCTCGGATTGCTTGACCTGTTAAAAATATGAGTTCACCCTGTGGAATATGCATCGCATTAAAAGCTATTTTAATAATCCTGGGGGTGGAATAACTAGCATAGCAGTTACCTAAAAGACATGCCTATGTTGAAATTGAGCGTTGGCAGACTCAGAGAGTAGATTTCGAACTTAGAACTCTCAGATTGCATTAATGACATTTGGCAGCTGAGTTTTGGCAGTGTGATTTCAGGCTGCTTTTCAAAGATAGTTAAGGGTAGCAGCGAGAGTAGTTTCTTTTCCAATGATGTCCCACTTCCATTATTGCCAGCCTAACGAAAGGCCCCCAAATATGACCTAATTAGCCTCTATAGAAAATCCGACCTCTCAGTATTTCTCATCTTTATTTCAGGTGTATGTCTGGGCATCTGATCAACATGTCTTACTGTATTTGAACACCCAACTGTATAATAGGTCTATATCACAGGTGTCAAACTTACCGTGTCACGTGATGTGTCGTGACTTTTTCCTGCATTGCCGGAGCTGGGGTGGGCACTGCCTCTGCATGATGCATCCAGCCCGCAGGACAGCAGTTCGTCACCCCTGGTCTATATGAATGCTAAAATGACTGTGGATTTTAAGGAAGGTTTTCCAGTGGTTTAGGACAATTTAGGACAACGCTTGTTGCTCAGTTTGCAGTGCGTTGAATTTAGTGGACATGATACGTTATGTATGAAAACGAGCAATATACAGTATCTGGGGTTTGCAGATATTCAGGTATTCTCTTGGAAGGGGACTAATATTCTGTACAACTGTACGGAATTAGAACTTGGAAACCGGTTTACATCATTACATTGAATTAGATGTCCCACACATTAGTTTGTATTATTTGGACGGTATTACACGCATGTAGAAGTGGGGTTTTTTTTAAGATTTGTATTTGAATTAAAACAGGTTGGTTAGAGGTAAGAGCTATTAAACGTGGCAGACAACAAACAAATCAGTTCCCTGCCGATTTAGATTGCAGGTAAGACTTTTCCAAAGCTGGAGTGGCTCTGGTAGCAGAAGAGGCATGCTTAGAAGTTCCTTTTGCTAAGGAAGGCCGTCTGGCAGGGCCCCAGGAGGACAGCCTTTTCTCTTGTGGCCCCCTCCCCATAGAATATCAGTCCATCGAGATATTTTTTTTGGGGGGATCCTCTTGGCCTTTTATAAGGCCTTAAAAGAATGGGGGGGGTCCGGAGGTGTGACTGAGCCGATGCGCTTTGTTATGCTAATTTGTGATTTGAATTTCTTTTTATCCTGCTTGTTGCTTCTGGGTGTTTTTTCTGCTCTTTTTGTTTCTTACTCTTCCTTTTCATATTGTTAGCTGCCAAATTTGAGATGAGCAGCCACAGAGAGAAAGAAAGAAAAAGAAAGAAAGACGGGCTGGATCAGAGGTCCCCATGATTTATTGATTAACACCTATAAGTCTCATATGAAGATCTTTCAAGTGATGCTCACAGTGTGGAGGCTAGGGCAGGAATGCTGATTGTGCCAACAATCTACTGCCTCTGAGCGCTATCAGAAAGCACTAAGTTAGGGGTGTCCATTAAGCTTAGGAAAGGTGGGGAGAGAAATTCCAGTTTTCAACTGCAGGAGATTTTTTTTTTAAAAAAATAATTTGTAAAAAAACCCCTCACCAAAGATATGCTGGGTAGCAATATAAAGATTTAAAATTTTTAAAAAAACACCCAAATCCAGAGTTTATAAAATCAGTATAGCTTAAAGAGAGTGCTTAAGACACAGCTCTTTCCCGAGTGTTGGGATAGTGTGAAGTTGAAGTGGAAGGTAACGAACTTGTAGGTTGCAGGGAAGTTTGGCAGTAGCAGGTTTTTCTGTTTTTTTGATGATCGGTTTTATACTTTTTTTGTTTCTGTTTCTGTACATGTTGCTTTATGTTTGATTGTAAGCAGCTATACAAATAAACAGCTATACAAATGTTTTAAATAAACAAAACCTATACTGTAGAATACACCTGGGGTAAAAAAAAAACATTCCACTTCAGATCACAATATGCTGTCAAACAATGGGGCTTGCTTAATCTCAGGGTTAATACTGAGGGTAATATCAAATGTTTTAATGCCTTCAGAAAGAGCAACTGGATTGTAGCCATCCAGATCTTGGTGCGGGGGGGGGGGGGGTGGAATGCTGTTATTACAGGAGCAGTAACAAAGATCTATGAGGAGACTGCACTTTCATAGAAAGCAATCGCCTGTATAAAGTGGATCTTCCCGATATGCAATATATCTAGCCATACAGTGTCAAGGATCTGGGCAATGTCTGTCACATTCAAACCAGGAAGCCTGACAAGTAGTATTTCTTCAAAGAAAGCTTTCTGACAACAAACACAAGATTTGGAACCCCAAGAAATCCCTCTCAAAAAAAAAAGCAAGAAAACCCTTTTCAGGCAAAAGTCCACAGAAAATTCTACAGAAAATTGGTTGGTTTCAATGTATTTGTTGTGTTTTATAACAACTAGATATATAAGCATCCTAAGACTTTTTCTTCTTTTTCTTCCTAGGATTTCAAAGGCACTTTAGTCAGGTTGGTTGAATTTCGGTTGGTTATTTCTGATTTACATTCCTGAAATTTTGCTTCACTGTTAACCAGGTTGTATCTGAAAGTTTTTTTAAAAAAAAAATTAATGGCTTTTCACAAATGCCTTTGAGCCAATTCTGCAAATGACAGGTTGAGTACTCAAGAATATTTGGAAATCTCATCATATTGTCTTGGTTTTAGTATTAGCTGAGATACTAATTGCCCATCAAATAAGAAGACACACACCTAAAAAAAATGGTATAAAAATTTGGAATAGATCAACTTGCTTGAAGTTAAGTAGCATTGAGCTCGATTAATGCATGTATGGAAGTTTGCCTGGGACACCTAGATCCATTTATCTATGCTTGACCATGCGGGGAAAAGTGGGTGTGGCAGTATCTTAACAGTTTCAGCTCAAAAGATTGTGAAACTGGCAGCCTGCAGCTATAATTATTTTACCACGTGTCTAGCTACTGTGGCTATTAGACTACATTTGAATGTCACTAGCAAAGTTAATTTAAGAAGCTAAAACTGTGGCTTTTCAAAAATGTTGTTAGAATATTTATTGGAAACCTGTTCGCTTATATCTTTTATGTATGGATGGACCATCCAGAGAATGCCTAGCTAATTTAGAGCCCAGGGGAATTGCGGTATTTCTGTACTGCTTTCTATTTGTGGCAAAGTAGTTGGTTTTGTGAGTGCGGCACACCTGACCCTAGCCTGTTAATCAACTGATCACAGTCATGTCTGACTCTTATGGGGAACAGAATAAGCAGATCCAGTGAAAAAAATTTTATCTGCATGTTTTGAGAACTGCTTGGTCCTGTAGAGATAGCAATAGCACTTAGACTTATCTACCGCCCCATAGTGCTCTCTGGGAGGTTTACAATGACAGCATATTGCCCCCCCCCCCAAACAATCTGGGTCCTCATTTTACCAACCTCGGAAGGATGGAAGGCTGAATCAACCTTGCGCCCGGTCAGGATTGAACTCCAGCTTGTGGGCAGAGTTTGACTGCAATAATGCAAATAGATTTGATGAGGGAGGGGCCAATAAATCTCCCCCGTGGTCCTTTTTTATTATTCTATCATTTTAATGAGTTATTTGCCTTGCTTCTCTTCCATTTCCGTACGAAAATAATATGGAGAACTTGCACATGGAAGTGCTGCTGTAGCAGCCGAGTTACCCTAGGAACGTATCAGGCCCCCAATATGTTGCATTTCCTGTTCTTCTTACTCGGTGCCTTTCTCGCTGGTTGCCCTTTATCTCGTCTTTAACACGTTTGCTCTCTATATGGTCCCTTTGTCAGGTGTGAGAATATCACATTTCAAGATCCAGAGATGGTGCCAGTGGACACGGGGAAAAAATGCCGCAACTACTTCCTTATAGATGTCTTAATGAGGAAGATGGAGAAGGTCTTTACCAAAGCCCCTCAAGGTAAGGACACCTTTTCTCCTGCAGTGAGAAATACAGAGGTATACAACTGCCCCTAGCCATGTATTCAACCGCTGTGCAATGGAAGCTAAGAATGTATTGTGGTAAATGTCACTGGAAGAAGAGTGGAAGCTGTGCAGAAGTAGAGATACAATTCACGCTGTGAAAGGCTTTTTCTCTTTGGACTTCTACCCTGCTGTTTTGCAGGAGTTTAAATAGATGGGTATTTCTCAAACCTGGGCAGGTCCTGGCTGGGAAATTCGGGGAGTTGAAATCCAGATATCGTCAGGCTTTGAGAAACGCTGATAACAAAGTTTTGCTCTTCACTTAAATTGTTTTTTGCTCTTTCCCCCCCCCCCTCTCTCTCTCTCTCTCGCAGCTGATTTGACTCTGGACCCTGAAACAGCTCATCCACGGCTCATTCTTTCCTCCGACTGCCGCAGCGTCCGACTTGGGGAACGCTGGCGGGATCTGCCAGATAACCCCAAACGCTTTGATTCTGACTACTGTGTTTTGGCCTTGCAGGGCTTTACGTACGGTCGCCACTACTGGGAAGTGGAGGTGGGTGGCCGGCGAGGGTGGGCCGTGGGGGCAGCCCGCGAATCGGCCCGACGGAAAGAGAAATCCTGTGGTGCTTACCACCAGAAACGGGAGATCTGGTGTGTAGGAACCAATGGTAAGAAGTACCAGGCTTTGACTACCACGGAGCAGACGTCCCTCTGCCCGGCTGAGAAATTGCGGCGCTTTTGTGTCTACCTGGACTACGAACGAGGCCAGCTAGGATTCTACAATGCTGAAAACATGGCTCATATTCACACCTTCAATGCTTCGTTTCGTGAGCGCATCTTCCCCTTCTTCCGCATTCTTTCTAAGGGGACCCGCATAAAAATCTGCAATTGATGCCATTGTGGCCGTTGCACGTAGCTGAATTTATCCCTTGAGGCCTCAGCTTCATCCTAGCAGCCCTCCCATCCCCTCGCTTAATTATGCCTGATAAGAGCACAATTCATCATCCTTGGACTTTGGTGGATTCCTTATCTGGCTCTTATTCTGGATTCCTTTTGATGGGGAGTCCTTCCCTTTGATGAATTCAGTTTTGCACAGTACTACTCTGGTGTTTGACCAGGTCATGGATCTGACTTTATTTTGCTTGTGGTGCAGATCCATCTTAGCAAAAAAAAAAAAGTGCTCTCTCTCTCTCTTTCCTTATACTTTTTGGGTATAATCACATGTCAGCTGATTATACTGTTCTCATCTTTAGATAGTTGAGACCCTGATCTTCAGTGTCTCAGAAGAGAAATTAGACCTTATGGAGCATGCAATTATAAGGTTGGTGGGACCTGCCATGACTTTTTAACTTGGGTTTAGCAATCCAAGATTTGTTCTTGACTTTTCTGAAGATTACCTAAAACTTTCTAGCCAGGCTTTGATGACCGAAACAAAATATAGACCTACTGTATGTGTGGTAACTTTTCTCTGTTTTGAATTCCCCTGATCCGACAAGATGACTGTTCCAATATGTTCTTGGGGTTGGATCAAAGTCCATGGTTTAAGCTGGGATGAGGAACATGTGGCCCTCCACATGTTACTGAATGACAGTTGCTAAGAGCCCCAGCAATCATAGCCTATGTTGAAGGATACAGGAGTTGTGGTTCAGTACCATCTGGAACGTGAATAGCCCCAGTGTTAACGCTTGTGTTGCTCTCACCAGAGCGTTGGATTCCTGTAGCCCTCACAGTAGCTTGCATTTTAAAGTAATGATATGGAAATATTTTGGCAGATTCCTAATGCTGTTATTCCTTAATTACTCCGATGCCTGTATTCTGATTTCCTGTTTTGTTTTTTGTGGTTTTTTTTGCAATTTACTAATAACAAATTTTTAAAAAAATAGAATTGCAAGTTCTGTCCCATGTTCTTTACACTGCTTTCATGTGATGTCCCATTTGAAATGTCTCTTAATCTTTGATGCTCTGTTCTATCTCTTCTGCCATTTATCTATTCTAGAACGTCATATGCTGGCCATTTGGAGCAATGACAGTACCAAGTGCTGTTGAGCTGTTGAATGTCAGTCACGATTGTAGTTGTGTGTGCTATCCCATCAGATTGCTAAGATGCCATTATTGTTGTCTTACTCATCCCCTCTTTCTCTGCCTTCCCACCATCTGCTTTAAATAACTTATTTTAGTCCTTCACTAGTTTTAGCCTTCACTGTGGAGTCATGAACCTCTGAAGGCTTTAGCTGTTCCAGCCATATGTGTTTTTTTAAAAAAAAATCCTTTTGGCTTGACAGAGCTGCTTCTGAACTATTTTTTGCTAAAAATATTGAAATCTAGTTTTTTGGAAAAATGTTGAGACATAAATAAAGTAATAAATGATTACATGTTAAGTGCTTTGCTGTTGTGGTTTATTTGAATATTGAAAATGAGCAGATTCTTCGGAATTATTTAATAAAGTGGTTTAGGATTGTTGTTTTTTAATGA
The DNA here is from genome assembly GCF_964194415.1 of Vipera berus. Taxonomy (NCBI): domain Eukaryota; kingdom Metazoa; phylum Chordata; class Lepidosauria; order Squamata; family Viperidae; genus Vipera; species Vipera berus. Next base: position 265,836,400 of record NC_138203.1, read on the forward strand.
TATGAAGAATCCTTAGAATATTCTTCTGGAAGGACTGCACAATCCAATGGTTTCAGTAAAACCAAGCCTAAGGTCCAGAGGAGAATGCTGTAAATCTTGTTAATAATCTTACTATGTAGGCCTGCAACAGGTTTGATCATTCACTTGCTGGGCAGATCCCAGACAAGGGCAAGTAAATTTCAATTGCAGTGAGCAAAACATCTGTAAGAAGAATCATAGGTACCTTGGAGGTCTTCTAGTCCAACCCCCTGCCCAAGGTAGGAGTCCTTATTCCATCCTGGACAAAGGGTTGTCCAGTCTTTTCTTGAAAACTTCCAGTGATGGAGCAAGCTGCTCCATTGATTGTTCTGTCAGGAAATTCCTCCTTATCTTCACTCTACATGTAAATTTGATCCACTCACTGAATGTATGAATCTCAAAATGCACACAATTGTTTAAGGTGAAATAATAAGTGTGAGGTTGTCTCAGTAAATCCATCTCTTTAATGAAAGCCATCAAACATTTTATAATAATAATAAAAATAATAAGTTGGAAGGGACCTTGGAGGTCATCTAGTCTAACCCCCTGCTCAGGCAGGAAACCCTATAACATTTCAGACAAATGGCTGGCCAGTCTTCTTAAAAACTTCCAGTGTTGGAGCATTCACCACTTCTGGAGGCAGGTTGTTTCACTCGTTAATTGTTCTGTTAGGAAGTTTCTCCTTAGTTTTAGGTTGCTTCTCTCCTTGACTAGTTTCCATCCGTTGCTTCTTGTCCTGCTTTCAGGTGCTTTGGAGAATAGCTTGACTCCCTCTTCTTTGTGGCAGCCCCTGAGATATTGGAACACTGCTATCATGTCACCCCTTGCCCTTCTCTTTGTTAAACTACACATACCCAATTCCAGCAACCGTTCCCTATATGTTTTAGCCTCCAGTCCCCCAATCATCTTTGTTGCTCTTCTCTCTACTCTTTCTAGAGTCTCAACATCTTTTTTACATCGTGGTGACCAAAACTGTATTCCAGGTGTGGCCTTACCAAGGCATTGTAAAGTGATATTAGTACTTCACATGATCTTGATTCTATCCCTCTGTTAATGCAGCCTAGCACTGTGTTGGCATTTTTGGCAGCTGCAGCACACTACTGGCTCATATTTAAGTGATTGTCCACTAGGACTCCAAGATCTCTCTCACAGTTACTACTATTGAGCAAGGTACCACCTATACTATACCTGTGCATTTGATTTTTCTGCCTAAATGTAGAACCTTACTTTTTTCACCATTGAATTTCATTTTGTTATATAGCGTCCAGTGTTCGAGTTTATCCAGATCCTCCTGTATCTTAAGCCTATCTTCTGGAGTATTGGCTATTCCTGCCAGCTTGGTGTCGTCTGCAAATTTGATGAGTTCCCCATCTATCCCCTCATCCAAATTGTTGATGAAGATGTTGAAGAGCACTGGGCCCAGAAGAGAGCCCTGGGGCACCCCACTACACACTTCCTTCCATGTAGATGCGGTTCCATTGAGGACCACATGCTGAGTACGGCCTGTCAGCCAGCTACGAATCCATCTGGTGGTGATGCTATCTAACCCACATTTTTCTATCTTATCAAGTAGGTTGCGATCTACTTTGTCAAATGCTTTACTGAAGTCCAAGTAAATTATATCTACAGCATTCCTCTGGTCCACTAATTTTGTCACTTGGTCAAAGAATGCAATAAGATTTGTCTGTATTGAGGTCAGGCTGATAGGTCTGTGGTTTCCTGGATCTATTTTTTTCCCTTTTTTGAAGATTGGAACTACATCAGCTCTCTTCCAGTCCTCTGGTAGTTCCCCAGTGCTCCAGGATCTTTGAAAAATATAGTTCAGTGGTTCTGAGATCACGTCTGCCAGTTCCTTGAGAACCTTGGGGTGTAATCCATCTGGTTCTGGTGATTTGAACTCGTCTAGGCTGGACAGGTGCTCACTTACCATTTTCTTGCCTATCTTAACTTGCGTTTCTATTCTGTTTTTTATGGCACTGTTTTTGGTAAGTTGGACTGTTTTTTCCCTTTGTGTAAAGACAGATGCAAAAAATGAGTTAAATAGGTCTGCTTTCTCCCTGTTGCTTGTCACCTTCTTGCTACTTTCCCCCACTAATGGACCAATCATTTCCTTAACTTTTTTCTTGTTTCTTATATGTTGAAAGAAGCTTTTTTTTGTTATTTTTGACTTTGATCGCAAGCCTTAGTTCATTTTGAGCCTTAGCTTCCCTCACTTCATCTTTGCAGGCACGGGCTATTTGCTGTTATTCTGACTTAGTTATGTGCCCCTCTTTCCACTTCTTATACTTGTCCTTTTTATCTTTCAGTTTATCAGAGAGGTCTTTATGCAGCCATGCTGGTTTCTTTTGAGAGCTGTTATTTTTCTTCTTTGTTGGTATTATACTAGACTGGGCCTTTATTATCTTTATTATTTTGCCTCAGCAAATTTTGAGAGGGAGTGTTTTTGTTCACAAGTTTACAAAAGGCCCCTTGGAATTCCTTAATTCAGGGGTAGGCAACCTTGGCTCTTTTATGACTCGTGGACTTCAACTCCCAGAATTCCTGAGCCAGCATGGCTCAGCTTGGAAACCTCTCCCTTTCCCCTCAGCATGGCTGGCTCAGGAATTCTGGGAGTTGAAGTCCACGAGTCATAAAAGAGCCAAGGTTGCCTACCCGCCTTAATTCATGATAGTACATGCCCTCTTGAAGAACCAGGACCTGACTCTCTCCCTCATAACAGATGTGAGCTGCTACTAGTTTTATTAGTCTTGCCCATACTCGTCTGGGACTGGTAGACTTGGCACACTTCTTGTGGGAGTCCTTAAGAGAAACTGCCCACTTGGGAGGAACTGGAGAGTTCTTGGGCATTTGAGGGAACTCTACAAGCCTGACTGCGGGGTAGCCAGAGTTGCTTGGTTCAATTAGGCTCCATCCCATGGTTGCAGACAGCATCCGTTTGCAGCTCTAGAAAATGATGGGGAAAAGAAGGAATCCCATACCAAATTATGCATCTTCTCCAGCCACGACTCCCTCAAATCAACTCCGATTCCTTTATAGTCCGTCACAAGAATTTCCTTAATATACAAGATTTGCTACTGCCGTCTTCTGCAATGTTTTTTTTTCCAACTTTCCATTCTAGCTTACCACCTCGGTAACATCCTGGTACTTAACCAGTACCAACTCGAATTAGCTTTTGGGGATTGCCCAAGGTTAACTAGATTTCATCTACTAATAGGAGAGAACATTTGTAGTTCAGGTTTGAACTGTGGAATTCTTGGTGTTCTCCGATATTGGTTTTCTAGGCGCAGGGCTTTTTTTCTCATAGAACACTCAGAATGGAGTTCCGGCACCTTTTTTGGATGGAACCTTGTAGGGTAGGCAAGGCAGGCTGTATGACGTGTGAGTTCCGGCACCTTTTTCTTTTACAAAAAAAGCACTGTCTAGGCGACATCACCAGTTTCATTTAATTGGCCCCAACTGTGGGGAAAAGTGAGAGCAGAGGAACTCTGAACAATAACTGCTATCAAAGCAACCTCCTCGTCAGCAGGAATATTCTCTTTAGCAGGGTAAGTAGGAGTAGCAGTTATTGTAGGAGGCCCTCTGCTCCATGAAAGAAAACACCCTGGAAGAAAAGTGCATCTAAGCCAGGGGTGTCAAACTCAATTTCATTGAAGGCCGCATCAGCATTGTGGTTGCCCTCAGGGGGCCGGGTGGGTATGGCCAGGGTGGGCGTGGCCTACTAGGTGGGCGTGGCTAGAGTGCATATGGCCTACTGGGTGGGCATGGCCAGCTCTACATCGTTCGCATCAAGGGTGCCTATGGGGGCCTGGGCAGGAGTGGGACAGATCTGAGGGTCTGTGGCAGGAGGTTCTCTGGGCCAAGGTCAAGGCAGTGGGGGCTGTTCCATGTTTCTAGGATGGCTTCGCGGGCCGGATCTGGCCCCCGGGCCTTGTGTTTGACATGTCTGATCTAAGCCAAGACAATGATGGTGAACCTTTTAGAGACTGAGTGCCCAAACTGCAACCCAAACCCCACTTATGTATCATCGGGTGCCGGGTAGGTGTGGCCCATTGGGTGGGTGTGACTGCCGTGGTAACGGCAGACTGGGTGGGACTAAAAAGTTCAAGCCATCAATTCCAACTTTGTGAGATCTTTTTTTTTCCCCCTGCAAGTTGAAATTGATTGAACCTTTTTTTTTTGCACACGGCAGGCGAGGCCTAAAGCAAAAAGGTTTTCTAAAACCCAGCTGAAGGCCTAGGACTGGGGTGATGGCGTGCGTGCCCACAGAGGGCTCTGCGTGCCACCTGCAGCACACCTGCCGTAGGTTCGCCACCACAGCCTTAGTATGTATCTTCTCAGACTGCAGTTGCTCTTAGAAGCACTGAAAATGTGGGACCGTGACAGGTCTAGAAAAGTCAAAGCTACTTGTCCACTTATCCTCTATAATAGATATTTTTTCGTAATATTACATAGAATGTAATCTCTCTACATGGGGCTGCCCTTGAGATCCACTCGGAAGCTTCAACTGGTGCAAAGTGCAGCGGCACGGACACTCTTGGGAGCCTCCCGATACTCCCATATCACACCTCTCCTCCGTGCGCTGCACTGGCTTCCAGTTGCCTTCCGTGTGAAGTTCAAGGTGCTAACAATGACATACAAAGCCCTACATGGCATGGGTCCGGACTACCTACGGGAGCACCTTCTGCCAATGTCAGCACCCCACCGTCCTGTGCGCTCCCACAGAGAGGGCCTCCTCAGGGTGCCACCGCTCAAGGAATGTCGGCTGGTGGCCCCCAGGGGGAGGGCATTCTCAGTGGGTGCGCCAGCCCTCTGGAACAGCTTACCAACCGAAATCCGGATGGCCCCCGACCTCCGCACCTTCCGGCGCGAATTAAAAACTTACCTGTTCCAGCAGTCCGGCCTGGCCTGATAGCTCTAATTGGGGTCCCAGTTTGTATTTTACTATTGTTTTGTTCACTATTGTTCATTCTGTATGCCTACCTTATTCTGTACACCGCCCCGAGTCCCTCGGGAGAAGGGCGGTTTATAAAAACAAATAAATAAATAAATAAATAAATAAATAAATAGAATGACATGGTGGCCTAGAGGTGAAGACACTCACCTTACTTGGAAGGTTTGAGTGTTCAATCCTATGCAGTGGCAGATGTTTTTCTCTCAGGGCGCAAAGAGAAAATATCTGCTGTGAACTCCACATAGGCATCAGGAAGGACATCCAGCCAGTAAAGGCTCAGTTCCATTCAGTCGCCACAACTCCACCCCAAGAGAGATTAAAGGATTGTAAAAAAAAAAAATCCTAATTATATGTAAACAGGGTCCTTGCCCTTTTAAAACTTCTGCTACTCCTATTCACTTGTTTTGCTGAACTTTTCATATTAGCTTGGACACTCTTGAGGGCTGTCTCTCCAACTGACCGGATAACAACAGTGAACAGAGATGTCTGTAGAATCCAACGCTTTCATAAAACGGCAAAATGATTTATCTTGAAATAAGTGTCACCCTTTTTGTATGTGTGTGAGAAACCACAATGCATATACGAGTTGGGCAGATCTTTGTTTTGCAGAGCTAGTTTTTCCATTCACACCCTTTAGGACAACCTTACTAGTAAATACAAAGCCTTATTCAATGAAACATTAATACAGTGATTGTGCCATCAGGTCAGTATCAAAATTGGGGGGAAGACATAAATTTCCTCCATGATCTGTCCCTGCTGGTCCTTCACATCTTCCAAAGTACAGTAAGTGTCAGCCAAAAAAACTACCTCTGCAGGGAAAAAGAAAATGTATGTTGGATGTAAAGTTCCCTATAAAAAGCACGTCACTTCCAGCTCACAAATCCTTGTTTCTTTTTAATTGAATTATTTGTACATAATTAATAGTTTGTGCGCTCTCTCATCTGGTCCCAATAGTAACCTGCCAGACACGAACCAAGTTATCTGTGTAGCCAGCAAACAGTGTCTGAAAGGAAAGAGGGAGAAAAAACAATGTTAACAGAAGGATCAGGGGGCGGAAGGCTAAAGGATGAAATGAAGGGCTGATTTAGCATCCCTAATGGTACCCAGTAAAAAAAATTAAATCCCTTTTCATGCATCCCAAATGCAGATGTTGCACGTCAACTGCTTGGGCTAAGCCCCCAGCAGAATGAGCCAGAGAATACATCAGGACACATTATATAAACCTGAGAAGAGTGACTTGTTTCAATCTGAAGGGAGGACTAGGGGGAAATGAAGTGCAACTCTTCCTCTTTCTTAAGTGGAGTTGAAAGGGAGAATAAAAACTAACAATCTGTATGTAATCTGCATCCTGTGTGCTAAATTCCTTCCTTCTGTGGGTTGACAGCCTACAATATCCTGGCTGCTTCTTGAAATTCTATCCCCCCCTTTCAGCCCTTGAAACTTAACATATCCAAAAACTAAGGGAATACTAAAACTGCCCAACGTCTACCAGGGGTAGGCAACCTTGGCTCTTTTACCACTCGTGGACTTTCAACTCCCAGAATTCCTGAGCCAGCATGGCTGGCTCAGGAATTCTGGGAGTTGGAAGTCCACGAGTGGTAAAAGAGCCAAGGTTGCCTACCCCTGGCCCAATTATTCCTGCCATTCGTAACTTCCCACACTAAGACAAGACAAGACATTATAACTAATGGCTCCTCTCTCGTCTCCCTGGGTATTTGCATTTTTTGCATACTCTTATGATTTCAATCCTTGCTCAATTAACTGAATGGGTTTTATTTATTGAATGTAGCATGCAAAAATTAATCACAAAAAGCATACCCGAGATTTAGGAACGCGGAGACCAAGCGTACGGGATTTCATCCCCAATAACACGTGGTCCCTTAAATTATTCCCTTTCAAAGTGAACCGCGCTGCAAGATCCCAAAACTCAAAGGTTCCAGCTGTCGGTCAAGCCTCTCCCAGTAGAGAAGGCAACTGCGATTCTCGAGAGGCTGCTGGGATTCTCCTATCTTACCTGCCCATCAGCAGACCAGGCCAATGAGGTGCACTGAGGGGGTTCTGCCTTGCTGCTGGTGGTGATCACTTCCTGTTTGAGCTCATCCACAATGATTTTGCCTTCCAGATCCTGTGAGAAAATAAGATTGGAAACTGAGGTCAAAGGGAGGCAGCAACCCTGGCTCTCCTCAATTTCCAGCTATACTGAGAGTAATAGGCTCAGAAACAGCCTCTGGTTTTCCACATGGGAAGTAATGTCAGACGGCATTGTGTGTTTCATCACCGCAAAGACAACCCCTTAAGCTACTAAAAAAAAAAAAAATAGCACAGCTCCACCTAGGTCAGAAGCATAATGCTAACTCAAGAGATGGCTCTCCCCGTCATCGGCAAAAATTAAATATCTATTCTGATATGCCTGTGTCCTCTGATAATCCTTCCTTCCCATTCTTCTCTAGCTGTTGTCACTAAATATCCAGTCTGTAAGCCCGAGACAAAATATGCACCATTCTCGGAACTGGTGTGACAAATAACAAAAGTCAACAGACATCAGAGAAAAGCATAGATCTCTCTGAATATGTCACTAAGTGTCCCAGAAGGAAAATTCTGTTGATGTAAAATCAAAGCTCCAAAGGAAGGTGTTGTTTTTTTTAAAAAAAAAGACTGTCATATTTATTACTTTGAACTCTCAGCCGGGGTTGTCGTAACTGTTCCTTTGCACAGCACATTGTGCATTGGCTGTTTCAACATACCCATATCTTGATGCTGGGACCAGTGGCAGCACACAGCCAGTAGCGGTTTGGGCTGAAGCATAAAGCATTGATGATGTCCCCACCATCCAGTGTGTAAAGGTGCTTGCCTTCGTTCAGGTCCCACAGCATTGCCTGCCCATCCTAGAATGGAGAAACAAATGAATAGATGGAGCCCATTTTATCAGACCGTTCTTTTTTTCCTTCCATTATAAAACTGCAAACTTTCAAATGCTTCTCCTAAAAGGTAACAATCGCATTCTCCATTTAAAGAATCAAAACGCAAGCTCAGAAACTAAAGCTATGTATATCACATAATCCCCTTTCACAATACAACACACCTTGAGAAATTCCCTCCGACGCTAAGAGGAAACTTGGGCAGCTCAGAAACAAGAGTGTGGGTTATCTGCATGGGAGTCAGATGGCGCTCGTGTGTTTCATCACAGCTGAGCCAGATTTCCTGTAACCCTCCACCACCAGGAAAATAGCTAGGATGAAAACTGTCACAGTTTGCAAGCCACTAATTTCCAGCCTTCCCCCAGAAGACAAGATACCATATATCCCTTTCCAGTTTTTTCTAGGAAAATCGTCACCAAAGAACCACCTAAGCAACTGGTTTTGATCCCTCATTCTTCTTAGCTAAGAAGTGGTTCTCGCTGCTCATTCAAAGAACACTATCGCACTAAAAACAATTATTCAACAAAAATTAAAATATGCTGACAAACCGAGCTACATCAATGAGGATTCCTCTTTCTTTGCCAAGAGAAGGGAAAGAAATGAATCGGCCCAACTGAAGACCTAAATCTCTCTCTTTCGGGATTCAGCTTCCGAGTCAATCATATTCTGAGGGTGCAATTAAAAATACTGGGAGTACTTTCTCCTTACATTTCCTGAGTCCTGTTAGTTCTAGTCAGATTCGTCTTCTCTGCAGAAGGGTCTAACCAATTTTCATCAGAATCCCCATTTTTAATAATTGTGAAAACAGAAAAAGAAAACAAGGCAGTCTTTTAAATCACCACACTGACTTACCTTGCCACCGGATGCACACAATGACCCATCAGGAGAGACAGTCACGGTGTTCAGGTAGCCGGTGTGCCCAATGTGGTTAGTCTTCAGTTTGCAGTTGGCCAAGTTCCAGACCTACCACCCACAAAAGTAAAGTTTATTTCAAGGCATGAAGTGTGAATGCTGGATGGCCGAACATGCAGTACATATTTAACCTTTATTAATTTTAATCATTCTGCATTGTCTTTTAAATATTTTGTAAGCCATCCAGAATTGCTGCAACAGTGCAATGGGTGGCATATGCATTTAAAAAATAAAATATTAACATTTGCCAGTAGGTAAACTATTTTAGAGATGCGCTAGTCTGTGTCTTCATGAAAAAAAATGCAGCATCTTTCAAGATAACTTTCAAGTGAAGTAAATCCCTCCACAAAAATAGATTCAAATCTATTTAATGTAACAAAAAAGGAGAGTCTGTAAACATTTACTGCTGGAGGACAAAGGAACAAGCTATTATTTTCAAAATTTTGCTTTTTTCAAGAGTACCTCACACACACACACACAGATCCCAGGCAAAGGAGAGTCTGTAAACATTTACTGCTGGAGGATAGTGGAACAAGCTATTATTTTCAAAATTTTGCTTTTTTCAAGAGTACCCGCCTCCCCACAAACACACATCAGGCAGTTTCCCCTCACCTTGACCAGCTTGTCCCAGCCACAGGAAACAATGATGGGGTTGCTGCTGTTGGGGGAGAAGCGTACACAAGACACCCACTCAGAGTGGCTTTCATCCTATGGGAGAGAGAAAAAGATCAGGAAAGAAAAGCATTTCTTTACCCAATCCTTTGGTGCTAGTTGACTAGCAACACAACAAAGCTATCTTTAAAAAAAAACCCCAAAAAACAAACCTCAACCTGTTTCATTATTTTAAACTATGTCTCATCAAGTAATTGTATTTCCACATTCTCTTCCCATTACTTTTGCCCCTGCAATTTCTGCCTTCTCTTCTCCGTGATAGGAATTTGTAACAAATACATTCCTTGAGCAGTAACACACCATTACCTATGAAGTCCTAGTAAAGTGTCTAATATAGTACTACAAAAATATTAACCGAAAGCATCATACTTCCCCTCCAAAAACAACCCACTTAAATGCCAAGGAATCCTCTCCTTCCTATATCCCACAGAACCAGAGCTGCCTTTGAGAAAATGTTATGACTTCATCCCGCATTCAATAGATCTGTTTCTATTAACATCTAAATTTCCTGGTGCTTTACAGTAGCGGCTCCCAAACTTTTGGGCACCAGGGACTGATTCCGTGGGGAGAGGTTTTTCTGCAGACCGGAGAGGGTGTGGTTGTGTGTGCTGCCTGCATCCCATGGATTGGGCTTTCGCTTCTCTGCGCAGCTCGGTTTCTGGCACGCTGCGGCCCAGGGCCATCCACAGACTGGGACTTGGGGACCCCTGCTTTACAAGTCAGACATGGTTGCGTGCTAATAGTAAACGTATCTAAGACCAACCTTCAGTGTCACCCAATATAAAGACTGTCATGTTAAGTGAACGTTAACAGCATCCGATCCAAGATCTGGAAGAAGAGGCTTACTTGCACGGTGTACTTGCAGACACCCAAGGTGTTCCAGAGTTTGATGGTTTTGTCCCTGGAACCTGAGACGATCTGACGGTTGTCGGAAGAGAAGGCCACACTCAGTACATCCTTGGTATGGCCCACAAAACGACGAGTGGTTGTGCCTCTGAAAGGAAGCCGATTTGACACTTTTATTTCCCTGTACTGGAATGTGGTAGAGGAGCCCTTGAAACACAACATTTCTTTCTGTTCTTCACCATTTGACTGTTATAGCAAATCCTAGCACTGTCCTAATTCTAAGTAAAGGCCAAGATCATCCCTAGGGGCTTTAATTTAATTGATTTATTAACAATATATTGGCACAGTATTGTTTTTCAGGGTTAGGACTTGAATTATGCAATGTATACAATCTTCAAAAGAAACAAAAATTATTTTTTCCCATTACTACAATGGCAAAATATTATCAGTGAAGCTGAATGGGGTCCTGATGTGTCCTATCAGATTTAATCACTGGGAGTGTAGCTAAGCAATCAGAAAATAGAAAACAAGAAAGTTCACAGGAAATAAATTCTCCCCTCCTGAAACACAGAAGCAATTTTTATTTACAACTTGCACTCACGTAGTAAGATCCCAGAGACGCAGTGTGCCATCCCAAGAGCCGGAGAGGGCAAACTGCCCATCTGAAGAGATGACCACATCACTGACAAAGTGAGAGTGGCCTCGTAAGGCTCGCTGGGGAATCCCATAGTTAGTTTCGTCTCTTGTTAACTTCCACATGATGATGGTCTTATCTGTAACAGGACACAAAAAGATTATTCCTTGCATTAAATCTCAAACCAGGAAAATGCCTACAAAAGCAAAACAATTGATTCTCACCCCGCAACCTTTTGCATCTACGGTCCTGAATTTCATCCTGTTCCCAAGCTTAATGCTCAGGGTGGTGACAAAGCCCATGTGAACGCCACAGTTCAAGCTGCAAGTTACAGCAGTTTTAGTTGATTAAAAATTCTCCCTTGATTAGCAAAGGTTCTCCCTGCACGCACACACACGTTGCTGGTGGAAGGTTAAAAGCAATGCTGTCTTTTAGCTGAAATGACAGTGATGAGTGCCATGATCCACCAGCCCAGGGGTAGGCAACCTTGGCTCTTTTATGACTCGTGGACTTCAATTCCCAGAATTCCTGAGCCAGCCTGGCTCAGGAATTCTGGGAGTTGAAGTCCACGAGTCATAAAAGAGCCAAGGTTGCCTACCCCTGCACTAGCCCCTGCTTCAGAGAAGTGCCAATTTTCAACTCACTGAAAGTAAAGCCTTTGATGTAGAAGTATATTCTGTGTAAATAAAAGGCATCACCAACATAATTTAGACCAGTTTTTCTCAACCTTGGTGTGGAATTGGTTTGGGGCATGGTTGGCTGGGGAATTCTGGGAGTTGAAATCCACACATCTTTAAAAAGCCAAGGTTGAGAAAGTGATCTACACCTATTAAGAATGTATCAGCCCAAGAACAAGACATCTGCCAAAATTTTCCTTCTAAAAGTAAGCTTCAACTAAAAATGGGTTGCTTTAGGAATGTTGCTAGAGCTGTTTTGACCTCATTTCCAACATCAATTAATCAAGGACTTTCACATCCCTACTATTCAATCGGCAAATTTAACATCCTGGACAGAAGAAACTCTCTCATTCCTTACACTCCAGTGTAAATGTGTCCCCTTTTTCATCATCTACTTGTGCATTAAAAAGCATAAGAAAAAACACCCTCAATAGCAATTTTTTGGACTTCCATCTTTGCAGCTTTCTAAAGTCTTGTTACTATATTTTTATCCTGCCTTTTTTTAAATACATAACTTAAGTTGGCAACCCATCTAATACTCATGCAACCTATTTTTTCCACAACAAAAAACCTGTGGGGTACATTGGCCTGAGTGACTGGCCCAAAGTCACTGAGCCAGCTTTGATGTTTAAGCTGGTTATGAATAATCATCATCTCTGCTTCTTGGGCACTATAGCCCAGTGTTTCTCAACCACGTCAACTTCCAACAATGTGTGGACAAATTCCCATAATTCTCCAGCCTGGAGAATTTTGGGAGTTGAAGTCCACACATCTTTTAAGCCACTGAGGTTGAGAAACACTGCTATAATCTGTAAAGAAGCTAGAATCCTTTTGGAGAAAGAGAGGCATAAACATTGTAATAACATAAATGCTCCAAAAATGTAACTTCATTTGTCTTGAAGCAAGAAATGAGTTACTCTAAAACAGAATTGCCTAATAAGAAATACTCATTGGACTTTTCCTGTAATCCAGGAAGGGGCACTAGGTAGACAGGGTAGATGATCAGTAATCATTTTGTGGCCCCAGTTGTTTGATAAATGCTAGAACTGGAAAATAAAGCTGTCTTATAGCAAGCCACTAACAAAGTTACTATATTAAAAAAAATGGGGGGGAGACCCCCTGGAACCGATTTGTCCATGTAAGTCCTTGTTGCCACAGTTCTGCACTTGATCACAAATTACCAGGGCTAAGCACATGCTCAGGTGTTTTTTTTGAGTGTAGAGTTTACCTGGCTCACCATTTCATATCCGGATTTAAGCTGTTTCAACTTGGAATTCCAACTAAAAAAATAAAACGACGGGTAAGCCTGCAATCTTTCCTCCCTGCACTAATGCAAACGCCTAAGATTTTTTAACAGCCACACCTTCCTGACTTGTGGGCCACGGCAACAGTTGAAGCATTCTCCTTCTGCCTTGAATTTTGAGCGAACAAAACCCTAAGGAAAGCTTCCATTTTCTTTCGTGATCCCTCTCCCGTCCCATCATAATTGCAGGACGTGTCTTCAGATCTCATTGAACAGATCAGTAGACAATGTCAGATGTAATCATTGGGACGGATGTTTCCCCCCACCCCTTTCCTAAGACTTGCAAGAGTCTGAATTCTGGAGCAGTGGGCTAATGCCTCCTTAAGTAACACCAGCTGCCTGCAATTAGTGCAGGTTCGAGTCCCACCAGGCTCAAGGTTGACTCAGCCTTCCATCCTTCCGAGGTAGGTAAAATGAGGACCCAGATTGTTGGGGGCAATAAGCTGACTTTGTAATAATACCGCTTGGGGGGTGTATGAAAGCCCTAATAAGCAGGCATATACATAGAATGAAGGCTACTGCTAAGCTTGTAAGCCGCCCTGAGTCTTCGGAGAAGGGCGGGATATAAATGGAATTAAAATAAAATAAATAAAAATTATTCGACTTGCAATCCTCTTCCTATCCTCCCATTCTTAAGGCACCATGGTTTCTTCCCCAAATTGCCTCTATCCGACCCCGGGCAGTTTTCTCCAAAAAGAAAACTTGATTCACCAATCCACGCTACCCTCGCTGATCGCCCATGCGAAATTGGTTCTCTTTCATGGTTTCTTCCCCGTCATGGATTCTCCCAGTCTATGCTTTAGGCCACCCCTCTGCCTCCCGAGTGGACTGGTCCGTCTTGCTCCTCCTTACCGCGTGAGGCGGAGAGGATCATGTCTGGAAATTGCGGGGTGGTGGCGATCTGGGTCACCCAGCCGTTGTGGCCCTTTAGGGTACCACGCAGGGTCATCTGCTCCGTCATGGCGGCGGCTGAGAGAGCTCGAGCTGCCGCGGCGGACGGAGGATGGCGTCGGATTCAGCGGAGGCCCCTTCGCCCGGACCTGCCAACTCGCCCAGGCCTAGAGAGAGAAAGGAAGAAGCAGCGACTTCCGGAAGCGGAAATGGTTTCTTTTCACGCGCTCCGGCTGCCGGGACCGTACAATATGGCTGCCTCCAGAGATCGCCTGCGCGTTTAAGCTTGGAAAATTTATAAAAACAATCTCTAAGAGTTGTTTCGTGATTAGTAAAAAAAAAACCCCTAATATTTAATTATTAGTAAAAAAAAAGAATGTGTATGTCTGCATACTTGATTTATCAACCGGTAGCGGTTGATTTCTTACAAAGACTACAGAAGTACTCGGACAATTAGCGCGCTAAGAATCTCACGTATCGCGATGTTTGCGGCAGGATTTCTCCGCCTGTGGCGAGATTTTGATCGCTTCTTAGGAACTCTAGATTAGAAGCCTTGTATAAAATACTGTAATTTATTTATTTATTTATTTAATTAAATTTCTATACCGCCCTATTCCCGAAGGACTCAGGGCGGTGTACAGGGCGGTGTACCTGATGGGCAGAAGTTCGGTAAATTTCCTGCTACAGAAAATGTTACTGTTTGATTCTCCCAACCCTCGTTCAGGGACAGAAATTTAGGAGGGCTAATTTTGAAGTTTTCCATTGGGGAAAAGAGAGAAGCTTCTCAAAAAGTTCATCTCTTCAAATATTATTGTATAGATCAGGAGTAGGCAACCTTGGCTCTTTTATGACTCGTGGACTTCAACTCCCAGAATTATATATGAACTGTCTGGTGTGACTACAGCCTGTTCGATGGCCTTTGAGATAAGGCTGAAAACAGGAAATAAAGATTTGCCCCGTGTTTGGGGCCTAGCAAGGTAATCTAAATAGTTAACATTTGACTCATATCTCCCCTTTCAGAAAGCTAACAGAGAGCAAGAGAGATCCTGTGGCTCAAGAGGTAAATATACTGCCTAATATGCAATCAGCCCAGGTTCGAATCTCAGAAGGGTATGACTGACTGATGAAGACTAAAGAGTCAGAAATGCATCTTAGTCTCCCTTAATTCTTTGTTAGTAATTTTTACACACACACACACACACACACACACACACATGGCATGGGTCCGGATTACCTATGGGAGCACCTACTGCCAGCGTCAACACCCCTCCGTCCTGTGCGCTCCCACAGAGAAGGCCTCCTCAGGGTGCCACCGGTCAGAGAATGCCGGCTGGTGGCCCCCAGGGGGAGAGCATTCTCAGTGGGTGCACCAACCCTCTGGAACTGCTTGCCTACCGAAATCCGGATGGCCCCCGACCTTCGCACCTTCCGGCGCGACTTAAAAACCTACCTGTTCCAGCAGTCCGGCCTGGCCTGATAGCTCTTGGGGTTTCATTTGTTTTTTACTATTGTTTAACTGTATACCTACCAGATGGATTTGTAGTTGGTTGACAAACCGTACTCAACAAGTAGTCCTCAATGGTACTACATCCACATGGAGAGAAGTAAGCAGTGGGATACTACAAGGTTCTGTCTTAGGCCCAGTACTCTTCAATATCTTCATCAGTGACTTAGATGAGGGAATAGAAGGGGAAATCATCAAATTTGCAGATGACATTAAACTGGCAGGAATAGCCAACACCCCAGAAGAGCATGCGGACCTGGCTTGCATTACGGAGACCTGGTTGGGCCCAGAGGGCGGGGTCCCCCTGGTTGATCTTTGCCCATCAGGCTTCCGGGTGCTGCACCAGCCTCGGGCTCAGGGCAGGGTCGGTGGAGTGGCAGTAGTTGCGAGGGAGACCTTATGTCCGCGGGAGGCCACCATAGTCCAGATAGTCGGGTGTGAGTCCCTCCTCCTGAGATGTGGCCCTAGAGCTCAGTTGGGCTTGCTGCTGGTGTACTTTTCGCCTAGTCGCGTAGCAGCAGCCCTGCCTGAGCTTCTCAATATCCTTTCAGGGTTCGTGGTTGAGTTCCTCAAACATAGTTTTGGGTGACTTCAACCTACCATCCCTGGGAGGATCGTCTGAGTTAGCTCGGGAGTTCATGGCTTCCATGACGGCCATGGACCTGATGCAGGTTATTCAGGGCCCAACTCATGGGGGGGGGTCACACGCTCGATTTGGTTTTTCTATCCGGACGGTGGTTAGATGATCTTGGGGGTTCCCCAATTATTACACCCCTGTCATGGACCGATCATCATCTCCTGCGGTTGGTCTTCCGTTTTGCCACTCCCCGTCGTGGGGTTGCTGAGCCAATGAGATGGTTCCGTCCTAGGCGCCTGATGGACCCTGAGTGGTTCCAGGCGGCGCTTGGGCCCCCACCTGCCTCCTTTGCCCACAGCTCGGTCGATGCCCTAGTGGAAGCCTGGGAAAGGGCGGCCACAGAGGCACTCGATCAAGTTGTACCCATGCGGCCCTTGACCCGGCGCAGATCCCAATGGGCTCCATGGTTCTCCATGGAGCTCCGGGAGATGAAGCGTCGGAGACGGGGCCTAGAGAGCTGTTGGAGATCCAGCCGATCCGAATCCGATCGGTTACGACTAAGGTCGTTCACGAGAACTTATCTCACGGTGATGAGGGTGGCAAGGTCTAACCACTTTGCCACCGTCATCGCGTCCGCAGATAATCGCCCGGCCGCCCTGTTTAGAGTAACTCGCTCTCTCCTTAATCAGGAGGTGAGGGAGGAACCCTTGCAGGGTCGAGCCGAGGAGTTTAGTCGATTTCTGTCGGACAAAATCGCTCGGATCCGGACCGGTCTGGACTCCGACTGGGCAGAGTCTGACGATGAGGATACGGGCAGCCTTGTCGATGTTATCTGGGAGGAGTTCGATCCTGTGACTCCTGAAGAAGTGGACAAGATCATGGGGAAGCTGAGCTCCACCACGTGTTTGTTGGACCCGTGTCCCTCCTGGCTGACTTATGCGGCCCGGGATGGGACACGAGGCTGGCTCCAGGCAGTGATTACTGCCTCTTTGAGTGAGGCTAGCTTTCCCGCCGCCTTGAAGGAGGCGGTGGTGAGACCCCTCCTCAAGAATCCTGCCTTGGACCCAGCAATATTAAACAACTTTCATTCGGTCTCCAACCTTCGCTTTCTGGCGAAGGTTGTTGAGAGCGTGGTGGCGCAACATCTCCCTTTGTTCTTGGATGAAGCTGATTATCTAGACCCGTACCAATCGGGCTTCAGGCCCGGGTACAGCACGGAGACGGCATTGGTCGCGCTGGTGAATGATCTCTGGCGGGCTCGGGACAGGGGTTGCTCCTCTGTCCTAGTCCTTTTAGACCTCTCAGCGGCTTTTGATACCATCGACCATGGTATCTTGCTGCGACGTCTCAGGGGGTTGGGAGTGGGAGGCACAGTTCTCCAGTGGTTCTCCTCCTACCTTCTGGGACGTTCGCAGTCGGTGTTGGCAGGGGGGCAGAGGTCGACCTTGAGGCCTCTCATTTGTGGAGTCCCTCAGGGATCGGTCCTCTCGCCTCTCCTGTTCAACATCTACATGAAGCCGCTGGGCGAGATCATTCGTGGTTTTGGAGCTTTTTATTTTGACCCCAAACCACCCCAGTGATGCCCTTGACGTGATGTCCCGCTGCCTGGAGGCGGTCCGGGTCTGGATGGGGAGGAACAGGCTTCGGCTCAACCCTGACAAGACTGAGTGGCTGTTCGTGCCGGCATCCCGGGAAATTCCAATTATTCCATCTCTGGCCATGGGGGGGTGAGCTATTACCCCCCGTAGATAGGGCGCGCAACTTGGGGGTCCTTCTAGATTCACAGCTCTCTTTAGAAGAGCATATTGGAGCTGTGACTAGGGGGGCCTTTGCCCAGGTTCGCCTGGTGCGCCATTTGCAACCCTATCTGGACCGGGATGCCTTGCGTACAGTCACTCATGCGCTTGTGATCTCTCGTCTAGACTACTGTAATGCTCTCTACATGGGGCTGCCCTTGAAGTCCACTCGGAGGCTCCAACTGGTGCAGAATGCAGCCGCGCGAGTTGTACTGGGAGTTTCCCGATACTCCCATGTTACACCTTTGCTCCGCGAGCTGCATTGGCTGCTGGTTGCCCTCCGGGTGAGATTCAAGGTGTTGGTAATGACTTACAAAGCCCTACATGACATGGGTCCGGATTACCTACGGCAACACCTGCGGCCGCAACACCTGCGGCCGGCGTCAACTTCCCAGCGTCCAGTGCGCTCCCACAGAGAGGGCCTCCTCAGGGTGCCTCCGATCAAAGAATGCCGATTGGTGGCCCCCAGGTGGAGGGCGTTCTCTGTGGGCACGCCAGACCTGTGGAACCGCTTGCCGGTTGAGCTCCGGATGGCCCCTGACCTTCGCTCTTTCCGGCGTGATCTAAAAACGTATTTATTTGAGCAATCTGACCTGGTCTGATGGGTTAGGGTTGGGGTTTTAATATGTTTTTAATTATTGTTTTAAATTTTACATTTGGGCATTATATTTAATCATTTTTTAACTTTTGTATTCTGTTTTTATATTTATTGCCCTGTACACCGCCCTGAGTCCTTCGGGAGAAGGGCGGTATAAAAATATAATAAATAATAAATAAGAGAAGCTCTGGATTCAAAAAGATCTTGGCAAACATGAACAATGGGACCTATCCAACAAGGTGAATTTTAATATGGAGAAAAGCAAAGTTTTACATTTAGGCAGGAAAAATCAAAGATATAAGTACAGAATAGTGAGATTTGGCTCAAAAACAGCAACTGTGAGAGGAACTTTGGAGTCCTAGTGGACGATCACTTGACTATGAGCCAGCAATGTGCAGCAGCCACCAAAAAAGCTAATACAATCCTGGGCTGTATAAACAGAGGCATAGAATCAAGATCACACAAAGTATTAATATTTATATATATATTTATTTGATTTATATACCGCTTTATACCACTTTATAAAAACCTAGTGAGACCACACCTGGAATACTGCAACCAAATTTGGTCACCATACTACAAAAAAGATGTTGAGACCTTGGAAAAAGTTCAGAGAAGAGCAACTAAGATGATCCAAGGCCTGGAGACTAAAACATATAAAGAACGGCTGCAGGACTTGGGTTTTGCTAGTCTAAAGAAAAGAAGAAATAGGGGAGACATGATAGCAGTATTTGAGAGGCTGCCACAAAGAAGAGATCAAATTATTCTCCAAAGCACCAGAGGGCAGGACAAGAAACAATGGTTGGAAACTGATCAAAGAGAGAAGCAACCTGGAATTAAGGAGAAAGTTCCCAACAGTGAGGACAATTAACCAGTATAACATCTTGCCTTCAGAAATCATGGGTGCTCCATCGCTGGAGGTTTTTAAGAAGATACTGGACATTCACCTGTATGAGACGGTATAGACTCTCCTGCTTGAGCCGGGGGCTGGACTAGAAGACCTCCAAGGTCCCTTCCAGCTCTATTCTATTCTATTCTATTCTATTCTATTCTATTCTATTCTATTCTATTCTATTCTATTCTATTCTATTCTATTCTATTCTATTCTATTCTATTCTGTAAGACTGAAATAAAATTATGCTATTCAAAAATGTCAAATTACCCTTTTCAAATATCGGTTTATTTCTTGCATATTTACTCAATACTGAGTAATTTTTATGCAGTTATTTTATGTCAGTGTCATTTAATAGCATTCAAAGGAATCAATGCCTGCTCTCCCAAAATTAGGCATTGTCATTTTGTAAAAAAAAAACATGTTTAATTAGATGTGTTCTATTCATGGGGAAGATAGAAGTATATTGGTAGTCAGAACTGAAGAATCTTCTTGGATGAGAAACAAAACATTTTCAAGGAAAAACAAAAAAGTCCAGTTGACTCTTGAAAAAGCATCTTTGGGACAACCATGACCTGGATGATTGAGAATCTCCATAGACATATTTTGGTAGTAGCAACTCAAGATATCAGACTTTCTTAGGCACCAAATAAAAAATGTGTTAGTCATCCTGACAGTTTAACACATTATATTAGATATTTTATATTTCTTAATATTTATAGTTTATTGAGCTTGAAGCTACACAAATTAAAACTTTTAAGTTAAAAACTGCTCCATTAATTTTTGTGTAATATTGGCATCACTGATAATATACAGAATACAGATATTTCAGTTATCTTCTCCCTGTGAGCAGATTTTAAACTAATTGATTAACATATGCTAATCTGTGATTTAATCAAGTTTACTTGATAAACTGTAATTGTCAAAATACCGATTAGAAAACAGCAGCTGAGTTCACACAAAAAGCTAAGTCAGGCGGAACATGCAAAAGACTTTTAGTAGGGCAATATTGGAAGAAGGAAGAACTGCCGACTATAGAAGAATGGACTTTAAAAGTTTCCAACCTGGCGGAAATGGCAAAGATCTCAGCGTACTTGAAAGACCATTCGCGACAGAGATATATTGTGGAGTGGAAAAAATGGATTGATTATATTCAGAATAAATATGGGACTACAAAGTTTCATCTAGCATTTGAATAAGTATTGATGTGATATTTATATTGCTTGTAGTTATTTTATAAGAGTTAAAGTGCGATAGATTTAATAGTTTATTGTTGTTTGCATAAGGTAGATTATGATTGTTTGTATTTTTATACCCTGTATTTAGCTCTGGGAAGTCGGGGAGGGGGGAGGGGGAAGGGAGGGAGGTGTTGGGGAGAGGGGAGGGGGTTGGGAGGGGTTTTGTTTGGTTAAAAATAAAATGTATTGTAAAACTTTTCAATAAAAAAAAAGCTAAGTCAGGCTAAGTTGCTTTACTGTGTTTTCCTGTCAAAAATGGATCTGACTTTATGAATCATCTCAAACTGTGCAATCTCTACTATTTATGCAGAATGTGTGAAATATTAGAAAATATTTTAGTGCTAATTTACTTAAGAATAAGCTCCACTGACTGCAGTAAAGGACAGAGGATTATGCACTTATGTGTCAACCATGTACCCATGATCCTAAATACACAGGGATAATATTGAGCTGTTAGATTACAACTCCATGCAACTTACTATTCTTGAAAAAATGTCCTTTTACATTGCAGGACCAATCTCATTGAGGACAAAATCGGAGGAGGGTGAGATTTGCGATACGGAGAACAATACTATAAAACATATCCTATTTTCTCCCTAGTGAGGCAGAAGGAGTCTGCCTTTTTTCAAGTTCCGTCACAACTCTCGCCGTCCAATAGTGACGTAAACTAACTGGCTGAATATTAAGCGCGACGTGCCTCCTCTTTCCTTACATCTGGGAGAGAAAATTAGTAGAAGGCGGTGGAACCCGCAAACTTCTAAACCTCACGTACCCTTCAAAAACAAGCGAACAGACAGCGACGATATCAAAGGCTATTTTTTTTGAAAACGGCGCGAAAACTATCGGTTGTTGGATACGCTGAGGAGAAGTGGACCTGAATGAAAACTGACTCTGCGAGGTCCTCTCCCTACGGTGAAACGGCTAAAAACAGAGAAGAGCAGCGGCGTTCTATGCCGTTACGTCAGACCGAGGGCTGTATATATTTACATCTCCTCGCCCAACAGTCTTCAGTACGGGCTTTCGGTGCCAAGTTTGATTTCGTGTCTCCGTTTGAGAATGGTTCACGAAAAGCGGCAGGGAACGCCTGCTGAAACTTCTACCGCAGGTACGTCGACGAAGGAGACGGAGAAAAAGAAACGTGTTTCGGTCTCTCTCTCGCAGTTGATTCTTCAAGCTTTAGAAGACTGCAGCTCCCGAAAAGGTATCTCGCTGGCTGCTCTCAAAAAGTCCCTGATCGAAGCTGGGTATAACCTGACGAAGAACAATCTCCGCCTAAAAAGGGAGCTGCGCAATCTGGTCTCCAATGGGGTGCTGATCCGTGTCACCGGCAGTGGTGTTTCTGGCTCTTTCAAGTTCGGCAAGAATCAACTGCCGAAGCCTAAAAAAGCAGCGGTCAAAACGGCCAAGGGGAAAAAGGAGCCGAAAAAGGCCCGAAAGAAACAACCGGCAGTTCATAAACCTAAAGGTCTCCAAGGTCGTAAGCCTTCCAACTCTGGAAGGAAACGTCAGGTGAACAAACGTCCTGCAGGGAAAGCTCGTTAACGAGGTTCTCGCTTTGGTTTAACTACACAAAACTACAAAAGGCTCTTTTAAGAGCCACTCCGGAATCGCTGAAAGAGCTAGTGGCATTTTCGTATCGGGTCTTTACCAGAGTAAACGACTCCCCTTTTGAATGGTCTCGGGTTAATAATACATTAGTGTACTCGGGGGGGGGGGGGAATCGAGGTGTGTTTTTTTTAAAAAAAATACTAGCATTTGATTGTGTAAAGGAAGTTTGTGTCAAATGATAATTACGGTTCTTTCCTTTTTTCCCCCAGAAGCCTCGTTTTTTTCTTATATATAATATTGCCAGGTAAATAGATGAAGGATTTCATGATTAAAGTATAAGTCAAGCAAGTTAAATAGGACTTGTAATACAGGAATGGAACCTAAAAGCCATAGTTGTTGGCTGATTAATCAGGTAGATTAAATATTAATTTGCAGTGAGTAATGGGTTTGGTAGCAGCAGTTTATTTTTATGACAATATTAATGTTGGAAAAAATGTTAGTCGAGTGAAATTTTTCTCAATATCAAAGGGAAAATAACTTGGTTTCACTGTTCTTTCTAAATCAAGTGTTATTTCAATGATTTTGGTAATAAAGTTAAGGATGGTTTATTCCTTTAAAATACATTATTTTTGGGTCGTTCATGTTTTGTATAGGTTGCTTTGTTTAGATCCCTGTTAAAGCCTATGAAATAATGAAAATGGATTAGAGAGCAAACAAAATATTAGTATATTTGAGGCACTTTATTCCAATATTCCCCTACTGACTTTTTCTATCAGAAGTTTAAAAATTTGCAACCCTTTTAACACATGGTAAAATTTAGTTTCAAAACTTTTGAAGATACCTTTTTGCAGATGGAGGCTAAGAATGTAACTAGGGTAAACTATGAGAAAGGATTCTCAATAACGCAGCTTAAAATATTTTTAAGTTTACAACAGTGTCAAAATAAAAGGCGAGCGAGCCGCTATTGGCAGAAATCTAAGAAATATGGGCAAAAATCGATTTGCTCAGGCAGCATAAAAATCAGTTCTATCCACTTTCAGATTGGCGGGACGGCTTTTTATTATCTACTCAGAAAGCGAAAATGCCTAATCAAAACCCACAAATCAAGCTTCAAACCACAATGAAGCAACTTTATTATTCCCTCGTCAGTTATTGAATCACGGCTCTAAAAAGAACCTTAGCAGGGGTCTTCAAACTTGGCCCTTTTATGACTTGTGGACTTCAACTCCCAGAATTCCTCAGCCAGGCACGCTGGCTGAGGAATTCTGGGAGTTGAAGTCCACAAGTCATAAAAGGGCCAAGTTTGAAGACCTCTGCATGCCTTTTAGCGCTTGGGGCTGAAGCCATCGCTCTCTCTTGGCCAAAGCGGTATTTGATCTTGTCACACTTCCGGGCCGATCAAATCACAGGGCCGTTTTGGCGTTGACATGCTTGCTTGCTTAGGTCCGATGTGGGCGGCGGCGAGAACTCCCGCTCTAGCAGGAAAATGAAGATCTGCACGTTGCTGGAGGTTGTAGTTTATTCGACGAATCTTCCTTGTCCCGGGCTGCTTTCTCTGATGGTCTCTTAAATTCCAAACCTGGCGCTCCTCTTCCGATTCACTTGGTACGGTGGTCCCTTTTCGGAACTGGTTTTCTCTCGCTGCCCCACAAAAACTACCACGCTGCCAATCTAGACGGAGCCAACTTTACGCGCCCATTTTTTCCCCGCCAATTTTCACCACTTCCAGGCAAAACAGTTCTTCCTACAACTAACGGCGCGATGCAAAAAAAAAATAAAAATAAAGCTTCCTTAAATGTCATTGGTTAAAGCCTTCTGAAGGGGGAAACTATTTTATCCAATAAGAAGCAAGCCCCATTTATTGTTTCTGAGACGAAGAGTTTAAATTACCCAACGAATGAAGGCGAATGTGCGTGTCCTAGGATAATTTTTATTTTTTTTTAAATTTATTTTAATTCCATTTATATCCCGCCCTTCTCCGAAGACTCAGGGCGGCTTACAAGCTTAGCAGTAGCCTTCATTCTATGTATATGCCTGTTTATTAGGGCTTTCACACACACCCCAAGCGGCATTATTACAAAGTCAGCTTAATTGCCCCCAACAATCTGGGTCCTCATTTTACCTACCTCGGAAGGATGGAAGGCTGAGTCAACCTTGAGCCTGGTGGGATGCGAACCTGCACTAATTGCAGGCAGCTGGTGTTACTTAAGGAGGCATTAGCCCACTGCTCCACCAAGGCTCTTATAATTAAAATAAGGCATTCTCTACAACATAAAATTTAAAATATAACACGCAAGACTAAAATACCTACAAGTGAAACAAATCTTGCCCAGAAACATTCATTGCATTCTGACAGGCTGCCATGAGGTCTGCAAGTGTACAATGGGGAGGGACACAAAGGGCAGGCCTACATATATGTGTTGTTGCAGGATCCAGTCTGGCTTGGTTACCGACCCAGATTAGATCCTGTAAATTACTCAGTTTACCATATCAAAGGTTAAAAAACAGATAATTCTGTATTATTTTTCCTCCTTCCCATGGAAGATTTGGTCATAACTAAAACACCTGCTTGGGCAGCAAGGCAAAGTAGTGAGGCTGCCCCCCCCCCCTTCGCTCTTTTCGCCTTAAAAACCTGGTTGTTCGAATTGTCTGGCCTGGACTGAGGGATTTTAAATTTTAAAGTATTTAATTAAATTATATGAAATTAATTTTAAAATTTTTAATTTTTATTGTTATTAGGAATTGTGGGCTTTATTAATTTAATTCTATTTTATTCTTTTTTGTATTGTTTTAATTGCCCTGTGAACCGCCCTGAGTCCTTCGGGAATAGGGCGGTATATAAATTCAACAAATAAATAAGACAAAATTTGTTTTAAACCAGAATAAAGGTGGTGTGATGTCACATCAGAACAAATACCATTCCTTAAAACCATTCTCTCTCTAATTCAAAATCCCAAAGGTGCTTTTTCAAAAGGCAACTGGACTTTCTTTGTTTTCCTTGAAAACATTCACTTCTCATCCAAGAAGCTTCTTCAGTTGTGACTCAAAACTGAACAGACAAACATGACCTGGATGACTAAGAATCTCCATAGACATCTAATTCAAAATAATTTCACAAGCCCACTGTTAACCCTATACCAGAAAAGCATTTTTATTTTCCCCCCACTTTCCTATCGAGCAAGATCTTTTCATCTGAGTCATTCTCAGGAACAGAGGAAAATGAATGTACCACGAAAATTCTGGGAGTTAAGTGTCCACATCTGGAAGTTGCAAAGGTTGAAATACAAAGGATTGTCACTTCAGTCAGCTATATTATATATTATAAAAATGGTTTGGATTTAGTAAACAAAAAGTGGTGCGGGTGATGACCTATAAAGCTCTAAATGGCATGGGCCCGGATTATCTGAGGGAGCACCTGCTGCCAGCGTCAATTTCCCATCGTCCTGTGCGCTCCCACAGGGAGGGCCTCCTCAGGGTACCGCCGGTCAAGGATTGCCTGCGGGTGATCCCCAGGGGGAGGGCGTTCTCTGTGGGCGTGCCTGCCCTATGGAATCAACTGCCAACGGAACTCCGTTCATTTCGCCGGGACCTAAAAACCTGGCTCTTTGAGCTATCTGGTCTGGACTGAGGGGTTTTAACGTTTTTAAATTGTGATTTTAATTTTTTGGGGCTAGACTTAATTTTATTTTTATTTTATATTGTATTGTTTTTAAATTTTGCCTTGTAAACCGCCCTGAGTCCTTTGGGAGTAGGGCGGTATATAAACCAAAATAATAATATTAATAATAATAATCATAATAATCATAATAATCATAATAATCATAATAATCATAATAATCATAATAATATTGTATTCAATCATTATAGCTACGAACCAGGGTTTATGAATTAGTATCATTCAAAACCAAGAAACCATGATTTATTTAATAAACCGCAATTAAATATTGACTCATGAAATCTCTTTCCAGCAGCACAGTCAGGAATTTTTCCCCAGAGAAATTTAGGATCTTCTTTGTTCCACATTGAGATACATTATTTTCTTCAATATTTCTTTCTCACAATATACATGCAACCACTCTCTCTCTCTCTCTCTCTCTCTCTCTCTTCCATTTGGTTTTTCTAAATCTTTCCTTGGACCTCCCCTCACTCATGACCCAATTTTCCTGCTTCCTTGTCCCACCCAGTTTTCCCCCATGAAGCATCCCACTGAACAAATAGTTACAGGATCCATATTTTTCTGCTCTCCTGGGTTTCTCTGAGGGGATGACTCCAAAGATCTTGGCTTGCAGATATGTAACTTTCTTTTCTAACAATGTCCTATCAAACAACTTGACCCAGCATTTGTAACTGTATACACCTGCCTCCCACATACGTTTGATGGTAAAGCAAATGACAACACATTTGAATGACCCTCTAAAAGAGAACCTGCTTCCATGCCTCCTCTTTAAAACTGCCCCCCACTTCTGCCACAGAATAAATTCATGAGTCACCAGCATTATTCAGTGTTTTAAGTTTCTGCTGGAGCCCTTGCCTCCTGCTGCCGTCTCCATTGCAGGTTGCCCACTTTGGGTAGAGCCCTTAGAATGACTGCAATTTTTCAGGCTCATCACACAAGCAGAATTTGTTGAGATGATAATACTCCATAGGGCTTGCCAGGATAGCACAATGGGTTAAATTTCTGCCTTTCAGAGCAGTGGAAATTCTGGAATGGAGGGTTATAAATTCAGGAACAAAGCTGAAAGACAGTGAGTGAGGACTGGTTGGCTGGCATTCTCAGAATTTTGCCACTATGACTGAAGAGCCTGTGAATTCAACATCATTGTATTTGTGGATGATGATGAT
This sequence comes from Vipera berus, assembly GCF_964194415.1. Taxonomy (NCBI): domain Eukaryota; kingdom Metazoa; phylum Chordata; class Lepidosauria; order Squamata; family Viperidae; genus Vipera; species Vipera berus. Next base: position 265,863,217 of record NC_138203.1, read on the forward strand.
GATGTGCAAGAACTGTGGGTTTGGTTTAAGGCTGCCAGGAATATTGTAATTTACAGAGAGAATTCACATCTCTATGGCAGAGCAAAACATTCCAAGTGGAACAGAAGAATTCAAGTAGCTAGACTAGGCTAAATGAAATACAGATTTTAAAACACTTTTGTAGGCCACTTTGTATGTCTCCCAAATTATACAGACCCTAGCTTGTACTTCTGAAATAAGAGCTGTGGTGATGCAGTGGTTGGAATGCAGTATTGCAGGCTAATTCTATTGATTGCCACCTTCCAGCAGTTTGAGTCTCACCGGCTCAAGGTTGACTCAGCCTTCCGTCCTTCTGAGGTCAGTAAAATGAGGACCTAGATTGTTGGGGGCAATATGCTGGCTCTGCTTAGAGAGGGCTGTAAAGCACCTTGAAGCGGTATATAAAATGAAGTGCTATTGCTATGGCCAGGGCTTTTGTCCTCATAGAACGCTCAGAACGGAGTTCCGGCACCTTTTTTGGATGGAACCTTGTAGGGTAGGCATGGCGGGTTGTATGACATGTGTGAGTTCCGGCACCTTTTTCTTTTACAAAAAAAGCACTGGCTATGGCTATGAAGTCATCCATTATGAATGGAACCTGAGGCCTTAGTTACCTTTATTGAATGTTTTGTGGTTCTAATAGATACAAGGAAGACATCTACTTTTAAGGCCTCCATCCTCAAGGTTTAGTTCTGTTATCTTCTCAGGACTTTTTCTGAATTGGATGAGATCCTCCTTGGTGGGTGAAATGCAGCTCTGATCCGGCGACGGCTTCGTCGTTTAGCAGAGTAGATCTTCACCTTTCTACAGTGGGTGTTTTGCTTTGCAAGGAGGTTGTCCTTGTAGTATGGGCTGACTTGCACTTTTACTGGAGGAGGAAGCCCTCTCTTGGAAGGCCTGCATCTTTTAGGAGCTCTTTCGTCAAGAGAACTTTGGGGTGTCTTAAAAAAAGATGCAGCTGTATTCTTGCAGTTTCTGCTGGATCTCCTTAAAACAGAAGCAGATCCCTGATTGGAGTGGTGTGATTCTCGAGAATTAGAATTACTTTTGCTACCAGCAGAACTTGATTTTTTAGCAGCAGAAAGGGCTCGTTGACAGAGATTTGGTGTTCTTTCCACAGATTTACTTGGGCTGATGGATCGCCTTGACGGCTTTTGTCCTGCCTTTAATTTCTGATGGGATCTCTTGGGCTTTCTTCTAATTCTTCCAGCCTTCCAGCTCAAACTCTTTGCTTCTTCAGTTTTTCCCTTTGTCTTTTCGGAAGCAGACACCCCTGCCTTCTTTATCCTTGCAGCTTTCTCCAAGTTTCTGGATATTTTGGCAATCTTTTCCTGGTACTTTCTGACTACAAAAAAACTTGAGCCATTGCCACATGTCATACGCACCAGGGCACCTTTGGACACCAAGGACTGGAGCTTTCTCTTGATTCTAGGATAGTGCCTCCTCACATCGTACCCCTTTGTGCCGAGCACTTCCTTCAGCTCTGCAAAAGTGAGGCCATTGTGTGACTTACAGGATGCAATTGCTTCAATAATAAGCCCTGAGATGCTGGGCAGGGAATCAATGGATTTCCAAGGAATCCAGCTTTTTTTATTTTGCACTGAGCTTGCTACCATCAGGGTCTTTGTGGTGAAATTAGCAGCTTCTTTTTTCCTTTGACCGGTCTCCTTTCTTCTAGGAACTGGTGCCTGCATTCCTATGGGCATCATGTCCTCCTGGGTCATCATCTTTCTCATGGGACTTGTGCCTGTCAGCCTGCCGTTACTCTGTGCCAAGCCTCTGCTGAGACAGAATCTTGCACTTGGTGTCTTAGCTATATGTATAGCAAAATCTGACACAATGGAAGTACTCCATCTGGCTTCTGTTCCTAGCAACCAATCACAATGCTTGCTTCTATCCTTGAGAACTCACCTTTCATAAACATTCCCCACCCACCCCCACATACTGTAAGTAGTTTAGACATGGACACTCTTCTCTATATGCCTCTGTATAACAGGAGAAAGCTTTTCTTTTTAAGTGATGGCTTTTAGTTGATCATGTGAATGAATGAAGAGCATGAAGTTTTCCTGTTAATCATGGGAGGGAGGGTTGCACCATAGGTATAGATTTGGCCCATTAGGCTACACACTTTCAGTAGAAGCAATGTTACCCAAAGCACAGAAGAGGATCAATAGTAAGACAAAGAAACGAAAGGTCTAAGGCAAGAAAAGAAAACATAGCTAAAACTAGTTTTTGGTTTGTCCCTTCAAGTCATTCTTGACTGCTGGTGTGCGCTTGGTCCACTCCCTGGAGTTTTTTTGGCAAGATTTCTGGAAATGGCTTATCCTGTTTTCCTTAGCTTCCTGTTTCTAAGGGCTAAGAGAGGACTGGCCCAAGATCACCAAGCTGGGTTCATGCCTAAGTTTCTTGTCTGGTGCCTTAACCACTAGACCAGGAGTCTTCAAACTTGGCCCTTTTATGACTTGTGGACTTCAACTCCCAGAATTCCTCAGCCAGTGTGGCTGGCTGAGGAATTCTGGGAGTTGAAGTCCACAAGTCATAAAAGGGCCAAGTTTGAAGACCCCTGCACTAGACCAAACTGGCTCTCTGAAACCAGTTTATGCCAACACAGTTCATGATACTTCTTCATATCTTTCTATTCTTGCAAACCATCCTCGCTTCTTCCATGTTGATATGTGGATTCATTCCTTGTCCTTTAAAAAAAGAACTTCTCAACTCTCTTCCTGAAGATCTCATCAGTTCTGTCTTCATCTTCACCATCCTTCAAATGCATTTTTTTCTTCCTCATACACACACACACACACTCACACACTCACTGATATATTATATGACTGATATATTAAGATTTTATCAACTGATTCATTTGTTAGCTTCATTTTTTCAAAATTTCATTCAATCGTGTTCAACATTTTGTTCAGTTGTTCAGTTTTGCCCATTCTGGCAACATTTCAGAAACTCTGAGACTGTGAATCCTAGTCTGGCCTTAGGCACAAAGCCAGCTGGGTGACCTTGGACCAGTTCCTCTTTCTTATCCTTAGGAAGGAGGCAATGTAAGACCATTTCTGAAATCTTGCCAAGAAAACTTCAACCCAATTAGGCTTCCCTTGCTTAGACAATAAGAGTTGTACTGTTCCAAACACAAAGATGACAAACATCAAGCTATATTTTTGCTACCTGAATTTCAGCAGTGTGTTTGCTTTAATCTGGATATAAGGGTGGACTGATTAGTGCTTAGTGCAAACTAATCTAGAAATTACCCAGAGTAATTTTATAACATGGCTGAGGCTGCAAAGTGACATAAACTACCTTATCAGGGTAAATTAGGTTCTGTCTGAGTCATCAAGGAGAATCACTTTGGTTGTGGAGAATACTGGGCTTCTTTAAGGTGAATCAAAGCTACTCTGCGTATTATTTAGGCTCATTTCCAGACTTACTAGGGTAATGAAATGTTTTGATTGCCCTGGGTGATGACTTGGGTCAAGAAACATACAAAACTAGTAAGAGTCTGTCTCAGGGGTAGGCAACCTTGGCTCTTTTATGACTCGTGGACTTCAACTCCCAGAATTCCTGAGCCAGCATGGCTGGCTGAGGAATTCTGGGAGTTGAAATCCACGAGTCATAAAAGAGCCAAGGTTGCCCACCCCTGGTCTAGCTAGAAGCTTACTTTTTTTTGGAGGGTAACCATAAATTGGAAGCAAATCATATTTAAATGATGAAAGTAATAAAATTGAGACTTTATTAGGAGTACTGTACTGTACATATACAATTCCTTTTGTTAAAATGATCAAACAGATTTGGTATATTACTGGGACAATCTTTAATATGACCTCACATAATTCCCTTCAAGGAATCTTTATGCCTGGAAGGGGAAAAGGCTGCAATATTTACGTTGTTTATATATAAAGAAGTGCAAAGCGTATGGCGACAAACACAAGTCTGGAATTTAAATGCTGTTGGCAGTTTGGGGACGGGGAGGGACATTCACATATGATACAGGTAGTCCTGGACTTACAACCACAACTGAACCCCAATTTTCTGTTATTAAGCAAGTCAGCTGTTAAGTGAGTTTTGTCTGATTTAACGATCTTTCCAGACACGGCTGTTAAGTGAATCACTGCAGTTGTTAAGTTAGTAACACAGGCTGTTAAGTGAATCTGGCTTCCCCACTGATTTTATTTCTCAGAAAGTCACAAAAGCTGATCACGTGACCCTGGGCACTGCAACCGTCATAAATATGAGGCCGCTGTCAAGTGACTGTTTTTTGATCACATGACCTTGAGCACGCTGCAATAGTCATACGTGTGAAAAGTGGCCATAAGTTTTTTTTCCCCAGTTCCATAGTAACTTCAGCGGTCACTAAACCAACGGTTGTATGTTCAGCTCTACCTGTACATGATTATCTTCCCAAAGCCAGAGATTATTAAACGCTTGAACAGGCATTGCAAAGGTTGCGTAGAGAGAAGTCCTTGTTTTAATCAAGAACTGTAACTTCTTAAAGAAGTGAGAGTGAAACATTGCCCCCTAAAAAGAAAAAGGGTAAAACTTCCTCCCCACTGAAATTGGCCGTGAGGGTAGTGAGGTTACCATTGAGTCTAAATATCACATTTCCCTCATCGTAATCCAGAAACACAGTTGCGTTTCCAAAGATTCGGACAGGATCAGTTTCCAGGTGCCGAAGCCACCAGAGACCCCTTTGCCAAATCCGTTCTTCAGGGAGAAGCCTGAGAAATCTTTTTCTCTTCACAGACTTCCCGGCTAACCCAACAGCCCATTCCCTTTGTATGCCATACTTCACTTCGAAGAAATGTTTCCCTGATCGGAACCCAGGAGACCCCAGCACACAGGGGCTGCTGCTGAATCTCTCTGGATTGTCTGGCACATCTTGGGGGACACCTACATTTTTCACAGTCTTCTTGTTTGGTGACACAACCAGTGATTTGAATGCTGTGTTTGAGTCAAACGTCACATCAGCTGCAAGGAGAAAGATGGAACGTCAGAAGGCAAACCAAATTCTGAGTGGGCAACATCACTGAAAACGTTATTATTCACCCACCCTCAAGTTGGAGAGCTAAGAAAGGCCACAAAGAACCCCGCTTCATCTTCCATGTCTGCATTCTTCATATAAACCCAAGATTTTTTAAATAGTGCTTTATATAGAGATATAGTGCAATAAAGGTTGACCGTTTTTCCAATGATATTGAAAAACTCTGCTCCCCTAAAACAAGTCAAAAGTTAAGTGATAGGTAAGAGGGGCACTGTGGTGTTGAAGGAAAAGTCTTCATCATGGTTCAGTCCAAGCCAGGAATAAACAACATGGCGACTGCTTTAGAAAGAAGGTTGCAGTTTATTGAAAAGGAGAACCAGACAGGAAGATGGCTCTGGAAGAAAGAGCACATGTAGGGAGTGAGTTTTTATACCCTCTGGGGCTCTTGAGGTTGTTTCCTGTTCCTGTTTGAGGCTTAGTATTTCCTGTGTCATGTACTTTGACCTGAGTCTGAGTGTGCTCCTTTGGCATCTGTGGTTTAATCCTATTACATCCTGTCTTAGAGTTTGGGTGGGGTATGTAGATTTTTTTTTAAAATTCCATTTATATCCCGCCCTTCTCTGAAGACTCAGGGCGGCTTACAAGTTTAGCAGTAGCCTTCATTCTATGTATATGCCTGCTTATTAGGGCTTTCACACACCCCCAAGCGGCATTATTACAAAGTCAGCTTAATTGCCCCCAACAACATGGGTCCTCATTTTACCTACCTCGGAAGGATGGAAGGCTGAGTCAACCTTGAGCCTGGTGGGATGCGAACCTGCACTAATTGCAGGCAGCTGGTGTTACTTAAGGAGGCATTAGCCCACTGCTCCACCAAGATTTTAGGTGTCTTTGTCTTCTTAATCTTCTAGCTTCAACTTTCCTGAATGGATTATTAATCTGCATTTCTACAGAGCTGGTTTCTGCTTGTGGGAGGGAGACTTTGGTCTCACCGGCTCAAGGTTGACTCAGCCTTCCGTCCTTCTGAAGTCAGTAAAATGAGGACCCAGATTGTTGGGGGAGGCAATATGCTGACTCTGGAACCGCTTAGAGAGGGCTGTAAAGCACTGTGAAGCGGTATATAATATTGTTATTGCTATTGCTATGACACAACAAGTGCTGTGATCTTCAGTTCTCCAATATGGTTCATTTTTACCACTAGCCTTGTTTTTTACAAGTCATTGATTACAGGCAGCTGGTTTTCAAGAACCATTGTCAAAAAAGATTCTGACCGCTCAAAAAGCACATTTGGGCTGCCTATAGTTCTGGAGTCACTGTTGCACTGTTTCCTGTATCTGCTAGCCCACTTAAGAAACTATTCTGCAGTCCAACTATCAGAGGTTGAGAAACGCTGCTCTAAGATGTCAAAGCCTAGCAGATCTTATGCATCTCAAGGCCCTATTTGAGTCTGTTTATTTATTATTAGACTTCTAATACCACCCATCTCACCAAGGTGACTCTAGGCCAGAGGCCCCCAACCTTTTGGGCACCAGGGACCAATTCCATGGAGAGAGGTTTTTCCGTGGACCAGAGGGGGCGTGGTTTCCCCTGCTGCTTGCATCTTGCAGATGGGGTTTTGCTTGTTTGTGCGGACTGGTTGCTAGCATGCTGCGGCCTAATACTAGTCCACGGAGTGGGGGTTGGGGACCCATGCTCTAGGCAACTTATGGTGTCAGAATAAAAGAAAATGCCCTCACAGCTCAAGCGGGCTTAAAGTTGCCTCTTTTATAGATTACTGGGGATGAAAGTAAAATCATGGGAATACAGTACAAAAAAATGTTTCTGGGACAGGTTTGGACTATAGTTAGGTGCAAGCAGGGAAAGCCAATGTTTGTTAATTAAATTTTACATGACTTTGTTCTCTCTTCCCTCCACGATAGATAGATAGATAGATAGATAGATGATAGATAGATAGATAGATGATAGATAGATAGATAGATAGATAGATAGATAGATAGATAGATAGATAGACAGACAGACAGACAGACAGACAGACTTATTTATTTGATTTCTATAGCCGCCCATCTCAACAAGTGACTCTGATGTTAGAAGTGCCCTTGTTGGATCATACAAAGGAGGCCAGGGAATATCTAGCGATCCAACTTAATTGCAATGAGATTGTCTGGCATTATTGTTCACCTGACCCAACTGATCTTGGAGAAGGACATCTACCTTTCTTCTCAACTAAGATGCTTTAAAGTCCAGCAATACTTACCCTCCCCACCCTCGCCGCCGCCCACCAATCTTTTTTAACCTATCTCTTACCTTTGTGCCAATTCCCAGGGGGTGAAGCTAGAGCTTTTCCACCATTTTCTTGGTTAGCAAAAAAGCATAGTGTGAACAGGAGTATGTAACAGAGTCCTAAATGTGGACAGAGCACAAAGGCAAGAATATGTAAGGCATTTTTATATTGTCTTACAGATGATTAAGTTTGGTTTACAGAAAAAACTGGGTGTAATTTAGCACTTGTTGTCACATGCAGTGTGCAGATAGTCCTCAACTTACCATGGGTTCTGAAAAAGCTACTTACGAGATGGATTTGAAGTTTCAGCATTAAGATCCATATCCCCGCTCAGATCCACAACCCTGCCTGTGGTCATATGAGTGCATTTTGAGTGCTGGACAACCAGTCTGAATTTATGAACTTTTGCCATGTCCCGTGGTCACGTGACCACAATTTATGGCATTTTTAACAAAAACCAGCATGTACTTCCAGGTTCCAGCAAAAAGCTCCCCTTAACAAACAATGGGTTTGCTTAACAACCATGGCATTTGGTTGGGCAACCATGAAGTTCTTATTAAAACCACCACATATACCTTATGATTGCTGCAAAAAAGGTTGCAAAATTGAGTATAGTCATGTGACGATCCACTTCATGACCATCAGGTCTTACAATTGAAATTGTGAGCTCAATTATGGGCAGGATTACCTGTAATATCTTGCATGTATTGGAAATGTTCTGACTTTTGTTCCCTGGTTAGCCAAATACATTATTCTGTTTGGTTTGTTTGGAAAAGATATTTGGAGAAGACTGACTGGCTGATAAATACACAGAGGGATGTATTTCCTTTTCCTTTCTAAGATAAATCCATCTCTTCCAGCAATCTACAGGGATTAAAAGGTAAAGGTTCCCCCGCACATGCGTGCTAGTCGTTTCCGACTCTAGGGGCCGGTGGTCATCTCCGTTTCAAAGCCGAAGAGCCAGCGCTTGTCCGAGGACGTCTTCTGTGGTCATGTGGCCGGCATGACTAGACGCCAAAGGTGCACGGAATGCTGTTACCTTCCCAGCGTAGTGGTCCCTATTTTTCTACTTGCATTTTTACGTGCTTTCGAACTGCTAGGTTGGCAGAAGCTGGGACGAGTAACAGGTGCTCACTCTGTTACGCGGCACTCGGGATTCGACCTGCCAAACTGCCGACCTTCTGATCGACAAGCTCAGCGTCCTAACCCACTGAGCCACAGCGTCCCTGTTCTACAGGGATTAAGCCTTCACTAATACATGAACAAAATATGACAAAAAGTATATGACTCAGTGATGACCAAAGCAGAAAAAAATGTTTTGCTACATATAAAAGCATTATCTTTATATTTTTATCCCACCAGACAGGGGAAAAGTGTGCATCATATGATCAAAGGGGCACCCTGGAGTTTATTTTTGCACAAAAGTGAGCTGAAAGTGTTGATACAGCAAAAGCAAACCACAACCAGGGTATTTTTTTTCTTTACCTGTGAGCTTCCACAGGACTTTCTTTCTTTGGAGGAAGTTCAGACTAAATTGGAATCCATCAGAAGGAGACATGACTGTTATAAACTCTAGTTTCCTACAAAAGGAAGAGAAAAAATAAGTACTGTAAATGATAACACGGATTTAGGACTAGTTCAAGTGAATCCAGAGCATGCCATACAACGTCATCATTTTTTATTCTAAAGTTTTGCTGTGAGATAATAATAATAATAATAATAATAATAATAATAATAATAATAATAATAATAATAATAATAATAATAATAATAATAATAATAATAATAATAATAATAATAATAATATAATGTTGGAAAGGACCTTGGAGGTCATCTAGTCCAACCCCCTGCTCAGGCAGGAAACAAATGGCTGTCCAGTCTCTTCTTAAAGACTTCCAGTGTTGGAGCAGTTCATTTTGACACAGTTCATTCTCAGATTTGGCAGATGACCAATAAACAAAATTTTGAAGACTTTTGTGAATTACAAAAGGATTGAAATCCAAAACTGTCCTTCTGTTTTGCAATGAGTTGGTTGAACACTTAAGAAACGTTTCAGGAAGGATTGCAGCACAGGTTTTCATAGCAGGTCATGCAAAGTGTTGCACAATTCCACACAACAGCTTCACGTTCCCAATTCCACTATCCCAACTTGTTGATGACTACTGCTTCTACAAATAGTTCTCAACTTACAACCACAACTGGGATCGGAATTTCAGTCACTAAGCAATGCAGTTGCTAAGCAAATCATCATGTGACTGGACCCAATTTTATGATCAGTTTTACTGTGGTCATTAAGTACTGTAAATCTCCTCGGTTTTTAAGCAAATTATATGGCCATTAAATGAATCACACAGTCATTAGGCAAATTTGGCTTCCCCAATTGACTTTGCTTGTCAGCAGCTGGCTGAGAAGATTGCAAATCACAGTCATGTGACTGCAGGACACTGCAAGCTCTTAAATGCAAGCTGGTTGCCAAATGCCCAAATTTCAATTACATGACCACAGGGATGGTGTGGCAGTCATAACTTCAAGGATGGGTCAGGTCACTTTTTTTAGTTCTGGCATAACTTCAAACCATTGTTAAATGAATCGTTGTAAGTTGAGGTCTACCTTTATTCGGATTTTCTCTTGAATAATTTTTCCTTCGGGAGATAAGATAAAACTATTATGCAGGATCATGCCTGAAAACGACCTGGCATGTACAGTGGGACAAAAAAGTATTTAGTCAGCCACCAATTGTGCAAGTTCTCCCACTTAAAAAGATGAGAGAGGCCTGTAATTTTCATCATAGGTATACCTCAACTATGAGAGACAAAATGGGGGGGAAAGAATCCAGGAAATCACATTGTAGGATTTCTAATGAATTTATTTGCAAATTATGGTGGAAAATAAATATTTGGTCAATAACAAAAGTTCATCTCAATACTTTGTTATATACCCTTTGTTGGCAATGACAGAGGTCAAACGTTTTCTGTAAGTCTGCACAAGGTTTGCACACACTGTTGCTGGTGTTTTGGCCCATTCCTCCATGCAGATCTCCTCTAGAGCAGTGATGTTTTGGGGCTGTCGCTGGGCAACCTGGACTTTCAACTCCCTCCAAAGGTTTTCTATGGGGTTGAGATCTGGAGACTGGCTAGGCAACTCCAGGACCTTGAAATGCTTCTTACGAAGCCACTCCTTCGTTGCCCGGGCAGTGTGTTTGGGATCATTGTCATGCTGAAAGACCCAGCCACGTTTTATCTTCAGTGCCCTTGCTGATGGAAGGAGGTTTTCACTCAAAATCTCACAATACATGGCCCCATTCATTCTTTCCTTTACACGGATCAGTCGTGTTAGATGTTTTTGTGCCAGCCATGGCAGTTCCTTAAAAGGTCACCAGATGGGAGCAAAGAGGCACCTTTGCTCCCACTAGTGGGTCAGGGGTCTCCGGCCCCTGCAGCCCCATTGGAGAGAGTTAATGGCCCTCCGGCCCCCTCACTCTCATTGGTAAGGGGGGGCCGGGGACCCCCATAAAAACCTCTGCACAGGGGCTGCTCTTCAGCTCTTGTTCTAGCTCCCTTTGGGACTGATCCATGGGCTCAATCCAGGCATGGGTGCCTCCATGCCAGGGAACTCTTTCTCTCTGCTTTATATCTAAATAAAGCTTCACCTGATTGTATCCCTGCATGCTGCCTTTTGCTTGGAAGCGCCTCAACGAGCCATTGGTCTTGTGAGGCCTCTCACAAGTCGTCCTGGTCCCTTTGCAGAAAAACAGCCCCAAAGCATGATGTTTCCACCCCCATGCTTCACAGTAGGTATGGTGTTCTTTGGATGCAACTCAGCATTCTTTCTCCTCCAAACACGACGAGTTGAGTTTTTACCAAAAAGTTCTACTTTGGTTTCATCTGACCATATGACATTCTCCCAATCCTGTTCTGGATCATCCAAATGCTCTCTAGCAAACTTCAGACGGGCCCGGACATGTACTGGCTTAAGCAAGGGGACACGTCTGGCACTGCAGGATGTGAGTCCCTGGCAGCATAGTGTGTTACTGATGGTAGCCTTTGTTACTTTGGTCCCAGCTCTCTGCAGGTCATTCACTAGGTCCCCCTGTGTGGTTCTGGGATTTTTGCTCACCGTTCTTGTTGTCATTTTGACCCCACGGGGTGAGATCTTGCGTGGAGCCCCAGAACGAGGGAGATTATCAATGGTCTTGTATGTCTTCCATTTTCTAATAATTGCTCCCACAGTTGATTTCTTCACACCAAGCTGCTTGCCTATTGCAAATTCAGTCTTCCCAGCATGGTGCAGGTCTACAATTTTGTTTCTGGTGTCCTTCGACAGCTCTTTGGTCTTGGCCATAGTGGAGTTTGGAGTGTGACTGTTTGAGGTTGTGGACTGGTGTCTTTTATACTGATAACAAGTTCAACCAGGTGCCATTCATACAGGTAACCAGTGGAGGACAGAGGAGCCTCTTAAAGAAGTAGTTACAGGTCTGTGAGAGCCAGAAATCTTGCTTGTTTGTAGGTGACCAAATACTTACAGTATTTTACCAAGGAATGTACGAATTAATTCATTAGAAATCCTACAATGTGATTTCCTGGATTCTTTCCCCCCATTTTGTCTCTCATAGTTGAGGTATACCTATGATGAAAATTACAGGCCTCTCTCATCTTTTTAAGTGGGAGAACTTGCACAATTGGTGGCTGACTAAATACTTTTTGTCCCAACAGCTGATGCTGAAGGAATTGGTCAGTGATGGTCTCTCCAAGGGTCGCTTCACAAACAAGTAGTCGAGTTGATGGGCAAATGAATAATGCTCTAGCCTTTTTCTTCAATATGGGCAAAAGGTAGAATTGCTCCCCGCTTGCTTCAGAAATTTGAATTGTGATAAAATGCAGTGCTTTGCGTGTCAACATAAAGCATAAAGCTTTTTGAGCCCTTGGAAAATAAAAGATCCTTTCCACATTCTATCTCCAATCCAAGATATTATGGGATTCACAAGCAAGGGTAAGTGATCAGCATTTCTGGAAAAAAAGCTGCATTGTAAAATCTTACCTTCTTTTCAGTTGTGAGCCTGGGGACTGTGACTTCTCTGGATCAAATGATGCCAGCCCCTTAACTGAAGTCTCTTAAATACTTTCTCTCAAGGATATGGTTTCCTGTTTCTCCTTTTTTCAAAAGTGCAAACTGAACCATATAGCCTGTCCTGCAGCATTTTTCAGTTGGGCATACTGTACAGAGGGAAGTGGGGACCAGATGCTGGCTAACTGATCAGAGGTGTTAGATGTTGCAATTCCAGGAGATGTCACATCCCCACCTCAGGTTTCATAATCTTGAACACAAATTTAGCTCACAGGAAATAATTAAGAGTTCCGTGGCCCTTAAAGACTACTACCTACTTTTTTTAGTCTTTAAGATGCCCTAAAATACTGCTAAGCTTGTAAGCCACCCTGAGTCTTCAGAGAAGGGCGGGATATAAATGGAATTAAAAAAAATAAATCTTGTTTTTATCTTGAATAACAGAAGGTAGTTCATTCAGCTTGTCTACCGGTAGTACCTAATAATAATATTTTTGCATATTCCACATTTCTCTATGGTGGCTCTCTGGATGCCTTTAGAAGACAAAGTACTAAGATTTGAGATACTTTATATCTACCTATCTGTCTGTCTGTCTGTCTGTCTATCTATCTATCCATCCATCCATCCATCCATCCATCCATCCATCCATCTATCCATCCATCTCCTTCTCCAATCTGGTGTTCTCAATATATGTTGGATAATATCTCCCATTTTTCTTCAACCAAACCAATTGTCCACAATGACTGAGGTTGGTGGGAGGAAGATAACAAAGTGGGGATTTAAGTGTTCTAGTTATAGTTTCTGCATTCTTTAGCTACTTTTAATTCCCCCCCCCCACTTATTCCCAAATGAGTTTTCTTTATCCTAGACTTCTCTGATTGCTGCTCACATTGGGCTGCATCTGCAAAACAAGTGGTTGAAACCTGGAAGTCCCGACGCATCTGGAAACAGCCAACTTGGGAAAGACTGTTGCTTACATACATGCATATAACTCAACCCTTTTTTGTTGTGTCTTTTTATCAGTCTCAACTCCTGATGATGACAAGCTCATTTTCTTGGCAAATTTTTCAGAAGTGACTTGCCAGTACCTTCTTCCTAGGGCTGAGAAAGAGGGACCCATCCAGAGTCACCCAGCTGGCTGCCATTCAGTTGAAGATGCTTTAGTCCAGCAACTTTAGTTACTGCCCCAAACTGGCTTAAATTGACTACAGATTGTCCTCAACTTACAACCACAACTGAGCCCAAAATTTCTATTGCTAAGTGAGTTTTGCCCCATTTTATGACCTGTTTTGCTACACTTGTTAAGCAAATGTGGTTGCTAGTAAGTTAGCAAGATGGTTGCTAAGTGAATCTGGCTATTGACTTTGCTTGTCAAAAGATTGCAAAAAGTATTCATATGACTGTCATAAATACATGGCAACTGTCATAAATATATGGCAATTACCAAGCATCCAAATTTTGATCCTGTGCCCATGGAGCTGCTGCAACAGTTGTAAGTGTGAACAATGGTCATAAATAACTTTATTTCAGTTATTTTGAAACTTTGAAGGTCACTAAACAAATGGTTGAAAGTCTACTTGTATTGTGATAAAGTGACATGATAGCAATGTTCCAGTATCTCAGGGACTGCCACAAAGAAGAGGGAGTCAAGCTATTCTCCAAAGCACCTGAAGGCAGGACAAAGAAGCAATGGATGGAAACCAATCAAGGAGAGAAGCAACCTAGAACTAAGGAGAAACTTCCTGACAGTTAGAACAATTAACCAGTGGAACAACCTGCCTCCAGAAGGGGTGAATGCTCCAACACCGGAAGTTTTTAAGAAGAGACTGGACAGCCATTTGTCTGAAATAATATAGGGTTTCCTGCCTGAGCAGGGGGTTGGACTAGATGACCTCCAAGGTCCCTTCCAATATTGTTGTTGTTGTTATGTCCAGTAGAATTGTCCTTCAGTTCAAAACTTTAAAAGAGGGTTTCCAGTTGGTTCCCATTCAGAAAACATACCAAGCGTCTTGGCTATTTATTCAGTAATTAATTTAGGAAACAACATTGTATGCAACAGCCAAAACACCAATTATCAGCCGCATTCTCTAGCCATGAAGCAAGCAAGAATAATCATTAACAGCGAACAATACTTGTTTGGAGGGTGTGTACTCATTCGGTTTAAAGAACTCAGAGCTTTACCCGTCAGCTCTTTGGAAAGACGGGAAAGCTGAAAAGGGTGACATGTACCTCCAACTTCCATAGGAAACAATTGGATACCATTCTGAGTTGCCATGTTAAAATGCCTGTACCCTATTAGCAGAATTGTGCAGGAAAATGATTCAGGCAGCATGTTGTTGTTGTCATCGTCATCATCATCATCTATATTACAATCTATTGTAGTCTAAGACACTGTTTCTCAAGCTTGGCAATTTCTAGTTGCATAGATATTAACTGCCAGAATTCCCCAACCATAATGGTCTTTGCTGAGAATCTGGGAGATGAAATCTGCAGATATGGAAATTGTCCAGATTGAAACTCTGATTTGGAGTACAGATCTATTCTGGAGAATCAACAACTATAGGACTCAGGAGAAGTCTGTCTGAGAAAATGGTTATGACTGATAAACACCTGGTTGATTGATTGATGTTTGTTTCCCTTCTACATCTTTATCCTTTCTCCTCTCCTTGAGGTGGCACTCATAGAGCCTTGCAAGCTACAATGCTGTGTTCATCTGGATGCCCTACAACAAGTGTTGCAATAGAATAGAATAGAATAGAATAGAATAGAATAGAATAGAATAGAATAGAATAGAATAGAATAGAATAGAATAGAATAGAATAGAGCTGGAAGGGACCATGGAGGTCTTCTAGTCCAGCCCCCTGCTCAAGCAGGAGAACCTATACCATTTCAGACAGGTGAATGTCCAGTCTCCTCTTTTAAGTGATGGAGCACTCACAATTTCTGGGGGGTAAGCTGTTCCACTGGTTGATTGTCCTCACTGTCAGGAAGTTTCTGCTTAACTCCAGGTTGCTTCTCTCTTTGGTCAGTTTCCAACCATTGTTTCTTGTCCTTCCTTATTATGTACTCCACAGTGAGTCATCAATTCTGCCAACGTAGGGAGAGAGACTGCTGAGAAATAATGCATGATCCTAGATAGGACATAGCCCAAACTGGTCCTTATCTAAATTGGCATCCTGAAGAGGAGCAGCAGTGTGTGTGTGTGTGTGTGTGTGTGTATGTGTGTGTGTGTATGTATTGCATAGCTAACCAGAGGGAGTGTGACAAATTCCTATTTTTTTTCTGCCTGGCACACTTGTGCCCCCTAAATAGGAAGACCAAGAATCCTGATTAAAAACCCGGGACTTTTCTTTCACTACTGTCATGTATGAATGACAAAAGTGACTTATGGTCATGTGTTGTCACGTTGCCAGTATCCTCTGATACTGCCGACCATGAGACACTCATCCCCATCTTCTGAAAACAACCAACAAAGTTGGAATAACTGAGTTGGTGGCATGTTGCAACTGCCATACCAGGGAGTGATGAAAGTCAATAAAAAGAGTTGTTAAAAACTTCATGCACCTGGAAAGCAATCCAGTTCCTTCCACAGCTTCCTTATAAACACCCCTGGGCCTTTCCTGAAAAAAAATATTATATAAAAGGGAACAACCTGGTAAAAGAAAAGTTGAATTCTAGCTATTAATGGCTTTAGGGATGTAGTCAATTCAACAGATGTTTCAGGAGCTCTATGGCAAGATATCCTAGAGAGTAAAAACAGGGCATATGTGTTTATATAAATGTTTCAATTTATTATATAAAAACAGGATCTATTTATGTATTTACCTATTTATATAGAGCCAGTTTGATTAGTGCAGGGATCTTCAAACTTGGCAACTTTTAAGACTAGTGGACTTCAACTCCTTCAGCTTTGCTGGCTGAGAAATTCTGGGAGTTGAAGTCCACAAGTCTTAAAGTTGCCAAGTTTGAAGACCCCTGGTCTAGTGGTTAATGCACTAAAGTAGAGGACCACGAGTTCTAGTTCTGCCTCAGCCGTGACAGCCAGCTGGGTGACTTTGGTCCAGTTATTCTCTGTCAACCCAACCCACCTTACAGGGTTGTTGTTGTGGGGACAATAGGAGGAGGAAGGTGGATTGAATATGTTCAGCACCTTATTTGTAAAAATAATAAAGGTGGGATACAAATAAATTAAATATAGCCAAGAAACAAGGCCTTAACACACTCCTGCTGGCTGGAGAATTCTGGGAACTGATGTCCACACATCTTAAAAGTTTCCAAGACTGAGAAACAGTGTTGTGGCATGATAAATAAAAATAAATAAATAATTGCCTACAGTATTGTTTCCAATGACTCTGGAAAGTTCTTTGTCCTTTTAATAGACATACTGATAATATAAATTCCTGCCTGTTATCCATGTCTCTCTCCCCTGCTTTTGCCTGCTCCTTATTCACCAGTTAATGTTTTGATTTGGTTGATGTTTTAAAAAGAGACATTATGTTATAATATTGAGTATGGCTTGTTTGCTAGATATAGATCCTCACTGGAGTATATTGGGAGCAAACTAAACTTGAGAATAAATTGGAACAATGCACTCTTGTGCAATCCTTTCTCCAGAAATAGCGATGGGGCTTCACTAGAGAAGAACAATTATGTGGGTCTTTTAGCCTTTTTTTTAATTGAAAAATTTTAAAATACATTTTGAAACATATACCCCATCTACCCCACCCCTCTCCCCATCCCTCCCATCCCAACACACACACACCCGACGTCCCAGAGCCGAATACAGGGTATTACATCATACAATCTTACTCTAAAACAGACATGTCAAACACAAGGCCCGGGGGCCGGATCCGGCCCACGAAGTGGTTTCATGTGGCCCGCGAAGCCATCCTGGAAACAGTGAGGGAATGGCCCCCGCTGCCTTGGCCCTGGCCCAGAGACCCTCCTTCTGCCAGAGACCCCCAGATCTGTCCCACTCCTGCCCAGGCCCCCATAGGCACCCTTGATGCGAACGATGTAGAGCTGGCCACGCCCACCCAGTAGGCCATACACACTCTAGCCACGCCCACCCAGTAGGCCATGCCCACCCAGGCCACACCCACCCGGCCCCCTGAGGGCAACCGCAATGCTGATGCGGCCCTCAATGAAACTGAGTTTGACACCCCTGCTCTAAAGTATTCTAATTACCATAATTACTCTTTAAACCCTATCGCACTTTAACTCTCCTTAACCATAGAAAAGAAAAATAATATAGCCTCTAATTACAATAACTAATAACTATTCAAATGCTAAATAATACTTTGTAGTCCCATATTTGTTCTGAATAAAATCAATCCATCTTCTGCATTTCCACTATATATCTCTGTTGTGAGTGATCTTTCACATATGCCGAGATTTTAGCCATTTCTGCCAAGTTCGAAACTTTCAAAGTCCATTCTTCAATAGTAGGCAGGTCCTCCTTCTTCCAGTACTGCGCTACCAAAAGCGTTTTCAGAAGGGCGGGACAGGACTATGGTTTGATGAAAGAGTCCCTGCTTTGGGTAGTAAAGGTCTCCAGCTTGATGCCTGGTCAGTAGTAAAAAAGTTGCTCCCCGACAAATAATATAAGCAACCGCCTGAACATATGGTACCTTGCCTATATTACTTCGTGCTTAGTGGGAACATAGGAAGTTGCTTAGATCCTTTCAATTGAGAAGTAATTGGGTTCCTTCTGCAAAAAAAAAAACCCCAAACCAAGAAAAAAAACCAGGCAACCTCATAATCATCACCTTCCCACACTACAGATCTCTAAAACTATCTCACTGTTGATGCTGCTGCAACATCTGTAAACATTATGGCTGGACTGCCTGTTGGTGATTAGCTGAAGATGACGTTGGTTTAAAACCTGGCCTCTTTCCCATTTTGTTGTGCCTTCTGCTGTCTGCTGATAATGCGATGAGGAGCACAAGAGAAAGTAGCTTAACAAGGAGATTTTGACAAATGAGATCTTTAAAGACAAGTTCCTCCCTCTTTGCTCCACCATCCCCAAGACCCCCTTCAAGGCAAGTGTGGGCTGGTTGGCATCTGCCTGTGCAAAAGAGTATTTGGGTCACCTCCCATTCGTCTTATCTTTCTATTGCTGATTGTCAGTGGAGGGGGGGGGAAATGCTCCTATGGTAAGGGGGAAACTTGTGCAGTTTCCTTTTGTTCTGAGGAAATGCAAGTTGGACGTGACCCAAGGACTGCCCATCAATAAGGTAAGAGTAATGACTACAACTGTTGATTTTGCAAGACTAAACGTGTATCTGCAATTATTTTACCACGTGCATGTGTTTGTTGGATTCAGTTTGTCTTCTGTGTGAGAATGTTTTGTCTCACTGGTTGTCACACTTCAGTCCTAATGGATTGAGGTATTTATGGGCATTTTTCAAAAGTTGAATAGCTAAGCTGATAGTCTGCCTGAAAAAGAGTAACAGTTGCCTAACATTTCTATCTAGTTTTACACTTTTTAATTTTTTACCTGGCAGGAAGTTCCACAGGCACTCTTTCATTGAAACTATTTTCTGACAATGAAGAGGGAAAGATTGTATGCTAGTCTGTTGCGATCCCAAACCATAACTAAGTATTGTAATATTTCCACTAATAAATTTAAATGAAAATTCACATTATCCAGCAGCTTGTGCCTAGATCAGCCATTAAAAACCATTTACCAGCATTTTGAGTCAGGTAATGCTATGGATACATGTAAAGAAAAACAGAATCATACTAACAAAATACAATACTAACAATATTTCTTTTTCACTTCTCTTCTGTCAGTTTCTTACCTGTCTTGAACACCAGAACAAGAAAACAAGGGAAGTGAAAACCTTCAGCTGTGTTTCCAAAATGAGTTATTTCCTGTTTATTTTCATCACTTTCTTAGTTGTTCTACCTATTATCAATGGCAATCCAAGTAAGAACCTTATGCATTACTGTACTTTCTAAGAAATATAATTGCTTGTATGTATTATGTATTAAGAAGCATTACACACACAGAAATACAGAGAGAGAGAGAGAGAGAGAGAGAGAGAGAGAGAGAGAGAGAGAGAGAGAGAGAGAGAGAGAGAGAGAGAGAGAGAGAGAGAGTTGTTGTTGTTAGTTGCGAAGTCGTGTCCGACCCATCGCGACCCCATGGACAACGTTCCTCCAGGCCTTCCTGTCCTCTACCATCTTCTGGAGTCCATTTAGGCTCATGCCTACTGCTTCAGTGACTCCATCCAGCCACCTCATTCTCTGTCGTTCCCTTCTTCCCTTGCCCTCAACCTTTCCTAGTATTAGGCTCTTCTCCAGTGAGTCCTTCCTTCTCATTAGGTGGCCAAAGTATTTGAGTTGCAACTTCAGGATCTGGCCTTCTAAAGAGCAGTCAGGGTTGATCTCCTCTAGGACTGACTGATTTGATCAACTTGCAGTCCAAGGGACTCACAGGAGTCTTCTCCAGCACCATAGTTCAAAGGCCTCAATTCTTTGGTGCTCAGCCTTTCTTATGGTCCAACTTTCACATCCATACATTGCTACTGGGAAGACCATAGCTGTGACTATACACACTTTTGTTGACAGGGTGATGTCTCTGCTTTTTAGTGTGCTATCTAGATTTGCCATGGCTTTCCTCCCCAGGAGCAAGTGTCTTTTAATTTCTTGGCTGCAGTCCCTGTCTGCAGTGATCTTGGAGCCCAGGAAAATAAACTCTGTCACTACCTCCATTTCTTCCCCATCTATTTGCCAGGAATTGAGAGGGCTAGATGCCATGATCTTGGTTTTCTTAATGTTAAGTTTCAAGCCAACTTTTGCACTCTCCTTCTTCACTCGCAACAAGAGGCTCTTTAGTTCCTCTTCAATTTCTGCCATCTGCATATCTTAGGTTGTTGATATTTCTCCCAGCAATCTTAATTCCAACTTTAGATTCATCTAGCCCTGCCTTTCTCATGATGTGCTCTGCATATAAGTTAAGTAGGCAGGGTGACAGTATACAGCCTTGCCGGACTCCTTTCCCAATTTTGAACCAGTCAGTGGTTCCATGTCCAGTTCTCACTGTTGCTTCTTGACCCGCATATAGGTTTCTCAAGAGACAAATAAGATGGTCTGGTACTCCCATCTCTTTAAGAACTTGCCACAGTTTGTTGTGATTCACACAATCAAAGTCAATGAAGCAGAAGTAGATGTTTTTCTGGAACTCCTTAGCTTTCTCCATGATCCAGTGTATGTTGGCAATTTGATCTCTAGTTCCTCTGCCTCTTCGAAATCCTGCCTGTACTTCTGTTAGTTCTCAATCCACATACTGCTGGAGTCTAGCTTGTAGGATTTTAAGCATAAGTTTACTAGCATGTGAAATGAGTGCAATGGTGCAATAGTTTGAACATTCTTTGGCACTACCTTTCTTTGGAATTGGAATGTAAACTGATCTTTTCCAATCCTGTGGCCACTGTTGAGTTTTCCAAATTTGCTGACAAATTGAGTGTAGCACTTTTACTGCATCATCTTTTAAGATTTTGAATAGCTCAGGTGGAATACTGTCACCTCCACTAGCTTTGTTGTTGTTCAGCTTTCCTAAGGCCCACTTCATTTCACATTCTAGGATGTCTGGCTCGAGGTCAGTAACCACCTCATTGTGGTTATCAGGGACGTTAAGCTCGTTCCTGTATAGTTCTTCTTCAGCCTATCTGGAAATGCTAAATATTCTGTTTGGTTTTTCATATGTGCAAAGCAAATATTGCATTATGAGCTATCCCAACCACATCCCCATTTTTCCCCCTCTATCTGGTTTTGAGTTGAATGATTACCCAACAGAAACCCAATCCACAGTATTCAAATGGAGGGTTACTATTTCAGGCAAACATCAATTGCCTGACATGCTTTGAGGTTGTAGATAAGCTGTCTATATGGTGTTATTCCTTAAATCGATTTGGCCACTTGTAATTATTATGCACTTGGTACATTTCACAGTGCAGCTGACATTGCTTGGACCACGTCACCCAGTCACTGCCTCTCTGAGGGAGACTATTGTGCTACACTGTCATCTGTCCCCCAGAACAAATGTCCAGAATATGGAGATTACTTGGTTCCGCTCCCAAAATTCTTCATATATACACCTTTATCACAGTGGCAAAGATCATCTGGAACAGCAGCAGCTGGAATACCAAGGAAGAACAGAATTTTTAAAAGATGGCATTAGGGATGGAAAGATTGGGCTGAAAATTTTTAATATTAGCCTATTTGATGAGGGACACTACCACTGCTCTGTTAAGAATGGGAGTTTCCAACAGGAAGCCACATTAGATATGAAAGTGACTGGTAAGTAAGGGGCAAATCTTTTTTTAATAGAAATGTGTAACTGAAGTTGGCTCTAAAACCTCTGCAGTCATCAGCCTTCCAATATGTTCTTAGATTGTGAGAAAATCAGAGCTATTAAGGTTTCTTGATGTTTAGAAGGAGTAAAAGTTACCGTAAGGTCAAGGTGGATAATCATTTTTCTTCCACTGGCCATTTATTTCTATTTCACATCTTTGAAATGGGGGCCAGAAAGTATGGTTGATGAAAAACTTAGCTTTTCCTTTTTCAGTGTCAGCATGTAATAAAAAAGCAAGCCCAAAACAATTGAATTTTCCAGATGCTTGAGGGGAAAAGGGGAGGGGGGGGGTAAATCATGGCACCAAAATTACCATTTTGCTACCAATTTTAGACTCAGGTCTGGGCTGCTGTGAAGTGTGGGAAATCAGCAGTTCAGATGAATACAAATGTTTATTGCAAGCTTATGTTCTCTGTAAGAATCTGAACTACTAACAGTTGAAGCAAATAGGCAGTAGATAAGAGTCAGAGGAATTCAAGGTGGGTTTGACTTAGATCTCTAGTGGGCACGAAGAAACTCAAGACTGATGACACATTTGACCCCTCCCTCTTGTTCAGCCTGGTCATCTCCTACAGCTTTGTTGTTGAGGGTTGAGGTTTCCTCCACCTGCTGTAAAGTAAATTCAGGCAGCTACTTTTGGTAATAACTACTACCCTTATCACTCCTTGAGCTTCTTCAATTACTGTAAGTGCCGTCCTGAATATTTATCCCCATTCAAAGCCTGGAATCTGGTCCTTTAAAGATATGCAACCCCACTGATGTCTGGCTGTACACCTGTGATACCTGACTGGAACATCCACATTCAGGTGCAATATGCTTCTAATAGTGAATGATGAGAAGAATTACGACATACTGTACTGTTGACTGCATGCTCTGTTTGTAGGCTTACTAGAAATATCTGAAATGCTACTGTTGGAAGTTTTACCCAGACCTGGAACGTTTCATTTCATGTTTCTTATGATAGCAGTGTCTGGAACTGATTCAATCCACCATTCATCTTATGTTGGAAGGAAAGGGTAGGATCGTTTTGACAGGAGGAGGAGGAAAAATCACCCTTCTTTGCCTTAAGAGGTAAAAAAACAGAGGCAGACAAATTGGGAAGTTATCAATACTCATCATAATCCAGACATAAAAAGTCCCCCAGAATAATCGTTCTAGTGCAGGGGTAGGCAACCTTGGCTCTTTTATCACTCATGGACTTCAACTCCCAGAATTCCTGAGCCAGCATGGCTCCGCTTGGAAACCTCTCCCTTTCCCCTCAGCATGGCTGGCTCAGGAATTCTGGGAGTTGAAGTCCACGAGTCATAAAAGAGCCAAGGTTGCCTACCCCTGTTCTAGTGTATGGTTTCCCTTTATGCCTCAATCTGACAACCATAGACACTTGTTATGCAGTATGCCAACTTTCTATCGTAGAATATAGATTTTATACATGGATTGGGGATGAGGAGGGAGATGGGGTGATGATTAAAAAAAATAAATCTAAATAATTACAGGATGAAGATTGGACTGGACAATCAATCTTCTGATCCTACAGTATTTTTTTTTAAAAAAACAAGTATTCTTTTATCCCTCAGTGTTGGATACCTTGCTGCTATTTTCTTTGAACTGATTCCATAGCTCTTTGAACAGGCTAGTAACTTCTGGGATGCCAAGAACCTCATTTAATATTTGGGCTGGGCCCAAAAGATAGAATAAATGGGACAATAACTCAACGTGAATAGCACCTCATCCCATGGATACAAATGAGGTTTTAAGTTTTCTCAAGTTTCTTCCCTCCTTTTTTTGGAGAATTCTTCTTTCTTTTTTTAAACTTATTTTATTGCTTATGTTGTAGGATTTGTGTGTGTTTTCATCTCACAAGGGCAGGAAGGCATTCCGCAAGTTTTTCCAGCAATTGAAGCCAGAATGTCAACGTAGGGGTTTTGGGGTTGCAGATTTCGCTGCAGGATGTCCACCTTTGGAACAGCCTGAAAACGCTTAAAATGTGCCTATTTGTCCCACATCTAGCATTAGGGCCTGCTCCTCTCCTTTCCATTGAAGGTTATCAGGACGGAGGGATCCGAGTGGTTTGTCGTTCCAGTGGCTGGTACCCAAAGCCTGAGGTCCTGTGGAGAGAGCTCAATGGGAGACTTCTATCTTCATTGGCCAAAAAAGATTCACAAAGAAAAGATGGGACATTTGATGTACAAGCTGACCTCATTCTAAAAGGAAGTTCAAACTTGAGCTGTGTCATTAGAAACAGCCTCCTTGGTCTGGAAAAAGAATCAACCATCCACATAACAAGTGAGTCAACCAAAACTGTTAATAGCCATTCTGTTTTTAGGCTTTGCAGTCATACGAGTCTGGGATTCAAAATTGGACAGATTTGCAGGTGGTGCCCATGTCTTGTTTAGGGCAAACTCAGAGTCAATGAAGACAAGACATCCTTCCAAGAAGAAAAATCTCAAATGAGTGCTTGTAGCATATTTCTTTGCATTCTTTTCTTTTTTTCTTTTCTTTTTACTCTTGAAAAGAAAAAAAAATTGGGGAAGATTTAAGGAACATGTATGTATCTGAATCAATGGGCATGGTTTGGGTTTGGGGTGTGTGGTACAGGCTAAGGTGTATGTTCCTGAAACATGAATCGTAGCAGAAGGGATAGGAAAGACGAAAGCAGAGCATTTTCCAATATTTCAAGGTTGCTTTAAAATGGATTCATCTATATTTCTTTCATTTTTTTTCCAGATCACCTCTTCCCCAAAATATCATCCTGGATAGTAGCTCTATGTTTTTCCCTAATGGCTGTGGTTGGATTCGCTATATTTATTCTTTACCTAATGAACAAATACAGTGAGTACATAGGAAACTGTCCTTTTACTGGCATAAAAGTACGGTTATTGCACAGTTAATTGTCAGTTAGCCCTGCGGTTACAGTATTCGTGTTTGGTTGGAATTAGTGTTTCTTATTAGGTTGGAATACTACATTTCTCTTTTAATTCCTGGCTAGTGCGCCTTCTAAGAATAAATCCACTAATCGTCTTGCCTCAGTGCAAACATGGTGTCATGGTTCTGATTAATGAGACAAATCAAAGAACACTGCATGATTGTTTATTCCCAAAAAGTCTATAATAATGAGAATGGAGCATTGGGACTCATGAATGGATGCCAGAATCTAAATTCTCCTCCCCTTAACCCATCATATCATACAGAATCTCCCTCCCTTAATTACACATCATGAATCACATTCACCAATTAGTCTAACACACAAAGTTTCACTTCCCTTCTGAAGCGTGCTCTTATCTTCTCAAAACATCTGGGTTGAATTCCTCCTGTGCTTTAGTGATTCAAAGCCAAACAGTTAAAGCAAAAAGCTGCCTCTTGTAGTGTCAGTGCAAAAACATGTCAATGTTTGCAGCATTAACACATGGCACACTACTCTTTTTATGTCTTTGCTTGAACCTTAGCATTCATCTGCCACTAACGATGGTGTAGGTGCTCTGCTCCAGAAGGCATATTCAGGGAGATGACCTGAAATGATGTGTCCTATGCTGGCAGTCTCATAATTCTTCTGGTTTCTGTGCGACTGGCCCCTTCAATCTGTCCCTCGCTTCTTCACCCTCTCCTCGCTCCATTTTTGGCTGCAAGGTTAACTGAATTTTGGCTTCTATAGCTACTGTTTTTCAACGGGTTGGTTAACTAGTCCTTCCAGTCCTGAAATCAATTAGCCCATTTTAGGCTGAATGTGCAGAACTAAAAATGTAATGGAAAAGACTCAGCTTTTGTACTTTTGTACAAAAGTACAAAATACAAAATACTTTTGTATTTGTGTAGTCACCCATTTTACATGAAAGTGACACTGGGTGGCATACAGCACTTAATACAAAACAAAACAAAAGCAGGATGATATTAACCGTTATATTAATGATAATAAGGGAGCCATTGCAAAATGGCCTCAGCACACACAAAGGTTCTTGTTCTTTACTTCCTCTCCTCAGTTATGTTCTTAGGATACTTTACAACTCCCACAGGGATCTTCAGTTAACCCTTAATTAAATTTCAATTCGACAACTTTATCTCAGCTGCATAAAGTAGTTGGCCAATAGATGGCAGCCAACAGTTGCAAAAAACAAAACTTTTAATACTTTGTTGCCATCTAGTGGCAGATAGGTCATCCAGTCCACCCATTGTTTGAACTAGTGCTTCTTAAACATTTTGCTCAAAGAATCTTTTTGAACTTTTAAAGATTATGGAGGACTCTAAAAGAGTTTTGTTTATATAGGTTATCAATATTTACTATATTAAAAATTAAAATGTATATCTTTGTAGAATATTTATTTATTAAATGAAGTAAAAAGAATATTTAACCCAACATACTAACATAAATATCTTTCATGAAAAACCTATACTAAACATTCTCTATGGCCCCCTAATTTTTCTTTTTTTTTGTTGTAATTTTGTATTTTAACCTTTTATCTTTTAAATCTAATAAAATTTTCTTAAAATGAGAACATATTTTGTAACAAATAAAAAGCAAACATTGTTTTAAAATTCTGCAAATGTCTTCAATAATTATCAAAGGGGATCCTCGGACCATATTTTAAAAGCCACTGGTTTAAAGGAATAACTCTAAAGATCGATCCATCAACAGTGTAAGGTGAATGAAAAAGTTCTTGGCTAGCTCTTGATTAGTTTTCTCTTATGTTATATATTGAATGATGATTATGTTTAGCTGCTATTTTGTTCCTTATTGTTTCTCCAAAGATTTAGGGAATACCAGTTGGCTTTATTTATAAATAATGATGGCAAAGAATAGGATAGGATAGGATATTCTTTATTGTCCAGGTGTGATTGGACACACAAAGAATTTGTCTCTAGTGTATAAGCTCCCAGTGTACATAACAAACAAGAAAGTGATAAATCATAAGATACCAATAGGAGAAGGTAAAAGGAAAGATGAGAAGGATAACATGGGTAAATATCCTTAGGCATAAGACAGTGCTGTGGGAATTAGGTGTTAGCAGAGTGATCCCATGGGGGGGAACTGTCTTTGTGTCTAGTTGTTTTGGTATGCAGTGCCCTATAGTGGGGTCCTGAGGGGAGGAGTCAAAGTCACACATTTATGTTTTCTGCATCTGTAAGCAGTACAGTAATAAGTTGTTTTTGTTTTCTTGTATTCTAGAAAAGCTGGTCACTGAACTGAGTAAGTGATTTTCTTTTGCTTCTTCTGTTTTTTTGAGAAAAACATTTGGGCCACAGTCTAATACAGAAGTTATTAACACATCAATTCCAGTGAGATTAAGCATTCCTTAATGTATAATATAGGTATTATAGGTGATTGCGTGTTGAGTTCCTTTCATGGAAAAGGAAGAATATCAATTCAATTATATTTTTGTTAAATTGTCGCTCTGTGTAACAAAACAGAAAGGGACAGATAAAAGTCCATAGCAAAGTATCTGCTTATAGGAACAAAGTGTGCACTTCAGAAAATTACCAACAGGCAAGCCCAATTATCTCAGTCATTGTGATGTGACATTCAGTATTTTCCATGGTTTCAAATAAGAGTCTTAAAAAAGTTCTAGTCCTGTTATCTGAAGGGATTAAATTTCAATGAGCAAAGCATGTAATTTTATTATTGGTCACTCCTTTAGGTGAATTTTTAAAAAAATAACACTATACTTCAAAAGATTTTCAAAATCCTTCACAATTTTTTTAAGTGGACACTGAAATAGAAATATTATTGGCAGTAATACTCTGTTATTCTTTCCTGGGACAATTTCTCAACTTCCCTTGACAAATTATAGTAGATAATTATTAAATATAAATAATCATTATTAAATTAATCTCTATGGCTACCCATAGCCCAAATATGACTTAGGTGCAGCTAACACATTAAAAAACAGGAGAAAAAACACAGCAACAGCAGAAACATAAAACTTATAAGGTAAAGGTAAAGGTTCCCCCGCACATGCGTGCTAGTCATTTCCGACTCTAGGGGCCGGTGCTCATCTCCGTTTCAAAGCCGAAGAGCCAGTGCTTGTCCGAGGATGTCTCCGTGGTCATGTGGCCGGCATGACTAGACGCCAAAGGCGCACGGAACGCTGTTACCTTCCCATCGTAGTGGTCCCTATTTTTCTACTTGCATTTTTTACGTGCTTTTGAACTGCTAGGTTGGCAGAAGCTGGGATGAGTAACAGGCGCTCACTCTGTTACGCGGCACTCGGGATTCGACCCGCCAAACTGCCAACCTTCTGATTGACAAGCTCAGCGTCCTAACCCACTGAGCCACCGCATCCCTTATAAAACTTATAATGGTTATCAAAAAGAAATGCAATGAATGCTCATCAAGAACAACGATATCACATGTAGTTTCCCACCTTCCAAGCCCTGGAGTTTTCTGAAAGGCTGATAGAGTTGGCATTAATTTAATCTTGGGAGATAGGGTGTTCCAGAGGGAAGAATTGACATACTTCCTTAAAATGGCATTCTTTAATTGTGGGGACCAGGACAGTATCTCTCCTGTAGGACCTGAGAGAAACATCTGGAGGTCCTACAAGTAATCCAGCCCCATGCCATTGAAGGCTTTATAGGTGACAACCACGTCTCTGTGGAGATTCCCAATCCTCCAGGTCATGGTTGTCCCAAAGGTGCTTTTTCTAAAAGTCAACTGGACTTTCTTCATTTTTTTTTCCTTTGAAAACATGCAACCACATCTTGAATTCCATTTTGTAAGCACATTGGGAGCCAGTGGAACTTGTAGGGAAAACAGGGCATAACATGCATGTATTGAGGTACACCCATAACTGCTCATACTGGCACGTTCTGGACTAGGTGCAGCTTTTAGATGATCTTTCAAAGCAGCCCCACTTAATTTCAGTAATCTACTTGGGAGATGATCAAGACATGAGTGATGTGAGCAATGCCTCCAAGTCTAGGAAGCGATGCAAAATTCACAAAATAAAGTTTGCAAAAGCCCTCTTGGCCACTGCTGCCACCTCTTGTTCGAACAAAAGCTGTGAGTTCAGGAGAACCCTCCAATCGTTTTTGGGGGGGCAACTTCATTCGGAACCAAAAGATGATGACCACGATGACAATGGTGATGATGATTTAAATTTGTTTAGAAAAACATTGGATCGGGGAGGCCCTAAAACTTAAAGGCACTTGGGCCTGCTAGGTTCTAATGATGTAGAAAGAAAGTCACTTTGTAGTGACTTTTGAACAGCTATTTTTTAAATTATTTTTTTGACATTAAACTGTTCGTTTGATTTATTTTCATCTTTAATCTTGTTCTTAGATTGGAGGAACATGGTGATGCCAATAGAAAAAGGTTGGTGGTTGTCCTGTTTGTTATCACTCCAAAATGTAAATTCCATCATTCTTGTGCTAATCTCCGAAACTGAATTTTTACATCAAGTTTTAATGAGGTTTTTTAAAATTCAAAAGTGTTGTCATGTGTTGAGTTTTGGTATTTATATGTAAAGGAATCAAGTGCTATCAGCCCAGTTGCATTTTTCAGTGACAAATACGATACACATTAGTGGAGATTTTGATATCATTTTTTACAGAAATTCTAGGAGGAAATTTCATTTTTTTTAAGCAGGGACTTACACACAAGGGACTTCCATAGAAGCCCTACCATCGTTGTGTAAAGACCTCTTCATGAATTGTACAAATAGACAATTTTAAGTTCTGAGGTTAACAGGTAGCTGCCTTTTTTAAACTTTACTTTTTATTTATTTTATTTATTTATCCAATTTCATACCTTCAGCTCCCCTAGGTGACTTTGGGAAGTTTATAACCACATCATAAAATAATATGAAAACATATTAAAGTTTGGAAGTTGAGTCATGGCAACTGGACTTTTTTTCTCTCTCTCTTGTTGCTTTGGGATGTTTCACTGCGTGTCCAAGCAGCATCTTCAGTCTGAACAAGTTGGTTAGGAGAATCTGAACAGGCAGAGAGTCATTGCAATACTCCTAAAATTCTTAGGAGTATTCCCGCTCTACCTCAAGGTTTCTTTCCCAAAGTGTGTGGCAATATGTTAGTGAAGGTTCTCAGTCATCCAGGTAGAATTGTCTGGAAATTTTTTCTTCTTGTTGAGTCAGGTTGCTTCCATGACTCAACTTCCAGAGAATTCTACCTGGATGACTGAGAATCTTCATCGACATATGGTTAAAAGTACAATAAAAAAGCTTCCAAAAAATTAGATAGTAAGTATAAACTACATACTTACCTACTTAGTATATACCTGGGTAGCAAATACATTGTATATTTTATTTAAAATGAAATAATGGAAGCCTATTGTGCTTAGGCATGAAGATACCACCCCTTAGTTTTGCTGCAGAATTTAGTCCAGGGAAGTGTCATTCATACTATGCCGGGCTATTCATACTAAATAGATCAAGGGAGACTTGGTGCAGCCTTGGAAATGGGACTTTTAATGGGATAAACACTAAAAGTTGTTTCAAAATAAGATCTATGTGCTGATCAATTTCTCTTCCTCGTTATAATTAAGAATGGGGCAACTGCAGCATTTTCTTTTAGGTTAACCTTTTCACCCTTCCCTTCTTTCTCTTTCCCACTTCTCCTTTCCCTCTCAGCAAACATAGTTCTGGATCCAGAAACAGCCAACCACGACCTGATCCTGTCTGCAGATCAAAGAACGGTCATACAGGGATTCATGTGGCAGAGCCTACCATACAGCCCTAAAAGATTTAATATGGAGCGCTGTGTCCTGGGGAGGGATGGATTTTCCTCCGGAAAGCATTATTGGGAAGTAGAAGTTGGAGAGGATGGGTACTGGGCCTTGGGGGTGGCTAGAGATTCCATGAAGAGGAAGGGAAAGCTCATCCTTGTCCCAGAAGAAGGAATCTGGGCAGTGGGAAAGGATCGGATCCAATACAAAGCTCTCACTCTACCCAAGACCCCCCTGACTCTGAAGAAGAAGCCCAGGAAACTGGGGGTTTACCTGGATTATGAGATGGAACTAGTTGCCTTTCATGACGTCAATCACCAAACACATATATTCACCTTCTTCTCAGCCGCATTCAATGGGGAAGTGGTCTTCCCCTTCTTATACGTAGGGGTAGGGTGCTGGCTTAGAATGTGGCCTTGATGACTTTCCTTTAAGAGAGGTCCAGTCAGAAGTTTAAATGCGCTACACTTATCCTTCACATTCTGTGACGGGCCTTAGCACTTAGCCAGAGACAGGCAGTTCATTTTCCATATGGTGCAAGGGCTGTAAATCGTCCTATATGGGTCGCTTCTTCTTACTGCAGCTTTACAATCATGGAGAAGGAGAAACTTGTGGGGTCTTGACAAAGCGGGAGGATATCACTCACCTCAAGCAAGGAAACGTTGCGGGGGCAGCCTTTTCTATATCTTACGTACCTGCTGCTGATTTATCTCAAGTTGTTTCCTCTACTTTTTGATCCCCTGAATCTTGGAAGTAGATCAGGAATGGAGAAACAACCTTGGAGTGATAGACTAAGGTGGCACATGTGTGTTATAGGTGTATTAAGTGAGGGGGGAAGCAACGTTTTTGGCAGTCAGGGATTACAAGCTAAAAAATTTTTTTTTCCCCAGTCTGTATGAGATTGACATCTTAGGTGGAATATGGCAGCGACATGGTGAGGAGTGGGAGCTAAAATGTTAAGCCTTTATTTTTATTTTTCCAGGTTTGCTTTTAAAATAGAATTATGCATTAATGCAATGGGAGGCTTAATGCGACTACCCTGAGGCTTGCGTATATATATAAAAAAACCATGAAAAATCTTGTTCTTATAATTCAGCAAACTAGGGCTGGGTTTGGGAAGCACTATTTGGATAGCTCTGGAAATAAGACAGAGAGAAGCAGGGTGAACAGCATGTAGCCCACAGGTTGCCTCTCATGAGCAAAGGGAAGGGAATGCGTAGGGTGGAAAGGCAGGAATGGGTACAGGTAGTCCTTGCTTAGCAACCATATCTGGGACTGCCAACTTCATTGCTAAGACCAGGGGTCCTCAAACGTAGCCACTTTAAGGCTTGTGGACTTCAACTCCCAGAATTCCCCAGCCTGGGAAATTCTGGGAGTTGAAATCCATAAGTCTTAAAGTGGCCAAGTTTGAGGACCCCTGGCTAAGACGAATGAAGGTGAATACATGTGTCCCAGGATAATGTTGTAGGATCCAATCTGGGTCAGTCACAGGGACTAGTGGGTTCAGACTCATGCTGGAGCCCATCCTTGGGGAACTTCTCTCTAGCAGAGTGTGTGTTTGGGGTTATTTTGTGTGTAGTATTTAGATGGTGACTGTTGAAGATGGCTTTTTAGATGTTGATTGGTGTGTTGATAGTTGGCTATTAAGTCGCTGGCTATTGTTCCCTTGTTCCCATCGCTAAGTGCCAGGATCATTAAGTGAGACATCCCATGATCACAATTTGTGATTTTACTCCTTGCTTAATTCTGCTTGTTGGAAACCAGTTATGAATCTATGTCGATGGTGATTATGGAGCTGCAGGATGCTGCAGTGGTCATAAGTGTAAGAATTAGTCATAAAACTGGGGGTTCGTTTTATACTATCATGTAACTTTGAATGGTCGCTAAATCAGACAGTCGGTAAGCAAGAACTACTTGCACTGAAATGACAGAATACTTGCCTGCATGCAAGCACATTGCCATGAGGCAGAAGACAGTTTCCTCCTCTCAAACAACTTCATTTTGGGGCCACTCCTGTTAATGCCCCTCACCCTGCCCCAAGCTGGAGCTGAGTGAGGACAGGAAACTTGGTGATTTACATACTGAGTGCTGTTTTAGAGAAAAACAAGATTAAGCTTCAAGAGGAAAGGGGTATTTGTAGAACGCTTTGTATCTGATGAGTTGTCTCCTCCAAGGAGAGTGTGAGCAAATTTGGTGATGGAGCTCAAAATATCAATGGGATTTTTCTTAGCAATTTTTAAAAGCAAGGGACTTTGGGGATAGAAATGCTGAACTGAAGTTGGATCAATTCTCAGCAACAACTGTAGCAGAATAAAGAGCCAGTGAGTAGACCGGCTCTTAGTACTTCCTTTCTGGACAAAGAACGGACTTGAGATAGCCCACAATTGCTTCTTGTGAGAAGGCTCCAGGACAACAGTCTCTGGTGGGTTTATAGCAGGGGTCTTCAAACTTGGCCCTTTTATGACTTGTGGACTTCAACTCCCAAAATTCCTCAGCCAGCATGCCTGGCTGAGGAATTCTGGGAGTTGGTCCACAAGTCATAAAAAGGCCAAGTTTGAAGACCCCTGCTTTAGAGCTCTGGGAGATGTAGGAAAGTCAGTTTTACTCAGACTCTGGTCATTGCTTTTAAAAGAACAGTGGGTTTGCATAGTTCCTTTTCTCATCACTTTTGGAAATTGTTAACTGCTTTTCAGCTATTAGGAATCTTTGGATTAGCAGCAGGTTTTATAGCACTGGGTAAGTTTCCTTCAATCCTTAGAGAAAAGAGTTTTAAATACAAGTCTAGGAATTAAGTATTTTGGAATAAACAAAAAAAGAGGTGATTGGAACTTTTGGAAAGTTACAAATTGACTAAGGGTCCAGATAGTTTAGAAATAAGATTTTGGAATTAGTTATAGGAATTCTTCCTGTGGAAAATGCATTTTAAATTCTCTTAAAAACATGATAAAGCAAAGGAGTCACCTGAATAACTTTTCTATACTGAATTTACACAAGTCTTATTAATGTTTTGAAAAATTTTGTGAAAAGGGATAAAATAAAAAATAGAAGAAATCAGCTTCTAGGATATTGTTTGACAGGACTAAAGATAGAGATTGTTAAAAGTAAAAGAAAGCTGATTATTGAATTAACATTAAAATAGTTATGTTATTATCTCTGGTAATCCTTAATGAACTTTTGCTGATCTGGATGGAAAGACAAGACTTTAAAGGACTTGTTTATAGATAAGATATAGGAAGAAAAGATCATTGCTGTATTTTAAGGGAAGATAATAATTCGCTAAAATTGTTTATACTTGTGATGAAGGAGGAAGCCATTTCTTTATTTCTTTATCTTTATTCTTTTTCCTTTCTGTTTGATCTATTTTTTCTTTACATATTCCTTACATATGTGCTTATTTTTCCCTTTTCAATATTTTTTCCTTTTCTGCATTTTCCATTTTTCTTCATTCATTTCTTTTAATTTGTATCTTTTTAATTTTAATTTCTAATAAATTTACTATATATTTTTAAGATAACCAAAAGGAGACATATACACACCCACATAGGGATGGAAAATAAGTTACAAAAGATTGTTGCTATTTCAGTTATTCCTTGCTCAATTGACTTTTTAAGGAATAATTTAATAATAATGAGTTGGCTGTGCTGATAGCTGTTTATTGAGAGAAAAATCCTCTCTGAAATAAAAGGCTACTGTAAAAAAAAAAGATAGCTCTCTGATTTACTCTCACCCAAAGGGAAAACTGTTTAAGTGTGTGTTTGTGCATGTAGCTCTAAATGAAATTTAATTCATTTGATATGCTCTGTTTTCATGTAATTTTAAATTCTTAAAATATGTTTTAAGTAAAAGAACAAACGAGACTGTCTTTTCCTTTTAAATGTAAATACTTCAAAATGTAGGGAAGAGGCAAGTAGGAAGACCTTCTTTGAAAAAAAATATTATTTGACTATAGCCAATCTTTCACTATCAAGCTTATACATACTTGAGGGAGATATAAATTAGTCAGGAGGAAATGTGATCTTGTGGGGTTTTGTTTTTAGTTCTTCCAAAGAGCACAGTCTCTGGGGAGAATCTGTCTCTTCTGCCAAAACAAGCATATTTTTCAAGAAAAGAAGTGGGTTCAAATTCTGTGAATGTGTGAACCAATCTGGGTGGCTAATGTCAGTACTGTATGGTGAATGAATTTCTACCAAAATAATGAGGGGGGGTGGGGAAATCATGTTTGGCTTCCCATCTATTTGTCCATCATAAAAACACCACAATTCCTTGCAGATCAGCCAGATAAGTAAAAAGCAGAAGCAACTGAGTACCTGAACATCATTTAAGGTGGATGTGACAAGATCCACTTTAACACAGTGTAGTTTGGAGAATGCACTCCTTACAAACACATCTCACAATATTTCTGAATGAAAATACTTGCTGTTCAAATAATCACAAATGGAGCAGTTTCTGAAGAAAATTCACATTTGTGGGTGGAGGGAAGAACCCAGTTATTAACATTTGGTATGAGTTCTATCTTTTTACAATATTGTGAAAATGATGGGAGTTTGGATCATGTCAGTGAAAGAGCCCACAGGTTCAATTTTCTGTTATATTATTTGTTGCAATAATACATATCTTGCAATGTAGAAGAATCATTACTAATATTCTACTCACCGTGAAATTTTGCAAAGGGGCAGGGCTTGTGTCATGATGATGCAAAACTGCTTTAAGATTAAAAAAGGGATGAGCCATTAAACTTACTCTTACTTGCATGCAGTTCTGCTAATACAAAATATTTGCAAGAAATTGAATATTCCACTTTTATGATAACATAATGAAAGAACAATTATTTATAATAACAAAAAGGTCTTACCTTATTCATAAATAATCAGTAGCACAATAATATAATCAAGCCAGGAGAATACACTGGATATTATATATGTGCAATAGTATTTTTATTACAGGATTATATTTTTTAAAGTTGAAATTATGTGCATAAGAAAGAAACTAAATAAAAGGCCACACAAAGAAACTAAATAAAAGGCTACACAATTTGCAAGCCTCTGGGCAGGATGCAGTTGCCATTGGTTATGTAAGCAATTTTAGGAATTAAAAATAAAGATAAGTAGATCAGGATATGACAAATAGAAACAAACATCAAAGGCAGATATTTCTTGACGCTGTAATATCAACTGAAATGCAGTGTAAGGCATAGCATTGCACCAGAATAGAACAAATATAGGAGTTACACAGAATTGCCTCTTCCTACTAAATAAGGTAGTAGAGAAGAGCCACTATTTTTTTCTCACAATGGAACCTAAGCTGTTGTCAAAACATATTTCAGGCAGGTTTGAAACTCAGGTTGCACAATCTCCATCTTCCATGGAAGCTGCAATCCTACAGCTCTCCTTCATCTTTCCTCTCCAACAAGCTATCTCATCCAAGCGCTCTTAATACAGGTTATTTTTCTAACATTCTCCTACTTTTCTTTCAAGAAGCTTTCAAATAATTATTTAATAAACTTTTTCTCATAAAAAGAAAATGTGGGCTTTAGGACATTTAAGCCTAGGTTAGTGGCAGCGAATTTTAGAGACCGAGTGCTCAAACTGCAATCCAAAACCCACTTATTTATGGCTGGGTGCCAGGTGGGGGTGGCCCACTGGTTGGGTGTGGCTGTGGTGGTCATGGAGCTCCAGGAGGTCTCTGGCAGGTGGGGCGGTAGGCAGGAGACTCATCCTGTGGGGTGAGGCGAGCCAGGGTGGGGGTGCCATTGCTATGGGGCAAGGGAAGGGCTGGGGCAGCTGCTGCCTGACACCATCAGCCCCCGCACACAGAGGCCAGTGAGCACATGGGGGCCGACGGTGTCCGTCAGTAGCCACAGCCTGCCAGCCCCTCGACAGGCGCACTCTGGGGCTCCGCAGCCCATCGCCAGCAGTTCAAAGAAGCCGCCTCCGAGATGGATGGTCGGCCAACAACTGAGGAGGTGATGCAGTGGGTCGTGCCTGGGAAAAGGAGAGCATGCGAGGCCAGGAGGGACGGGATGGGGGGGAGGGAAACCAGCCGTGCCGGGATGCATTCAGCCACGTGGGACATTGGCAAATTAGCAGGCGGCTGGTTGAAGAGGGACAGTTGCCACCTCCGGGGCATGGTGCGGGTGCCCACAGAGAGGGCTCTGAGTGCTGCCTCTGGCACCCGTGCCATAGGTTCGTCACCACTGGCCTAGGTCATTCATTTCATTATGAGATGGAAATACATTAGAAGATCTTCATCCCTCTTTGAAGGCACGTGCCGAGGTAAATGTCACTGGCTGAGATAGTTACAGTTGCTCAGCTGCTGAAATAGTTGCTCTCATGGAGAAAACATGGTTCTCAAATAACTCAAGCAGGTAACCTTGCCCAGCTTCCTTCAAGGCGAGGATGTCAAGAGACTGGAACTGCAAGGTAGCCTTAGGGCACCATTTCAGACAAATGGCTGTCCAATCTCTTCTTTAAAAAAAATCCAATGATGGAACCCTCACAATTTCTGAAGGCAGAAAAGAAGCTTGGCTAGCATCATCCTGGACCTAGAGGTAATCTGACAGTGTTGAAGTAGCTGCATGCTCCAGGGAATGATTTCTCTAAACCACGAACAGCAGCACATTCATGAACAGACCTGCAGCTTGTTTGCCCATGCCAATTTTTCAGAAGCTTTAGTTGTCCTACTCATGGATGGTCACTAACACATTTTATGCCACTCTGCAAAGACAAGACACTACAAGCATATTCACAAACTCAGTTCACAGATTACACCCATTCTGTTTGCTTGACTACAACTGACAAAAAATCTGGATTGGCTCACATAATCCTTTATTTCCCCAAACCATGGTTTACCAATAAAGTCGACTAGGTTCCTACAATAGGCTCAAAGCAAACACAGCATATTGTGGTTTAATGCAAAATATGAAATTTGTCAGTGTCAAATAAAATGGAAAACCTATTTCCTGACTTTGGGTAATGCCTAATTTACTGATCATATTTTATTAAACTTACATATTTCAATTCTTAAGAACTCTGGGTAGCTTACACCAATTCAAGGAATTACAATAATATCAATAGAAGAAAAAAAGGTGATGATAAAATATGGAAAGTAGATGATAATTCAGACAGTATTTTCTAGATTGAACCCTTGATTCCCGGCCTGAAATCCAAAAGTTTTATATATTGTATACACCAAAAAGAACACTTTTAAGAAGCAGTTTTAGATGCAAAGTGTAATATATATCCTCAGGGTACATATCCAGCTGCTTGAACGTGGGGAAAAACTGGAGTCCGATAGTATCTCCAATTTAACTTCAGTTAAAAGCCAGGGTTTTAACAAGCAGCCTCTCATATCTTTTATCAATTTTCACATCAAAATTAGGCTGATCACAGAAATCTAAATTCCCCAATTTCTCCTGAAGCTATTAGCCCATTATCCTTTCAACTAATTTACCTCACAGGATTTTTAGCTAGTTTAAATTCCCTGGAGAAAGGGCAAGATTAAAATGTGCTAAATTTTCTGTCAGACTTACTACTTTGCCCTCAGTATTGAGTCTTCTATTTTGCCTTCATCTTGAAAAGAATATTTTAGAAAGCATTTCAGTTTCCAGAATCAAATAACATTTAATTGGGATTATAGCCTAAAAAGAACAAAGTTCCACTCCTCAAAATTACAGCAAATAAAATACATATAGATTCATAGTAAGTTGATGAATAAAACTTTTCATATAGCATGATGAGGTAGGAAAATGCCCATTCTACTTTATTTGTATATCACATTATTTTTATAAATAACTCAAGGTGGTGATTTGGGCTGAAGGAGAATGACTGACTCAAAGTCACCCACTGGCCTTCCTGGGTAAGGCGGGTTTGTAGTCTAGTGTACTTTTTTTCTCTAGATCACAGGTGTCACACTTGCCACATCACATGACGTGTCGTGACATATTGTGACTTTTTTCACATTGCCGGAGCTGGGGTGGGCGTGACCTCTGCATGATGCAATCGGCCTGCAGGCCAGCACTTTGACACCCCTGCTCTAGATATATATCTATTAAAGTCCTATCTGTTGATATCTCCTAGGAACCAGTGAAGAAAAAAATGACACCAAAGATTATATTAAGACCATCATCATTTGCTTAAACATCATAAGAGATGTTGAAAAATTATAGACTGCAATGGAGAAATCATAATGTCCAAAGTCAGTTATATGGTGGACATTGTGTGTGTGTTTTTTTTAATGTCTCCCAGAAAACATTCAGTTTTCAGTCAGGTCAGACACTTTCAATAATCTCACCCCTTTTCTTTAGAAGATTCTAACTGGTGAAAAACAGAAAGACATAATTCACGTAGAACTGAAAAATTCCAGTGAATTTTGTTCTCCCAGTTTGATAAATTAGAGTGGACAGAAGTAAAAGAGGACAAGACTTTTTTTAATGATTGCTGTGGGAAGACATATATTCAAACAAGTGAAGCTTCTCATGCAAGTTGCACTGTTAAATTAATTTATGCCCACTAATTTTATTAATTCTCTGAAAACTACCTAAACATGAATGACAGAAAACCTCTCCATTTTTTATTCAAATACAAATAATACAAACAATACATATGTCTAAATAAAAAACAATAAAATATATAAATATTGCAGTGCACCCACCCCCCTAGAGACCATTTTTATTACCTATATTTCTTCTTATATAACAACTAACAATATACAATATATTTCAATTGTGCCCTTATCCCCTCCAAAACAGCATATATTCCTGAGTAGGCTTATTCCCTTTGTCTTACACCAACACTGTTTTAATAAAATCCTCCCATATTTCATTATGATTATTTACTTTAATAATAATAATTAGAAAACCTATCCATGTGAGAAGTTGGTTACCTTTTACAAAAGCTACTATGCATGAGAAGTGAGCCAGTTTGGTCTAGTCATGAGTGTGGGTTCTAATCCTGCTTTAGGCATAAAAAAAATCTCCTATGCCAGAGGAAGTTGCACATGCTGTTCCAGGAAAAAACTGCAATGAACTTTATTTCATATTCTGAAAAATTGGTTTATTTTTTTCAATATTTTATGCTGTGTGCATTACATGAAATTTCTTCTCACATCTTCTCAACATTATACAGCACAACAGAATTGTGCATTTTTTCCAGATTGCCGTTATGATTGCACAATTGAAACAGCACAAGAGACATCAACATAATAATCAGCCAACAGACAATAAGCGGTACTGCAGTGCAATCTCGTGTATCTTTACTTAAAGGTCAACCTCTTTTTTTCAAAGTTTTCTGTCAGGCCCGACTGTAAAGGGGGCGTGACTCTCTCTTGACTGAAAAATTAGAAAACCGACCGTCATATTCCAACTTAATCTTTGAATCAAAGATAGTTTGTATTCCTGCATCGAAATAGAAGGGTTTTCTAAGCTGATTTGGGCACAAGTCCTGGTTTATTGTTCGTCCGATCTTTTTTTTTTTACCGTTCAGGTTCGGTTTTAACTGTCCGATACGGGAAAGAAGCAAAATCACCTACTTGTAATTTTTGTCTTAGGGTATTGGGGTTTTGAAGGGAATTAAAAAATGACATTTTATCAAATGGAATTAAATGGAGGTACTGCAAGAAATTAGCTTAATAACAATACCTTGTCGCCCATTGAAAGGAAAAAAATAGCTTATAAATAGATCGTTTCAGCTATTATCTTCTCAGGTGCGACGGAGATAATGCAGGACTAAACAGGGATTTGTTTGGATTCGACGGAACTTTCTTAGCTCACTTCTAGATTCAGCCACGGAGCCATCACATTAGATGTTTGCATTTTTGTGCGCTGATCGGCTACATTTGGGGCTGATCCTAATAAACAAATTTCCGAGCTCACAAAATTCTCCATGACGCTTTATTGTTATGTTACAGCGGAAGATGTTACCGAAGGTAACAGGCACAAACACAATTGTCATTTCTTCCCCACCCATTCTTTCTATTCGCATTGGTCGGTACAATATTCTGATGAAATTAAGAATTCCGAGAGATATGTACGGGTTTTGGTCGGCATATTTTAGATTTTACGATGCTAATTAGTTTGAAATAACTGGGATCCCTATTGTGATCATGAAACTGTGGTGTTTGAATAAACACTTTAAAAATGAAAGCAAGTGCGCCCACGGTCTCCTTAAGAGTCGAGTTCGCCTCAAAGGAGACGTTCCAGATCATATTAATTTGGATTCTGATGGTAAGTTCTAATTGGATTACATTCAGAAAAACTGGCCAGTGAGGGATATACGAAGAAAAGTACTGTAACAGCAAAAAGTACTATGGCCATCTTTAATAAGTATTGGACAGGCAAGTCTATATTATTCCTCATTGATTGTAACAAACCCTCAAACAAGTCTTTCAAGAAACCTTGTAGATTGAGTTGTATTTAATAAAACGGAATGTTTCAAATTCACGTTTCAGTTCGGACTCGTTTAATCATCTGTATAACCAGCACATTCCCGGTCAGATTAGCTTGCAAAGTAACGTTTAACTGCACTTATAAAAGTACCAATAAAGGAGAATATTTGTAGCTCAGACTTGAAATGATGGATCCTTGGTGATTACTGAGCTTTGTTGTTTTCTTGCAGACATTTCATTACCTTGATGAAGTTACCTAGTTTGGGTAATGAAAGAAGAAAACAACCAAGTTCAGAGAGCACCAAAGACCCCTCACTCATAAAGGTTTAGGATGAAAAGCAAAGATTTGGGTTGAACATTGAATTAGGTGTATTTATTTATTCAGTTTGTACTGCCATCCATCTCAACAAATGCACTGTTTGTAAATTCAATGTAATCCTAGTCAAAGCAGGGAAACAGCTTAGATTTTTACTATATTAAATAAATTTAATCTAAGTACTAGTATAAGTAGTTTATAGTATATCTTTTAATGGTTCTAATGGATGTACATAATACCAATAAAGTCCCTCTAATGTCAGTAATCTAGTGTCCTTAAGAGTCGAGTTCGCCTCAAAGGAGACGTTCCAGATCATATTAATTTGGATTCTGATGGTAAATTCTAATTGGATTACATTCAGAAAAACTGGCCAATGTGAAGGATATACGAAAAAAAGTAAAAGTAAAATATTAAAGACCCACAGGAAAGAAGATACTTGGAAATGGAGGATCAGTGCAGATTTGTGGTCTCTATTAATTGAAATACATTAAAGAATGAACAGTTTGGGCTATATTTCCAGTATTTAGAATTTATCAAGAACAATAGGTTTTCTAGACATAGGGATTTGATAAAATAATCATACAAATCATAGAAAGAGAAATATATTCTGTCAACCTGTCCTGCTTATCAACGTTTGTTTTATAATGGGGATGGGCTGTTAAAGGCAAAGGAGGGATTTTTCAAAGTGATGTGGTCAAAGAGGATGGAGTTCTAAATTTTCTCAGCCGTTTTTTCTTTCCCTCATTATTATAATTAAATATTTATTAAACAATATTTATATGGCTGCCCAACTCATGCACATCTGATGTTTGAATTTAACTGATAGTTTTCCTCAAAAGTGTTGTAACTATTTTAGTTTTTTATCATAGTAAATTCTAATAAATCCCACCGGTTGAACGCCCTTTCTAGAATGATTGAACATTTGGTTCTGAATTGCAATATTAACAAAATAAACATTAGCTATGATACAGTGCCTAATATAGAGAAAATATTTAGAGAAAAATACTGACGGAGATTAGAAATCTTCGTTCGGCTTCCTGATGAGAATTGATTTGTGTTTAGCGTTATTATGTTGTTAAACAATACGCTATTAAGGAGAGCAGCTGCTTTGTCAGGGAAATACAACGCGACAAAGAACAACACGGGGTGGAGGTGGGGCGAGGCGGGAAACGCGGAACATTTGCTTCATAAGCGGTTTTCTTGCGCCCGTCAGTTTTCAGTCTCCCCTTTTCGACATCCATATTTTTTTAACCGGAAATTTACATTTGCGAATACAACATTAAAGAAATTTTCGTCAACAAAATACACAATATAGTAGATTTAAGACAAAAATTCGTATGATTTCATATGCAGGAAGATTTTAATCAAATGGATCAATTCCAGATTGTACGGAACTATGAACCAGAGCAAACATTTACAAAATAAGTCTAAATCTTATTGATATGGTAAAGTAAAATTACTTCGCTCGCACATAATACTAGAGTAGAATTATGCAAAGAATATCAGAGGTTTTTCTTGTTTATAAAAACCGTTACTTCGTTTTATTATACTGGTCTTTGACAATGCCAGTCTCGTATTGGTTAAAATAGAACTGTTCCTATTGGTCTGCTCTTTTCAACCAATCGCAGTAAGAGAGAGGCGGTCAAGAAAGGTATAAAAGCCGTCCAACGGCGATTGTTTGCTGCTGTTTCGTCTCGGGAGGCGGAAGGGCTTAAGGATGTCCGGGCGCGGCAAAACTGGAGGCAAGGCACGAGCGAAGGCGAAATCCCGCTCTTCCAGAGCCGGCTTGCAGTTTCCTGTGGGTCGAGTTCATCGGCTTCTACGCAAGGGCAATTACGCCGAGCGGATTGGAGGAGGGGCCCCGGTCTATTTGGCTGCGGTGCTGGAGTACTTGAGCGCTGAGATTCTGGAGCTGGCTGGCAACGCCGCGAGGGACAACAAGAAGAGTCGAATCATCCCGCGACACTTGCAGTTGGCGGTGCGCAACGACGAAGAATTGAACAAGTTGCTCGGGGGAGTTACGATCGCCCAGGGAGGCGTCTTGCCGAATATCCATGCGGTTTTATTGCCGAAAAAAACCGAAATCCTCCATACTGCTAGTAGCAGCAAACCCACCGCCGGCGTGAGCAAGTCTTCCAAGGTGCCCAAAGTCGCAGTCAAACCGACGACCGCTCCCGTTGCTGTTCAGTGAAGACAACTTTGCCCCGAGGGACAATACTGAGACCCAAAGGCTCTTTTCAGAGCCACCCACAGGCTTTTTGGAAGAGCTTTTCGCTGCACTAAAATTCACAATTATACAAGAATATTTTTAAATACCAATTTTACGAATATTTGTTTATTTTATTTATTTTAATTCCATTTATATCCCGCCCCTCTCCGAAGACTCGGCGGCTTACAAGCTTAGCAGTAGCCTTCATTCTATGTATTATGCCTGCTTATTAGGGCTTTCACACACACACACCCCAAGCGGCATTATTACAAAATCAGCTTAATTGCCCCCAACAATCTGGGTCCTCATTTTACCTACCTCGGAAGGATGGAAGGCTGAGTCAACCTTGAGCCTGGTGGGATGCGAACCTGCACTAATTGCAGGCAGCTGGTGTTACTTAAGGAGGCATTAGCCCACTGCTCCACCAAGGTCTATTAAACAGTATCTGAACACAATAGAA
Source organism: Vipera berus (assembly GCF_964194415.1). Lineage (NCBI taxonomy): Eukaryota > Metazoa > Chordata > Lepidosauria > Squamata > Viperidae > Vipera > Vipera berus. Next base: position 265,906,958 of record NC_138203.1, read on the forward strand.
GCGGGGCTGTTAACGAAATAAGTAGTAAAATCAAAACGTTTTGTGGTCGTTTATAAAAAGTTGCCAATGGCAGAATGTCCCTGTTCTAAGTACTAAATCATAGGTTAGACAAGTTGATTCCATTGAACAGTGATGACAATCCTGTAATTACTCAACTGCTCAGTATATTTAGTACATTAGGCTGCCAATATTTGGTAATTTCTCAGGATTGAGAAAATATTAAAAGTAACAAAATTTCAAATTGGTGTAAATGTTTACGACTACATTCTAATAGCCAGTCTGGTCTAATGGTTAAGGCATCAGACTTAGAAACCTGGTGTTTCTACTCTTGCCTCAAGCATAAATCCAGCTGGGGGACTTTGGACCCATCACTCAGCCTCCTCTGCCTCACAGGATGATTGTGAGGAAAATAGCAGGGAGTATTAGGTATTTTTTGCTGCCTTGAATTTTTATAAAATGTGGGATAAAAAAATCAACCTTTGATTATCAAGCTTACTACAGATCTGCTTCAAAAACAATTGGGCTCTTCTGACAGCAGGAAGAATGGGACAATCTCCAGCAAAAACAGGAGAAAAACTTATGAGTGGGCATAAAAAATGCTACTTACTCCTCAAGATATATAAATACAGATCTAGCAAGCCTCCTCACTCTTATGATATTAGTTCTCTGCAAAGCTCAGATTCCCTTCTCTGGACTAGGGGATCGCACCCTTCCATCTGACAGACTCCTTGCTAACATGCACTGCCCAGTTTTCTCCTGAAGCTTTTATTTCTACTGTCCAGGAATGCCTTCCTGAAGCAAATGCTCTTAGAGACACAAACACAAAGAATGGAATCTAAGGCTGGCGATGTAGTTGAATCTTGGGGGGAGGGAGGGTGAAAGTCCCCAAATTTGAGATCCTCCAATACCCATTTAAACAAGCAAATACACTAAATACATTCAAGGATACTTTTGCAGATCAAATGCCCAGACAATATACAAAAAAATCAGGAGCCTGGATACACCTCTTTTAACTATCACATTTTATTAAGAGGCTTTTTTATGCTATTCACTTAGACTACCATTTCAAATGGCATTAAAAGTAAGGTATTAAGTCTTCCTTCTTTTTTTCTTTTTTTTATTTTAGTTTCTTTATATATATTTAATATTACTAAGGTTTGTTTTATCCTATATAAGCTAGAGAGTGATGGATTTTAGAGTTTATAGTTGTTAGTATGTGGTTGTTTATGATTGTTTTTTTATATATATACCTTGTATTTAGCTCTGGGAAGTGGGGGGGGGAGGGGGGGAGGGGGGGGAGGGAGAAGGGAGGGGGAGGGGGGGTTTTAAAGAAAAATTGTATGTTAAAACTTTTCAATAAAAAAAAGTAAGGTATTAATTAGAGTACTTTTGATCTTTTTTATTTCTGGAAACCAAAGGAAAATAGGATCTTAAAATTTATTTCTTCTGATGTTTCAGTAACGAAAAGTCAGGCAGAATGGAAAATGTTATATTTTGTATTTCTTAACCCATATCCCTCACTGGAGATACGACCTGATTCCAAAGTTCCAACCTCCCTCCGGTCACATGACCATGTCAGGCCATCAGCAGCCAGCATGCATTTATGGTGAATTGCAGCAACCCGTGGTCAGATGAGCACATTTTACAGTGTTTTTGCCAAAAACTAACATTTCCTTCCAGTTTTCAGCAACCATTGGTTTGCTTCAGAACTGCAGCATTCACTTTAGACCACCAGAAAAGTCATAAAATTGTTTTGATCACATGGGGGACCTGTTTTATGGCTTTCACAACCATATTGGGCAGGCTCCATTACAGTCATAAGCTGAGACCTCCCTGTAGCTAAAAGCACAGGAATAACTTAGGGCTCATCAAGGCATTGTTACTGCATTGAGCTCAATTGTCTCCACACCAGGTGGCACTAGCTCTCCACAACCTGCCTGGTAGTATTGACCAATCTGGTCAGGGATCCAATAATAATGGTCATCGGTTATTCCTGCCTCAACTATTTTTTTTACATAATGGGGACACTAGAGATGGAAAGTAGGATCCCAGATGATCTTCTGTTCTGCACCATGACAGAAACAATATGGTGGACGGTAGGGCTTTTTTCTCATCGAATGCTCAGAACAGTGTTCCAGCACCATTTTTTTGCAAAAAAAAAAAAAAAGCTTTTGCACAAGCTGTGCTGCTATTGGCTTTTGAAATTATTGCAGGGGATTATTGCAGGGGAAAAGGCAACCTTGGCTCTTTCATGACTCATGGACTTCAACTCCCAAAATTCCTGAGTCAGCTATGCTATTGGCTTTCGAAAGCCAATAGGAATTGCTGCTGAGATGCCAAAAGACCCAGCCGGCAAATGTTGCACAGGCAAGCTGCAGCAAAGGCAGGAACTTTGCACTCCTCCCTGCTCCCCAACTACACCATCTCAACTAGGTAAGTAAGATATTATTTGCAAATAGGATATCCAAGTATGACTCAAGGAAATTTTCTCTGCATGGATGGAGTAGTGGTTTGTTTCACTTTGTTTTAATTTTCAAATTGCTGTAGGGGAGAAATGATTAGAAAAAGGCAGGAAGTTATATTTATTAGGAAGAATTCATTTATCCCATGATAGATCTTTGGGAGCTTAGTACCACCAGCACAGGACATTTGCTTTTCTGAAACTTCATTCAAATTCAATTCCTGATAGGGGTATTTGAAAAAAAAATGTTATTTATTAAATTTATATGCTGACTATCTCACCAGGATGACTGAAGTCAACTGTGAATCCATGCACAGTGGGGCCATTAAGCCCATTTTCCCACTTTATCAAAAAGGAGACTATGATTTACTTTATCAAATCCCTTTAAATTAGTCTCAGCCCTTACAATTGCTAGCAACCCTGGCTCTCAATTATGATGAGAGGCTATTGTATTGTGAAAACAAGGAAAAATCCGTGTTGAATTGCTTTAACACACTGCATTTAAAAGTTGATATCTCCAAAAAGAAAAAGAAAAACCTCACAAAGAAAAATAACAAAAGGAAAAGTCCAAGAAACAGAAATGGTTCATCCAGTGGAAAAGTGAATCATACATTAGCTCAGAAGAAATAAAGTTTTGGAAACAAAAACAACTAAGAACAACAGATTTGTTCCAGGTTCAAACAAGCCACATTAAAAAAAATGAAAGACACCAACTCAGCCCTAAATGTCAGCTGATGTTATGTGTCAGGAAGTGTTCCCAAAACCACATTAAGTGCTTGCATAGATCTTCCATATTCTTGTACATTTCAGTTAAGAATCTCATCTCTTTCTCTCACTCACTCACTCACTCACTTTTCCCATAATATCTTCTATTTTGAAAATGCTGGAACCATTCATGGCCAGACATAAATGCACTTACATGTAGTTGTGGGTGTGTATGCACTTCTGTGTATTAAGCTTGATAACAACTCTGGCAAGAAATGTTCAGCTTCTCTTCAATTATATAATCAATTTACACTGCTTTATCAACCCTGCTATATCGTATTATATCAGCTCAATTATAATTCCAACTTTTTATAATAAATAATCAATGTTTTCACTTTTTCTGAACAAGCATACCTCTACAAGCATAAAAAGTCAATGTTAGTTAGATAAAGTTAGTTGTCTAATGCATTAAAATGAAAAGAGGAATGGATGTTCTAGAGGATAGGCTGTCAGATGTTTATATAGATGTATATTCTTAGAACTTAGAAAGAGATAGCACATAGACAGAGATCACAGAAGAAAACAATCGAGTTTTAGAATCTGGCATCACTGGTTGCTAAGCAAGAAAATGCCATTGATAGCTGAATGTCTAAAATCCTTCATGCTTATCCAATTGTCTACCTTAAATTTAAGGCACTTAATTTATAATGCCATAAACAGGCTTTTCAAATGTGGAATTTGAAATGTGTTCCCAGATACCTAGTAATTCTAGGAATTGCAGTCCCAACATACTTGGAGTATACCAAATTGAGGAAGCTGCAAACATTGAATGAATTAAGGGGTAATTTTATTGGGGTAACTTACTACAAGGAGTCTCCTCAAGCCTTATTATCCTGGAGATTGATGTTTATGTAAGGGATGGATCAAAAATGTTGTGAGAGTACATCAAGACTGTTTATACTCTTAGAAGCCCAGCTAAAGCAAACAGGTACCTATATTCCGTAGCAAAGATACAGAAAGATGTTGGAGGTAGATGGTCACTTTAGTGACAATGGCAAACACATCAATTCATACTCTATAGGAGAAGGCAGTGGCAAACTGCTCCTCTCTTACCTATAAAAAACTACACTCTGCTATTGTGACTGACAAAATTATGATGGATATTGGGCCCTTCAAATAGATGGTTATCAGCAGGGCTTTTTTTCTCATAGAATGCTCAGAACGGCGTTCCGGCACCTTTTTTTTGAAGAAAAAAAAAGCTTTTGCACTTGCTGTGCTGCTCCCTCTATTGGCTTTCGAAGTCATAAAAGAGCCAAGGTTGCCTAGCCCTGGCTTACTGGCTTTCGAAAGCCAGTAGGAATTACTGCTGAGTGCAGCAAAAGACCCAGCCAGCAAACGTTGCACAGGCAAGTTGTCTGCAGTGAAGGCAGGAACTTTGCACCTCTCCCTGCTGCCCAACTACACCATCTCGACTAGGTAAGTAAGATATTTGCAAATAGGATGGCAATAAACAATTTAGACTGCATTTACATCAGGGCTTTTCAACCTTTTCAGAAATTGTACCACTTTTAGGACATGACAATATTCAAGTACCACCAGTGCTTAACAAGGTGTCAAAAACGTGATGACAAAAAAGGGGGGGTATTTTTGGTTTCATTGGTTAGATTCATGGCTAGTTTATAATGTTATAGAAAAGTAAAAAGTTGAGGTTCAATGTTAATGCTTCCTTCTACTCCTGTAACAGAGGAAGTCAGAAGTCAGTGCCTTTTCTTTTTTCCTTCTCCCCCTCACATTTCCCTTTTTCTCTCACTCTTCACTCGCAAAAGCCCCCCCCCACTCACTCTCACACTTTGCTCACAAAAGTCTCCAGTCACTCTCACTCACTCCTCCGTCTCTTTCAAAGGCACCTCGTTCAGTCTCTCCCCCACTCACTCCGTCTCTTTCAAAGGCCTCTTGTTCACTTGCTCATTTACTGCCCGGTCCCTTCTAAACACTTCCAAATGCCACTTGCTCGCTCACTTACTGTGTTTGGAAGCAACAGGGCAGTAAGTGAACGAGTGCTGGGGCCAGAGGCCATCAGCTGTTGGTGCTGGAGACACCAGGTGGCCTGATGCAGCGCTCCAGGGCTGGGGCGTCTTCAGCTGGTGTCAGGGACAGTGCCGGAGGCCGTCAGCTGTTCAGTGTCGGAGACGACTGCCATGAGGAACACAGCTCTGGGTCAGGGTTCACAGCAGCTCTGGGTGGGGGCTCAGCATGGGCTGCAGCATGGCAACTGCAGGGAGGGGAATCCCCATGGCGGCTGTGGGGAGGAGAATCCCTGTGGCCTGTGGCTCCAAGCCAAAGGGGCTGGGGTGCAAAGGACAGGCGGCAACGCCGTAAAAAGAGGGGGTTCTTACAGACACCGGCATCACTCCCAGTGACAGCACCTCTGAGTTCCGGCACCTTTTTTTTTTTTAGAAAAAAAGCACTGGTGGACGGGGATGATGCATCCAATCTGATAAATTACTTCCTTAGAGTTGCCAAGAGAAATGCCTTGTGTCTGTGAAATCACCGGAAACTGAGCTCCACCCAAGAGGGAGAGAGATGTTACCTAGAATTGCCACAAATGTTTTGCATGAAACACCAGCAGCCACAGGTCTTAAATGTGAATTCAGACAATTCAGAATTTGGACAAGCCCAGCATGGTTGCTTAAGTGACACATGCTTAAGTGGTTTATGTAAAAACGAAGGACCAAGCAGACAAATCATCAAGCATCCAATAAAATGGAATATTAATTAAATATTTGTCACATCTGCACCGGGGCAAGACTGAATTTCACACAAGATTATTAGACCCTGAAAGCTTGGCCTTTGGCTCCAATTCAGCCCATCTCTTCCATGCAACTGATCCATTGCAAAATAGAAAAGGGTTATTTCTTTCCTTATTAGAACGTCTATTTAATTTTACATACGACAGAAAGGTTGGTAAGGGAGAGACAGAAAATAATTCATACTTGCTTATGGTCTCTTTGATGTCCTGGAAATCAGATAGGCAAGGAAAAGGTTAGTCTCCAGAGAGATTTAACTATGCCATTTTTTATGGCAATTTTATAAAAGAAAAAGATCAGGAAAACTCACAACAGGCTTGAAGTTTTTGCTAGGTCACCCATTTAAGATCCTTCTCTAAGAGGGAGACAGTAAAATGGGAAGAGAATTCATCCCTTTTTCTCTCATATCCACACCTACGAAATGTTTCATGCTCTGCTAATGTAGGAAGTAGGCAGGTATGTTTTGCAAAAGCAAGGATTATTTTATGTTGTAGCTTCCTTTCCAACCCAGAGGTCCTCCAAGTTAAAGACGTGTGACCAGGGTACCCCAGGGCAGACCTGAAATTGAAGTCAAATTGGAAGAATGGGATTTTAACATTGCCTTTGCTGAACTCACATACAACAAAGGTTTTCAGGTAAACTCTCAACAAATACAATGGATGTTTTAACACATTACAAGTGTTAATGGATAAGCTATTTGTAATCTGCAGTGGCGTAAATAATCTTTCTTCCCTTCTATCTCATCCTAATTTAAATTTTACATCAGTCTAGCCATTCCATCTGATGAAACATGTTACAATTCACAAAAGCTTAGACCTTTTAATTAAATTAAATAGGAAGAAAAACTGCTACCAGACTTTTTCTGATGTTTTGCCACCATAGACTAACACAGTTTTCTTCCAATCTCTTTTTTCACATTTTTTCTTTGATGTCTTCTTTTCCCCTCCTCTATTCAACATAAGCTACTGGAAAAAAAGGACACACTATTCTTCCCTAGGCCTACCTGATGACATTATCTTGGACTTCAGTAAGGCATTTGATAGATCACAACCTACTACTTGATAAGATAATAAAATGTGGGTTAGAGAGCATCACCACCAGATGGATTCACAGCTGGCTGACCAGCCGTACTAAGCTTGTGGTCCTCAATGGAACTGCATCTACATGGAAGGAAGTGTGTAGTGGGGTGCCCCAGGGCTCTGTTCTGGGCCCAGTGCTCTTCAACATCTTCATCAATGATTTGGACGAGGGGATAGATGGGAAACTCATCAAATTTGCAGACGACACCAAGCTGGCAGGAATAGCCAATACTCCAGAAGACAGGCTTAAAATACAGAAGGATCTTGACAGACTTGAACATTGGGCGCTATCTAACAAAATGAAATTCAATGGTGAAAAAAGTAAAGTTCTATATTTAGGCAAGAAAAACCAAATGCGCAGGTATAGTATAGGTGGTACCTTGCTCAATAGTAGTAACTGTGAGAGGGATCTTGGAGTCCTAATGGACAATCACTTCAATATGAGCCAGCAGTGTGCTGCAGCTGCCAAAAAAGCCAACACAGCACTAGGCTGCATTAACAGGGGTAGAATCAAGATCACGTGAAGTATTAATACCACTTTACAATTCTTTGGTAAGGCCACACTTGAATACTGTACAGAGAAGAGCAACAAAGATGAATAGGGGACTGAAGACTAAAGAATGGTTGCTGGAATTGGGTATGTCTACTCTAGTTTAATGAAGAGAAGGACGAGAGGGGACATGATAGCCATGTTCCAAAATCTCAGGCCACAAAGAAGAGGGAGTCAAGATATTCTCCAAAACACCTAAAGGCAGGACAAGAAGCAATGGATAGAAACTAATCAAAGAGAGAAGCAACCTAGAACTAAGGAGAAATTTCCTGACAGTTAGAACAATCAGTGTAACAACCTGCCTCCAGAAGTTGTGAATGCTCCAACACTGGAAGTTTTTAAGAAGAGACTGGATTGCCATTTGTCTGAAATGGTATAGGGCAGGGGTAGGCAACCTTGGCTCTTTTATGACTCGTGGACTTCAGCTTCCAGAATTCCTGAGCCAGCATGCTCAGGAATTCTGGAAGTTGAAGTCCACGAGTCATAAAAGAGCCAAGGTTGCCTTCCCCTGGTATAGGATTTTCTGCCTGAGCAGGGGGTTGGACTAGATGACCTCCAAGGTCTCTTCCAACTTTATTATTATTGATCATTGCAGTCAGCCAGATGTTCAGACTGGATTTTGTATTTTTGTCTACCTATTGAGTCCTTACCAAGGACCTGGGATAGGCAGATGTGGATGTTTGATGGTATTACAGATATCGTCACAGGATGGAAGCAGTTCCTAGTAAGGCCACCTTTTGCAATTGACTAATGGCGAATTTGTCAATGCCAATGGTATTCAAGTGGTGCTCCAGTTGTTTTGGGATTGCACCCAAGGCGCCTATTACTATTGGTACTACCTTGCTTGCCTTTGCTACAGTCTTTCTATTTCTATTTGTAGGTCTTTGCATTTTGTTATCTTCTCCAGTTATTTCTCGTCTATTCTACTGTCTCCAGGCACTGCCATGTCCACTATCCAGACTTCTTTGTCTTTCTTATCAACAATTGTTATGTCCGGGGTGTTATGTTGCAGGTGCTTGTCTGTTTGTATTCTGAAGTCCCAGAGCAGTTTAACTTTATCACTATGACTTACTCTATTTTATGATCCACCAGTTCTTGCTTACAGGCAAATGGTATTTCTTGCAGATGTTCCAATGCACCATTGTTGCTGCCTCCAGAAGTTGTGAATGCTCCAACACTGGAAGTTTTTAAGAAGAGACTGGACTCCTATTTGTCTGAAATGGTATAGAGTTTTGTGTCTGAGCAGGGGGTTGGACTAGATGACCTCCAAGGTCCCTTCCAACTTCATTATTATCATTATTGTTATCATTATTATCATTATCATTATTATCTTTCCACCAGAGTGGTACCTACAGTATATATCTATTCCCATTTGCATGTTTTGAAGATGCTGGGTGGGCAGGAGCTAGGGCAAGTAACAGGAGCTCACCCCATGTCAAACCCAGACTTTCCAGCTGATAAGCTGAATATCTTTAGCTACTGAGCAACTGTGCCTTCAGTCTGATTGCTTTAGAGTTGCAGTTCAAACACATTTGGAAACTATCAATTTGGACAAGATTGTATGCAGGATGCAAGTTTTCTTTGGAGTTGAAAAAAGGGAATCCAGTACTAAAAACCCTACCTAAAATAAGGAATGTGAGATTATCCTCTATGCTGAGACTGTAACTCCCAGGATTCCTGGCCAGAATAGGCAAGGCTTGATTGGCATTGCCTACCGGCCCTAGCCCCTAGCTGAAATAACAAGTATCTAGAATAGCAGAGCTTGAAGAGGCCTTCTTGCTGAACCCCTATAAAATGCTGCCTAGAATCCGTCCTCCAGTTTCAGGCTTACCTAATAGAAACTGCATTAGACAATAAAAAATGCAATTACTGCAGAGGGCAATATGGAAGGAGAGAAGCAAAGACTGCATTTGACTCAAACATTCATAGTCAATCTAAATTCATAGTCAATCTTATAGCCATAAGAAGCTATTTAAAAATGCAAGCTTCTTCCATATTGTGGGGTTTTTTTGCTCAGGGTCATTTTATTATTTTTAGTTATGATATTTTGGGGTTATCTTTATAACTTGAATATTTAAACTATTTTTGTATGCTATGTAAGGCATTATGTCTTTAGATTGCAACAGAATAGAAATGTGTTATAAAATTGCATAGCAATAGCACTTAGACTTATATAACATTTCATAGTGCTTTACAGCCCTTTACAGAGTCAGCATATTTGCCCCCCAACAATCTGGGTCCACATTTTACCAACTCAGAAGGATGAAAGGCTGAGTCAACCTTGAGCCGGTGACAATCGAACTGCCAGACTGCAGCCAGCCGGCAGTCAGCAGAAGTAGCCTGCAGTACTATATTCTAACCACTGCGCCACCACGGCTCATAGCATGAGCTGTGTTTTGTTTTAACTGTGGTTTGATTATAGGCTTCCTACAACATACATTAAGAAAACCAAGATCATGGCATCTGACCCTCTCAATTCCTGGCAAATAGATGGGGAAGAAATGGAGATAGTGACAGATTTTATTTTCCTGGGCTCCAAGATCACTGCAGATGGGGACTGCAGCTAAGAAATTAAAAGATGCTTGCTCCTGGGGAGGAAAGCCATGGCAAATCTAGACAGCACACTAAAAAGCAGAGACATCACCCTGCCAACAAAAGTGCGTATAGTCAAGGCTATGGTCTTCCCAGTAGCAATGTATAGATGTGAAAGTTGGACCATAAGAAAGGCTGAGTGCCAAAGAATTGAAACCTTTGAACTCTGGTGCTGGAGAAGACTCCTGCGAGTCCCTTGGACTGCAAGGCGATCAAACCGGTCAGTCCTAGAGATCAACCCTGACTGCTCTTTAGAAGGCCAGATCCTGAAGCTGAAACTCAAATACTTTGGCCACCTAATGAGAAGGAAGGACTCATTGGAGAAGAGCCTAATGCTGGGAAAGGTTGAGGGCAAGAGAAGAAGGGGACGACAGAGAATGAGGTGGCTGGATGGAGTCACTGAAGCAGTAGGCGTGAGCTTAAAGGGACTCCAGAAGATGGTAGAGGACAGGAAGGCCTGGAGGAACGTTGTCCATGGGGTCACGATGGGTCGGACACAACTTTTCAACTAACAACAACAACAACAACATACTTAGCCAGAAGCAAACCAAGCACTTTCTGGTTTAATAAAGTAAGGCATTTAGAAATTCAGGGTTAAAAATAATCCTCGGCTAGGCATGTCTATCCATGCCAAACATACTCTTGCAAAAATTGATGGCTTGGGGAGGTTTGTGAATGAGGGGCACTGCTGATGCTAGAATAAACCTCCATAAAACTAATGGGAATGAAATCCTGTAGGATGTCACCACTTGGGAGAATTGTGTTTTCTGTCTGGCTTCTGCTGTTGAAACAAAATATCCCTACTGAGATAATAAACAGGACATTTAGCAAGAATGAAAACAACAGGCTGACAATTAATAGACAATTGCATCATCTCCATACTATATAAAATTACATAAAGAAACATCAAAATTACCAGCCTGCTTAATAACAAAGAAAAGCTGACCAAAGATAACTAAGTTCCCCAATTTCCCTTGAAGCTATTAACCCATATCCTTTCTACTAATTTAACTCACAGGATTTTTAGCTAGTTTAAACTTCCTGGAGATAGGGCAAGATTAAAATGTGCTACATTTTTTTTGTCAGAATTACTATTTTGCCCTCAGCATTGAGTCTTCTATTTTGCCTTCATCTTGAAAAGAATATTTTAGAAAGCATTTCAGTTTCCAGAATCAAATAACATTTAATTGAGATTATAGCCTAGACAGAATAAAAGTTCCTTTCCTCAAAATTACAGCAAATAAAATACACTTAGATTCGCAGTAAAACAGTTGATGAATAAGCCTTTTCATATAGCACGAACAGGTAGGAGAACGCCTATTCTACTTTATTTGTATATCACCGTTATTATTTTTATAAATAACTCAAGGTGGCAAGCATATCCAACACACCTTCCACCTCCTATTTCCCCCACAAAAACCCTGTGAGGTGCTTTGGGCTGAAGGAGAATGACTGGCCCAATCACCCACTGGCTTTCATGACTCAGGCGGATTTCTAGCCTGGTGTACTTTATTCTCTAGAAACATCTATTAAAGTCCTGTCTGTTGATATCTCCTAGGAACCCCTCCTCCAAAGATTATATTAAGACTATCATTTGTTTAAACATCACAAGGGATTTTGAAAAGTTATAGACTGCAAGGAAGAAATCATAAAATGGCTATAAAATGACCAGAGTCAGTTATAAGATGGACATTATGTTGTTTTCTTAATGTCTCCCAGAAAACATTCAATTTTCAGTCAGGTCAGACACACTCACTAATCTCAGTCCTTTTTCTTTGGAAGATTCTAACTGGTGAAAAACAGAAAGACCACGAAAAGACATAATTCACATGGAACTGAAGAATTCCAGTAAATTTTGTTCTCCCAGTTTGATAAATTAGAGTGGACAGAGGTTAAAGAGGACAAGACTCATTTAAATATATATATTTGAACAAGTGAAGCTCCTCATGCAGGTTGCACTGTTAAATTGATTTATGCCCACTAATTTTCTTAATTCTCTGAAAACTACCTAAACATGACAGAAAACCTATCCATGTGAGAAATTGATTACCTTTTACAAAAGCTACTATGCATGAGGAAGTGAGCCAGTTTGGTCTAGTCATGAGTGTGGGTTCTAGTCCTGCCTTAGGCATAAAAAAAATAACTCCTATGCCTGAGGAAGTTGCACATGCTGTTCCAGGAAAAAACTGCAATGAACTTTATTTCATATTCTGAAAAATTGGTTTATTTTTTCCAGTATTTTATGCTGTGTGCATTAAATGAAATTTCTTCTCACATCTTCTCAACATTATACAGCACAACAGAATTGTGCATTTTTCCCACATTGCCATTATGACTGTACAATTGAAACAGCACAAGATACATCAACATAATAATCAGCCAACAGACAATAAGCGGTACTGCAGTGCAATCTCGTGTATCTTTATTTAAAGGTCAACCTCTTTTTTTCAAAGTTTTCTGTCAGGGCCGACTGTAAAGGGGGCGTGACTCTCTTGACTGAAAAATTAGAAAACCGACCGTCATATTCCAACTTAATCTTTGAATCAGAGATAGTTTGTATTCCTGCATCGAAATAGAAGGGTTTTCTAAGCTGATTTGGGCACAAGTCCTGGTTTATTGTTCGTCCGATCTTTTTTTTTTTTTTTACCGTTCAGGTTCTGTTTTAACTGTCCGATACGGGAAAGAAGCAAAATCACCTACTTGTAATTTTTGTCTTAGGGTATTGGGGTTTTGAAGGGAATTTAAAAAATGACATTTTATCAAATGGAATTAAATGGAGGTACTGCAAGGAATTAGCTTAATAACAATACCTTGTCGCCCATTGGAAGGAAAAAAATAGCTTATAAATAGATCGTTTCAGCTATTATCTTCTCAGGTGCGACGGAGATAATGCAGGACTAAACAGGGATTTGTTTGGATTCGACGGAACTTTCTTAGCGCACTTCTAGATTCAGCCACGGAGCCATCACATTAGATGTTTGCATCTCTGTGCGCTGATCGGCTACATTTGGGGCTGATCCTAATAAACAAATTTCCGAGCTGACAAAATTCTCCATGACGCTTTATTGTTATGTTACAGCGGAGGATGTTACCTAAGGTAAAAGGCACAGACACAATTGTCATTTCTTCCCCACCCATTCTTTATATTCGCATTGGTCGGTACAATATTCTGATGAAATTAAGAATTCCGAGAGATATGTACGGGTTTTGGTCGGCATATTTTAGATTTTACGATGCTAATTAGTTTGAAATAACTGGGATCCCTATTGTGATCATGAAACTGTGGTGTCTGAATAAACACTTTAAAAATGAAAGCAAGTGCGCCCACGGTCTCCTTAAGAGTCGAGTTCGCCTCAAAGGAGACGTTCCAGATCATATTAATTTGGATTCTGATGGTAAATTCTAATTGGATGACATTCAGAAAAACTGGCCAGTGAGGGATATACGAAGAAAAGTACTGTAACAGCAAAAGGTACTATCGCCATCTTTAATAAGTATTGGACAGCAAGTCTATATTAAGACTGTACTTCTAATTCCTCATTGATTGTAACAAACCCTCAAACAAGTCTTTCAAGAAACCTTGTAGATTGAGTTGTATTTAACAAAACGGAATGTTTCAAATTCACGTTTCAGTTCGGACTCGTTTAATCATCTGTATAACCAGCACATTCCCGGTCAGATTAGCCTGCAAAGTAACGTTTAACTACACTTATAAAAGTACCAATAAAGGAGAATATTTGTAGCTCAGTTTGGGTAATGAAAGAAGAAAACAACCAAGTTTAGAGAGCACCAAAGACCCCTCACTCATAAAAGTTTAGGATGAAAAGCAAAGATTTGGGTTGAACATTGAATTAGGTGTATTTATTTATTCAATTTGTACTGCCATCCATCTCAACAAATGCAGTGTATGTAAATTCAATGTAATCCTAGTCAAAGCAGGGAAACAGCTTAGATTTCTACTATATTAAATAAATTTAATCTAAGTACTAGTATAAGTAGTTTATAGTATATATTTTAATGGTTCTAATGGATGTACATAATACCAATAAAGTCCCTCTAATGTCAGTAATCTAGTATTCCTCAGTAAAATCCATTCTCTCATCCATGACATTACTGCAGCCTGGTAATATAATTCCCAATTAGGTAACCTAAACCCACCTCTAAGTCTTGCATCCTGTAACATTTTTAAATTAATCCTTGCCTTTTTCCCCTGCCAAATATATTTCAAAATTATTTTATTTAGCCCCTCAAAATATTTCTTTTCCAATCTTATTGGTATTGTTGAAAACAAAAACAACAATCGTAATATATTCATTTTGATTATTGCAATCCTGCCCATTAATGATAGTTGTACCTTTTTCCATTTATCCAAATCTACTTCAATTTGTCTTTTCAATTTGTAACAGTTATCTTCTTTAATTGTTGTACATCTTGCTGTCAGGTGAATCCCCAGATATTTTACCTTCTTTACAATCTGTATCTCTAACTTTCCCATCATTTCTTTTTTTTTGTTTTTCAGTAATATTTTTCACTAATATTTTTGTTTTATCTTTATTAATCTTCAAACCTGCTACCTCACCATATTTTTCGGTTTGTTCTATTAACACAGGTCCTGTCTCTAGTGGCTCCTCCAAGATAAATACTAAATCATCTGCGAAAGCTTGTAGCTTATATTCTTCCCTCTTAACTTTCATACCTTTTATATCCTTATTCTGTCTCATAGTTCGATTTAGTATCTCTAATGTCAATACAAACAATAATGGGGATAAAGGGCATCCCTGCCTTGTTCCCTTCATAATATTAATCTTTTCAGTCATATCTCCATTAATCATTATTTTGGCTATTTGCTTATTGTAAATTGCTTTAATTACATTTATAAATTTCTCCCCAAAATCCATAATCTGTAGTTGTCTTATCATGAATTGCCAATTCACATTGTTGAATGCTTTCTGCGCATCTAAAAACACCAATGCCATCTGTTTTTTGAGATGTGTTTCATAATATTCCAATGTGTTTAATATAATTTGCATATTGTCTCTAATCTGTTTTTTGGGCAGGAACCCATTTTGATCCACATGTATAAATTCGTTTAGGAACTTTTTAAGCCTTTCGGCCATGATTGATGCGAATATTTTATAGTCCACATTCAGCAAGGAAATCGGTCTATAGTTCTTTATTTTCTGTATTTCCGCTTCTTCCTTTCTTCCGTATCAGGGTAATAAGTGCTTCTGACCAAGAACATTATTACAATTAAATATTTATTAAACAAATTTATATACCCTCCCAACTTACATGTGGCTGCCCAACATGCATATCTGATGTTTGAATTTAACTGATACTTTTCCTCAATAGTGTTGTAACTATATTAGCTTTTTATCATAGTAAATTCTAATAAATCCCACCGATTGAACGCCCTTTCTAGAATGATTGAACATTTGGTTTTGAATTGCAATATTAACAAAATAAACATTAGCTATGGTACAGTACCTAATTTGTGTTTAGCGTTATTATGTTGTTAAACAGTAAGCCATTAAAGAGAGCAGCTGCTTTGTCAGGGAAATACAACGCGACAAAGAACAACACGGGGTGGAGGTGGGGCGAGGCGGGAAACGCGAAACATTTGCTTCATAAGCGGTTTTCTTGCGCCCGTCAGTTTTCAGTCTCCCCTTTTCGACATCCATATTTTTTTAACCGGAAATTTACATTTGCGAATACAACATTAAAGAAATTCTCGTCAACCAAATACGCAATATAGTAGATTTAAGACAAAATTTCGTATGATTTCATATGCAGGAAGATTTTAATCAAATGGATCAATTCTAGATTGTATGGAAGTATGAACCAGAGCAAACATTTACAAAATAAGTTTAAATCTTATTGATATGGTAAAGTAAAATTACTTCGCTCGCACATAATACTAGAGTAGAATTATGCAAAGAATATCAGAGGTTTTTCTTGTTTATAAAAACCGTTACTTCGTTTTATTATACTGGTCTTTGACAATGCCAGTCTCGTATTGGTTAAAATAGAACTGTTCCTATTGGTCTGCTCTTTTCAACCAATCGCAGTAAGAGAGAGGCGGTCAAGAAAGGTATAAAAGCCGTCCAACGGCGATTGTTTGCTGCTGTTTCGTCTCGGGAGGCGGAAGGGCTTAAGGATGTCCGGGCGCGGTAAAACTGGAGGCAAGGCACGAGCGAAGGCGAAATCCCGCTCTTCCAGAGCCGGCTTGCAGTTTCCTGTGGGTCGAGTTCATCGGCTTCTACGCAAGGGCAATTACGCCGAGCGCATTGGAGGAGGGGCCCCGGTCTATTTGGCTGCGGTGCTGGAGTACTTGAGCGCTGAGATTCTGGAGCTGGCTGGCAACGCCGCGAGGGACAACAAGAAGAGTCGAATCATCCCGCGACACTTGCAGTTGGCGGTGCGCAACGACGAAGAATTGAACAAGTTGCTCGGGGGAGTTACGATCGCCCAGGGAGGCGTCTTGCCGAATATCCATGCGGTTTTATTGCCGAAAAAAACCGAAATCCTGCATACTGCTAGTAGCAGCAAGCCCACCGCCGGCGTGAGCAAGTCTTCCAAGGTGCCCAAAGTCGCAGTCAAACCGACGACCGCTCCCGTTGCTGTTCAGTGAAGACAACAACTTTGCCCCGAGGGACAATACTGAGACCCAAAGGCTCTTTTCAGAGCCACCCACAGGCTTTTTGGAAGAGCTTTTCGCTGCACTAAACAAATTCACAAAATAATGTTTTTAAATATCTATTTAAGGAATGCTTTAAAAACGATCTGAACACAATAGAAGCGGGGCTGTTTGTTGAACTAGGTTTGGTAAGAGGTCTCAAAAGGTTTTGCGGTCGCTTATAAAAAGTTGCCAATGGCCCTATTTTAAGTCATGTGACCCGGAATGGCCCTGTTCTAATAGTAGTAAATCACAAGTTAGACAAGTTGATTCCATTGAACAGTAACAATCCCTTAATATTTCCTCCACTGCTCGGTACATATGCTGACAGTACCATCTTTTGACTGACAACTGGTAATTTCTTGGGATTGAGAAAAACAATTAATTAACATAAAATTTTCAATTTTTTATTTATTTTATTTTAATCCCATTTATATCCCGCCCTTCTCTGAAGACTCAGGGCGGCTTACAATTTAAGCACAAACCAATGTGCTTAGCATTGGTGTAAACATTCACAACTACATTCTAATAGCCAGTCCGGTCTAATGGTTAAGGCAGGGGTCTTCAAACTTGGCCCTTTTATGGCTTGTGGACTTCAACTCCAGAATTCCTCAGCCAGACATGCTGGCTGAGGAATTCTGGGAATTGAAGTCCACAAGCCATAAAAGGGCCAAGTTTGAAGACCCCTGGGTTAAGGCATCAGACTTAGAAACCTGGTGTTTCTACTTCTGCCTCAAGCATAAATCCAGCTGGGGGACTTTGGACCCATCACTCAGCCTCATCTGCCTCAGGATGATTGTGAGGAAAAGCGCAAGGGAGTATTAGGTATTTTTTGCTGCCTTAAATTTTTATAAAGGGGATAAAAATCTAAATCCACCTTCTTTGATTATCAAGCCTACTATTAGTGTTTCTATGCCTCTTAATTTTATTCTTACTCATTACACACCTTCAGCCAGGAGATTCTGGGTACTGTCACAGGTCTGTGCTTCAAAAGCAATTGGGCTTTAACTTATTTATTATTTATTTATTATTGGGACTTATATGCCACCCTATCTCCCGAAGGATTCAGGGCGGCTAACAACAATAAAATACAATAAAACAAAAGTTAAAAAGAAATTAAATTAATGGCCCCAGTAGAATAAATTAAAATTAAGTTAAAAATTAAAAACATAATTAAAATCCCTGTCAGTGCAGGTCAGCCTGATGGAAAAGGGGTGTTTTGAGGCCGCGGCGAAAGGACCGGAGATCCGGGGCCATCCGAAGCTCAAGAGGGAGCTGATTCCATAGGGCTGGCGCTACCCCAGAGAAGGCCCTCCCCCTGGGGGTCGCCAGCCGACATTGTCTAGCCGACGGCACCCTGAGGAGGCCCTCTCTGTGTGAGCGCACTGGGCGATGGGAAGTCGTTCCTGGCAGCAGACGGTCCTGCAAATATCCCGGGCCTAAGCCATGTAGGGCTTTAAAGGTAAGTACCAGCACCTTTGCTTTTCTGACAGCAGGAAGAATGGGACAATCTTCTCTCCAGCAAAAACAGCAGGTGAAAAACTTAAGGCGCTTGAATGGGCATCAAAAGTGCTACTTACTCTTCAGAGTCTACATAAATACAGATCTAGCAAGCCTCCTCACCCCTCTTAAGATATTAGTTCTCTCTTTGCAAAGCTTGGATTCCCTTCTCTGGCCTAAGCGGGATCGCACCCTTCCATCTGACAGACTCCTTGCTAACATGCACTGCCCAGTTTTCTCCTGAGGCTTTTATTTCTTATTACTTATTTCTACTTTCCAGGAATGCCCTCAAAGACACAAACACACAAAGAATGGAATCCAATTGAAGGCTGGCGATGTAGTTGAATCTTGGGGGGGAGGGAGGGTGAAAGTCCCCAAATTTGAGATCCTCCAATACCCATTTAAACAAGCAAATACACTAAATACATTCAAGGTTACTTTTGCAGATCAAATGCCCAGACAATATACAAAAAAATCAGGAGCCTGGATACACCTCTTTTAACTATCACATTTTATTAAAAGGTATAAGCTTTTTTCTGCTATTCACTTAGACCAGGGGTGTCAAACTCACAACGTCATGTGATGTGTCACGACATATTGTGACTTTTTTTCCATTGCCAGCAATGGGGTGGGCACAGTTTCGCTAGATGCATCCGGCCTGCAGGCCGGCAGTTTGACACCCCTGACCTAGACTACCATTTCAAATGGTATTAAAAATAAGGTATTTATTAAAGTACTTTTAATCATGTTTATTTCCAGAAACCGAAGGAAAACAGGACCTTAAAATTTATTTCTGCTGATGTTTCAGTACCCAACAGTCAGTCAGAATGGAAAATATATATTTCATATTTCTTAATTCATCTCCCTCAGAGAGAAGCTCTGGGCAGTGTACAATATAATCAATAAAATCAATTTAAGGTTAAAAAGTGTTAAAATTGTAATAATATAAAATTTTCCAAAGGTGAAAAATTCCAAGATGGGGATTAGCAGTTGGTAATATAGGCTTGTGCGTGGGGAGGTTTACATGGGGCCAGCCAGCCTCACAATTGTCTGGGCCTTTGTGCCCCCCCTCCACAAGGCCTCACAGCCAAGTCTTCATTCCTTTGCCGGAAGGCCAAGAAATTGGGGGCTTTCCTAACCTTTGGGGGCACGATATTCCTCAATGCAGGGGCAGCGGCAGAGAAGGCTTTCTGGACTTTGCCAGTCAAAATTCAAAACAGTAAAATTTTATTTTTAAAATTCAGGACCAAGAGGTCTATCGGTTGGTCTACACTACAGGAATAAGGCTGCTGCTACACATGCCTCAACTGTCCTTGATTCCTGTCAATAGAAATGTTTAACAAAGTGGAGTATCCAGTCATTTCTCCATGGTTTATTTAGCATTATATTCAAACTACAATCTCTGATTTTCTGCTTTAAGAAACTGGAATCTTAAAAAAACAAAACCTTACCATAAGATACCCCAAAGGTGCTTTTTCATGAGGCAACTAGACTTTCTTGTTTCGCTTCTCATCCAAGAAGCTTCAGTTCTGACTGGATGGTGGGGAATGGAAGGATTTATACTCCTTGCAGATGGCTGGTCTTTTGCATTCTTTTAGAGAGTCATTGAGGCCACCTGGAGATTTATCTGTGTGGTCAGCGTCACCTGAGTAGTGCAAATGCGTGTGGAATGAAGATAAGAAGCAAAACGTCTTCAAAGAAAAACAAAGTCCAGTTGCCTCGTGAAAAAACACCTTTGGGATAACTATGACCTGGATGACTGAGAACCTCCATAGACTTACCATAAGATAATTTGTTAGAGCAATAAACTGCATAAATCCTGACTGGTTTACAAATTGCTTAAACTGTGTGCTTGATTTCTCGCTTTCCTGAAGACTGAATGCTTAGCCTTAAGCATAAGGTTATTTCTCATTGTTTGGGCGTTTCCAAAAAAAGCATGAGCAAAATGCTATTGCTCACTTGACAACTAGGCTTACACCCCTAAAGTTGCAGCTATCACTTCCACAAACATAACATTAAATATTAAAATGAACAGAAATTAAGTTAAAAAGAACCATACTGTTTGCTATCTGTCACTTTGAAAACAACACATCCATTTTTCTTTAGCCACTTTAAACCTTCTGCATATAGTTAAATTTTCTGATCTTTCAGGACACATCCAGAAGAATGTTCTTATCAGCCATTTGTTCTGTGCATAATTATTCTGTGTATAATTTATTTCACATGCAAAGCTACTTCTCACTAGGAACACTGACACAGAGACTGTCTTTTATTTTTAAGTATGCGACCAATTATATCTTGAAGTTAATGAAAGGAAAGATAGAAGTGGGTAGCCAAGGAAATGAGAAGGAGGGCAGGAGGGCAAATGCAGTCAGATAATGCAGTGGGCCTTGGTGGAGCAGTGGGCTAATGCCTCCTTAAGTAACACCAGCTGCCTGCAATTATTGCAGGTTTGCATCCCACCACGCTCAAGGTTGACTCAGCCTTCCATCCTTCCGAGGGAGGTAAAATGAGGACCCAGATTGTTGGGGGCAATAAGCTGACTTGTAATAATGCCGCTTGGGGGGGGGGGGCGAAAGCCCTAATAATAAGCAGGCATATACATAGAATGAAGGCTATTGCTAAGCACATTTGATTTGTGCTTAGATTGTAAGCCGCCCTGAGTCTTCGGAGAAGGGCGGGATATAAATGGGATTAAAATAAAAATAAAATAAAATAAAATAATATACAGCAACTGGAGGCAATCTAAATTTTTGATCCTAAAAAGTTCAAAAATTCAGTTGTGTTTCTACTCTTCATTGTGTCACATTCCGGTTTCCCGTAGTTACATTTTTTCCACAGTTGGTTTCAGGATGGAAAAACAAGAGGAGTGATTATATTTGTCCGTTTTCTCTCTTCCCTTGTACTGTTTTCCATACCTCTGGTGCTATATTTACTAAAGTAGAACAAAGATTCGTGGACAACTACAGCAAATCAAGTTTCCACTTTGGCTTAGGTATATTGGCATATTTAACAACTCCATGTTCATCACAAAGCAAAAAAAGAAAACCAAAAGACCAGAACAGCTTTTTGCCAGCAATCAACAACCTGGTAAACAGGGATTAACACCAGGATTAACACCAGATAACCACTCAAGCCATAAACAATTCCCTAATTAAGGAACTACCAACTCAAGCCATAAACAAGAACCAAGCTCAGGGGCCATCAAGAACTTTGTAGTTCAACCTGAGCTACAAATATTCTCTTCTATTGCTATTCTTTTCTTGGTAATATGGGCATGAAAGTCACAAATATATCCTTAGGGTTATGAATGTACAAAGTTCTTACCTATCTATTTTCAGAAAATATCTTGCAGAAAGAGGCTTTGTAGTAGAGGTTCCACAACTTTTCCTTTAATTCAAGTGAAACACATTCAGGACTTGGAATTCCTCTGCCTTATATCTTCAAATAAGAAAACAGACTATTACGGTAGTTGCAAGTAGAAGCCACTTTGGTGATGAATACATTCAACAAACAATTTTTGAAGAGTTGCTTCAAGAAAAGGAGGCACTTTTGTTTTAAAATGCCTTTTGTGAGGAGCTACAGAAGTTGCATGCAGCAAGATCCTCTTACTCAGGAAGAGACCACTATTATAAATGTAGAGCCTGCAGTGAGGGAGGAGGTGAATTGGATGACTTGGAACCTCCATCCAAGTCTACGATTCAGTAAAATAATTAAAATAATGTAGCAGAGTACAGGTAGTCCTCGACATACGACTGGTTGCTTAGTGACTATTCATAGTTACGATGGACCTTCCTGGAGATATGACCTGATTCCAAAGTTCCACCCTCCCTCTGGTCACATGACCGTGTCAGGCCATCAGCAGCCAGCATGCATTTATGGTGAATTGCAGCAACCCGTGGTCAGATGAGCATATTTTACAGTGTTTTTGCCAAAAACTAACATTTCCTTCCAGTTTTCAGCAAAACCTGCCCACAGCAAACCATTGGTTTGCTTCAGAACTGCAGCATTCACTTTAGACCACCAGAAAAGTCATAAAATTGGTTTGATCACATGGGGGACCTGTTTTATGGCTGTCACAACTTAGAACCGTGATGGGCAGGCTCCATTACAGTCATAAGCTGAGACCTCCCTGTAGCTAAAAGCACAGGAATAACTTAGGGCTCATCAAGGCATTGTTACTGCATTGAGCTCAATTGTCTCCACACCAGGTGGCACTAGCTCTCCACAACCTGCCTGGTAGTATTGACCAATCTGGTCAGGGATGCAAAAATAATGGTCATTAGTTATTATTATTATTATTATTATTATTATTATTATTATTATTATTATTTATTAAACTTATATACCGCCCTTCTCCCGCAGGACCCAGGGCGGTTCACAACGCAATTAAAACACAATACAAAAATTAATAACAATTAAAATAGATTAAATTATCCTTAATTAAAATCTAAAACCCCTATAACTCTGATTAAAAACCCAATTACAATAAGTTAAAAAATTAAAAAATCCTCAGTCCTGGCCGGAAAGCTCAAAGAGCCAGGTCTTCAGGTCCCGGCAGAACGAATGAAAATCAGGGGCAGTCCTAAGCTCTACGGGTAACTGGTTCCAGAGGGCAGGCGCGCCCACAGGCGTGCCCACAATACTTTGCCGGCGGCACCCTGAGAAGGCCCTCCCTGTGGGAGCGCACAGGACGAAGGGAACTTGATGCCGGCAGCAGGTGTTCCCTCAGATATCCCGGACCCAAGCCATTTAGGGCTTTATAGGTCATCACCAGCACCTTGAATCTCACCCGGAGGGCAACTGGAAGCCAATGCAGCTCGCGGAGCAGAGGTGTTATATGGGAGTATCGGGAAGCCCCCATCACAACTCGCGCGGCTGCATTCTGCACCACTTGAAGCCTCCGAGTGGTCCTCAAGGGCAGCCCCATGTAGAGAGTTATTCCAGCCTCAACTCTTTTTTTTTACATAATGGGGACACTATAGAGATGGAAAGTAGGATCCCAGATGACCTTCTGTTCTGCACCATGACAAAAAAAATATGGTGGACGGGGATGATGCGTCCAATCTGATAAAATATGTCCTTAACAGTTGCCAAGAGAAATGCCTTGTGTCTGTGAAATCACCGGAAACTGAGCTCCACCCAAGAGGGAGAGAGATGTTACCTAGAATTGCCACAAATGTTTTGCATGAAACACCAGCAGCCACAGGTCTTAAATGTGAATTCAGACAATTCAGATTTTGGACAAGCCCAGCATGGTTGCTTAAGTGACACATGCTTAAGTGGTTTATGTAAAAATGAAGGACCAAGCAGACAAATCATCAAGCATCCAATAAAATGGAATATTAATTAAATATTTGTCACATCTGCACCAGGGCAAGACTGAATTTCACACAAGATTATTAGACCCTGAAAGCTTGGCCTTTGGCTCCAATTCAGCCCATTTCTTCCATGCAACTGATCCATTGCAAAATAGAAAAGGGTTATTTCTTTCCTTGTTAGAATGTCTATTTAATTTTAAATTAAGAAATTAGATGATGGGACTTATCAGATGGAATATTTAAAGATTAAGCACTTGTTTGAATATGGTTAAAGAAATAAAATTTTGGATATAAATGAATTTTAGTTTAAGAGGGATAGGCTTTTTAAGCAATATAATCAGGGCTTTTTTTCCTCATAGAACGCTCAGAATGGAGTTCCGGCACCTTTTTTGGATGGAACCTTGTAGGGTAGGCAAGGCGAGTTGTATGACATATGTGAGTTCCAGCACCTTTTTCTTTTACAAAAAAGCACTGAATATAGTATTCTTTGTTTATGATACAAGAAATATAAAAATGTTGGGATGATTTATACGAGGGAAATCTTTTAGACACTTAAGGATAATGGATTTTGAGAAAATTTTAATAAAAATGTTTTGACTAGTTTTAAAAGATTAGCTGTGGATTTATTAGATGGAATACTTAAAGATTAAATATTGGTTTGAATATGTTTAAAAAATAGAATTTTTTTGGACATAAATGTATTTTAGCTTAAGTATATTACTTTTTTCTTTTTGTTTTAAGATATGAGAAATGTAAAAGTGTTGGGATGGTTTGTATGAGGAAAAATACTTAAATACTTAAGTGTAATTAACTCCGAGAAAATCTTAACAGGGAAAAATGTCTTTTGAACACTGTGGGGAAAACAAATTTAAATGAGAACTTTAAAACCAGGATCTATGACAAGGTGATTAAGATGATTAATTAGAAAAGAAGATTTATATTTATATATATTTATATTATATTTATACAAGAGCCTTGGTGGAGCAGTGGGCTAATGCCTCCTTAAGTAACACCAGCTGCCTGCAATTAGTGCAGGTTCGCATCCCACCAGGCTCAAGGTTGACTCAGCCTTCCATCCTTCCGAGGTAGGTAAAATGAGGACCCAGATTGTTGGGGGCAATTAAGCTGACTTTGTAATAATGCCGCTGGGGTGTGTGTGAAAGCCCTAATAAGCAGGCATATACATAGAATGAAGGCTACTGCTAAGCTTGTAAGCCGCCCTGAGTCTTTGGAGAAGGGCGGGATATAAATGGAATTTTTAAAAAAAATTGATGTGGTTGTTACCTGTAGAAATATTAGAAAAATGTCTATATTCAGTTGTTATCTATAAAAATTACTAAGAAATGTACTAATTTAAGGTTGATAAAAGAGAATATTATTGGAAGAAGAGAAAATAAAGGAAAGCTATTATGTGGAGTATGGAATTATTGAAATTGTTATTGATTGTTTGTAAACATATACCCAGATAACACGCTGTTTACCAAATATTAATGATGATTGTTAAAAAAATCAATAAAATATATTTTAAAAAATAGTAGATTCCACACAGCTGCTTTCTGATTTCTTCCTTTTCTAATCCCAACAATTGTTATCACATTTGGGGATCTCCCTTCTCCAGCTTTGTATGGAACTGCTGAAACCTCTGGTGGGCTGGGTTACTAATTACAACTTCTTTGCATCTTTCATTTTCATTAATTATGTACCATCTAGCTGGTATCATCTCTTAGCAGCCACATGGATAGTATGATCTGTCCGCAGCCTGGCACTTCAGATCTTCCTCATTGTTTGAGTCTGTCCATGTTGAAATTGTCTTCTTTTCCTTCCAGTTTTCCCAGGACTATGGACTTGTCAAGAGATCAGAATTTTATATAATGTGCCAAAACATCAATTTGAACCTGGGCATTGGTGCCTTGAGTGAGAACTCTGGATTGGTTGTTCTATGTTCCATTTATCTGATTTCTTGGCCACCCATGATTTCCTCAAGAATCTTACAGCAAAGTTCAAAAGCACGAACATCCTGCTTCTTCAAAGTCCAACATTCACTTCCATAGAATGTCACAGAGGAAAATCCTTGATCTTCTATCTTGCTGGTAGACACGTCACAGTATCTGAATATCTTTTCCATGGTTTTCACAGCTATCCTATCAAGTACTATTTCTACAACAGGTTTCTAGTTTTACTTTCATATACATCTCTAATAATAATTCTTGATGTTTATCCTTTCATTTTTGTTTCATGACATCTTTTGAGCTGTGAGTGCTCATTTTCTATGGATTTTGTACCTTCTGATTTTTTCTTCCTTGCCTTTTTTCTTTTACTCAACAGCCATCTTTAACTAGTTATTGCGATGCTCTCACAACCAGCAATCTCCTACTTATCCAGTAGCTATTCCACAAGGTCTCAACTGTCCCTGTTTAATACTTCTTGGCTCCACCAATTTCTGTATAATACAGGACCTGAACTGTTGGCAAGCTATCCCAACAGATGGCTAATGAGTTTATTTAATTTACAGGCAGAGCCATTCAATGGTCCATTGAAAGAGCTTTCCATTGGTTTGTTCCTGAAGTTTTTTTTTAAAAAAAACTTTCCAATTCCAACGATGGTCATGATCTTGTGCTCTTTTACGCATCATCAAACCCAACCTTGCTTAGCAAGCATGACTAAGATCAGCTGAGCTGCTACCCGCTGAGGTACATATTTTTACAGTTATGATAAAAAATAAAAGACACTAACATTCCATAAACAGTTTTATTTAGGATTTGCAGGAAGTACAGGAAATTAATCTAAAATGTTATTGATTAGGCAAATCAAACAAGAGCGAAAAGTTAAGTCATGTCAGAATTCTCGACTGGTTCACTCAATACTTTCATTGATAACGTGGGTGGTTTAAGTTAACGTGACATATCAAGCCAGCCACTTTTAAAATTATTCCACGAACCAAATCTAGAAAAGTCATGGTTTAGTGCAGCCAAGCCAACCACATAGAAAAACTATTAATCCCAGTTTGGTGATTTTTATACGTCATTAAAATAGACCAATATCGTATCTTACTCTGTTCCAAAATTGTGTGTTTGAGGACAAAAGAGATTCATTGCTGTAAAGCAGCTCCTCCACCACTTCCAAATCTGTTAGATTAAAATAGCCAAATTTCCCATCCATTATTGGTAGATCCAGGATCTGAAGCAGTTCAAATGGTCTGGCTGTGAGATTTGTAACAAACAGGAGTGGAGATCTTCCAGCTCTCTTAAATATTGCTTAAAAGTTCCCAATTCCAACCGGCCCCACCATCCCGGCAAGTCTCTTAGGATGAGAGAGGAATGATCTGTATGCAGAGGTCTCCACTGAACTATACAGCAACTTTCCTGGGTCTTTCAATTTTTTCCTTCCTCATGTTTTGTTCTTTTTGCCCATCTTCCTGTTTCTATATTTTCTACGTACTCTCTTATTCTATATCTGAGCTACCAGGTATCTAATTACTTCTCTTTTCTAATTACTTCTCTAATCGTTACTCAATCTATTTTGAGAGACAACCTCTGTCCCAGTTGGGTTGCCAATCTATAATAAGAAGAGGCAACAATGAAGCAGGTGAAAAGGAACGATTGCAAGTGTATTATTACAAATTTAAAAAGATTTGTTTTTGTCTGGCTCTGCTACTTTCTGAGTGACATTCCTATCCTGGTCAAATGCAACTCCCAGCCCTCCAAATAATGACACCCATTTGCCGGTAAAATTTATCAGAAATCCCAAGTTAAATAACCTCAAAGGAATTTGTGTAATGTCCCCTTGGATAACGGGACCCCAAAGGGATACATCATAGAATGGCTTGGAAGATGAAAGGCCTGGAATTTAGGGCAAAGAAAATGTCTATTCTTGAACAAATGTAAAGCTGAGGGGTATAGTCAGAATACCCCATATAATTCATGTCTATAATTTTCAGCAATAACTCTGTAAGGTACATGATTATTAGAATATCATATTTATTTATGAGTATGCTGTGCAGGTAATTAAGTGAACTGGATGTAATTTAAAAATAAATAGCAGGACCACAGGACTAGGTTGTGTCTGAAGGGCCAGTCAATAACCTCACATTGGAACAGCAGTGTTCCAATATCTCAGGGGCTGCCACAAAGCAGAGGGAGCCAAGCTATTCTCCAAAGCACCTGAAAGCCAGACAAGAAGCAATGGATGGAAACTAGTCAAGGAGAGAAGAAACCTAGAACTAAGGAGAAACTTCCTGACAGAACAACTAACCAGTGGAACAACCTGTCTCCAGAAGTGGTGAATGCTCCAACACTGGAAGTTTTTAAGAAGAGACTGGACAGCCATTTGTCTGAAATGGTATAGGGTTTCCTGCCTTAGCAGGGGGTTGGACTAGATGACCTCCAAGGTCCCTTCCAACTTCTTCTTGTTGTTGTTGTTGTTGTTGTTGTTATTATTATTATTATTATTATTATTATTATTATTATTATTATTATTATTATTATTATTATTATTATTATTATTATTATTACCTGTAGCAAATGTCTGGTTTCGATAGAAGAATCAGAGAGGTAGAAAGGATGGCAACATAGGGCGGAAAGTACTAACTCTTCATTTGGGGGACACTAATCATCACAATGCAATTACCTCTTTTCTATTTGCATTCTGTTCTGATACATAATACCTAGGACAGCTTCCCTGATTTCAGGGCATCCAAACCTTGCAATGTGAATTTTTGGGTAATCCTAACAAGAAGAGTGTAAAATCCATTAGGGTTATTCATCCCTACACAGAGACAGAGACAGAGACACACACACACACACACACAGAGAGAGAGAGAGAGAGAGAGAGAGAGAGAGAGAGAGAGAGAGAGAGAGAGAGAGAGAGAGACAGAGACAGAGACAGAGACAGAGACAGAGACAGAGACAGAGACAGAGAGACAGAGAGAGAGAAACTGCCTCAACACTTCTGAGTAAAAATATGCAAATAGGATTTTCCAAGATGCAGGTCAGTAATTTAGTGCTTATGTTCGACCACTGATTCCTGACCATAAAAAAGCTGTGGCTTGCTTTTTGCAGTGTTTTTGAGTAACAGGGAAGGATTTCATTCCCCAGAGATGGGGGGACAAGTTTAAAGTAAGCTTAAACACATCCATGGAGATCAGATTAGCAACAGGTATATAGTAACTAGATGGTCCCCTCAGGTTAGAAGTAGCTTTTCGTAGGAACATAACTGACCATTTTGGGAACCAAGGTTAGAACAACCTCTCTGTTCTTTGCAAGGCATGTTGGCAGGAGGAAGGTGGTAGGAAAAAAAGACACAACATTCGTTCATTTTCAGACTGGCATCACATGAAGGGAGCTGCCATTTTAAATATAGCACAATGCCAAAGGGTAACACTCTGTGGGGGCACTGTGGAAAATGCAAAGGGCAACTTCCAGCCCCAATCAGAGGGCTGCTGCTAGTGAAGTCTACCAACGGAAGACAGCGTTCTTCAAAAGCTCTTTCCAGCTTCAAATCTGAAACCAATCCTGGCAAAAACGTTGGGATTGCACGTTGCATATGGTCAGAACATGGTTTCTTTGGTTTGGGTACTAATCTGGCCAAGTGTCATTTATTCTATGAATCACAACTAATGAATGAGTTGTGTCTTAGGGCAGGGCTTTTCAACCAGTGGTATGGGTACCACCTGTGGTACATTGGCACCTGGCAGGTGGTATGGGATCATCCTAGAAAAGTGGTAGCTGGGGAGGGGAATGAGCTGAACCGGTGGCAGCACCGCACAAGCCTGAGTGAGAGATGGCTGGAGTTGCAGGGCTGTCAGGGCTCAGCAGAAGCGCCAGGATCAGCGCCAGTCTCCAGCTGGAGCTCGGCGCTGATCTTGGCACTTCTGCTGAGCCCAGAAGAAGCGCCGATCAGCTGGAATGTTGCAGCATCTCCAGGGTCTTGTGATTTACATTCAGATGCTTGGCAACTGATTCATATTTATGACGTTCAGTGTCCCAGGGTCAGGTGAAGTGACCAAAACCTGCTGCAACCACCCAGCAGACGGGGGGGGGGGGATAAAAATCAAACACCCCCCCACCCCACCCCCGCTGCCAATCCTCAACAGAAATGCTCACAACAATGAAAACCTCGGACAGGAGGAAGAGTGCCGCCGGGCGGGCAGGCAGGTCTCTTGCTTGGCTGTGGCTTGGAGGGCACTTTTTTCAGTGCCATTGTAACTTCGAACAGTCACTAAGCGAACTGTTGTAAGTCGAGGACTACCTGTACTTCATCACTTTTTTCCTTTTTTTGGTCATCACGTTTTTGACACCTTGCTAGGCAACTGGGGGTACTCGGATGTTGCCATACCCTAAAAGTGGTACAATGGGTGAAAAGGTTGAAAATCCCTGTCTTAGGGCACATTGTGCTAACCTGGGTAGCTGATGCCTGTAAAGGCAGCAGCCTTAGATAAGAAAGGTGCAGCATTAAGGTTGCTGCTTTCTGGGCAGAAGCACCACCCACAGGAAGGCTACGGGAAACCCAGAGGCAGAATTCAGCCTTGGCCATCTGCTTTCAGCCAAGGTGGAGCGGGATAAACTGGCCACCCACTATCAGAAATGGGTCAGTTGCATTTTAACCCCAGTAGTAACAACTTACAGACACACTCAAGTGGGGCTAGAATTTCCATTGCTAAGCAAAGCAGTTGTTAAGCGAGTCATCCCCAAATTTAACCATTCTGCCACAGTTATTAAGAGAATCTCTGGAATTGTTTGATGTGGTTGTTTTTAGCAAATCCGGCTTCTCCCATTGACTTTGCTTACCAGAAGCCGGCTGGGAAGGTCGCAAATGGAGATCACATGACCCTGGGCCCCTGCAACTGCTGTACGTACGTAACAATTGCCAAGCACCCATATTGAGATCATGTGGGGATGCTGCATAAGTGCAAGGACCGGTCGCAAGTCACTTTTTTTCAGTGCTATTATAACTTTGAATGGTTGCTAAATGAATGATTGTACGTAGAGGACTACCTGTACTCAGAAAAGCAGCAGACAAGAGCCTGCTGTCTTTTCCCCAACTTCTTTTTCAAGGTGGGGTAAGGGAGGAGAAATAAGCATGAATTCCATCCTACTTTTCCTGTTCTCTCCTTTCCAAGTAGGTGCTAAAAAGGTCCCTGATCTCCCGGGCGGGTGGGTGGGACACGTACATCAGCTGTCTTTCAGGCTGCTGGTAAGATCTTGACACAGACCTCACCACCTCTTCCCACCCTTCCTGCAAAGGCTCCCCTTTGCTCTCACAGATGTTGTGCAAAATGCAGCAGGCTACAATGACCCGTGGGGCGTAGCGTTCTCGCACGTCGAGGCGGGAGAGGAGGCACCGCCAGCGGCCCCTGAGCCGCTCAAAGGCATAGTCCACCACTGTCCGGCAGTGGCCGAGCGTGCTGTTGAAGAGCTGTTTTCGGGAGTCCAACTGGCCGCTGTAAGGAGTCATTAGCCAGGGCAGAAGAGGGTAAGCAAGGCCTCCTAGGATAACCGGCTTTACTGGCTCCCCATCTAGGTCCATCGTAGTGCTAGGACCAAAGGTGCCTTGATTCATGGCCCGGAAGATGGGGGAGCTGCGAAAGATCCGGGCATCGTGAACTTTCCCGGATCGCCCAGCATACACATCGATGAATTTGCCTTCATGATCCACCAGGGCCTGCAGAACCATCGAGTAATAGCCTCGGCTGTTGATATATTCTGTGGCTCGGTGAGCAGGAGCAATGATAGGGATATGGGTGGCATCGATCACCCCAATGCAATGAGGGAAACCTTTGGCCGAAAAGCCTTTTATGACCTCCCGGGGCCTGGTCAGTAGGACCACATGGTGATAGACATCATAAAGAGCTTGGCAAACTTCCATGACTATCCTGGAGACAGTGGAGCGCCCAACGCCAAAACACTCTGCTACCGAGCGGTAGCTGTCTGGGGTGGCCAGCTTCCATATAGCTATGGCCAGCTGCTTCTCAACAGTAATGGGAGCCCGCATGTTGGTTGTCTGACGCTCAAGAACTGGCCTCAATCTGTCACACAGCTCCATGAACGTCTGCCGACTCATCCGGAAGTTCTCCTGCCAAAGATGGTCATCCCAATGGGGCAGCACCACCTTTTCCCACCACTCGGAGCGGCCTGGCTGCACCCAGAAAGCCCGCTCCATGATGTAGAGTTCGTCTATCAGCCCAGCAAGAACCGCCGGGGACTGGAAGAGGCACGAACACATCATGGCACGCAAAGAGTCAATGCTGGACTCCACCACTGCTCGGAGGCGCACGGCAGCCGCGTTTTCCACCATCTGCTCAAGCTCCAGTAGGTCACGACGATGGCGGGGCAGAAACGTCCGGCGGGTGGCCAAGCGGCTGAAAAGTTGTGACTGGATCCCGACAACAGTCTTAACAGCCGCTACAGCAGCTGTGGCCACAGTGACGGCCGCAGAGGCCACTTTGTCACCAGCAACAGTAACTTCTGAAAGTCAGAAGATAAGCAAGAGGAAAACTGTTTTTAGAAAACAAAGATCAGCCCATCTCTAATCTGAAAAAAATCTCCAGAGCACTTCAGCCGATCCTCTTAACACTCCACCCACTCTGAATTCATCTCAAGTAGCCTGATGATATTTTGGGGAGGTCAGCTTCCATGACTTACAAAAAGAGGTTATGTTTATTCTATCCACTGAACAAGTTATCTGCAAGTGTGTTTGGAATCTTTTATTTCACATTATACTGGGAGAGCTGGTTTAGTGCAGTGGTTGAAACCGGGAAACCATGATTTCTAGGTCTGCCTTGAGGCACAAAGCCAGCTGGACGGCTTTGAGTCACTCATTCTCTCTCAGCCCTAGGAAAGAAGTGAGGACAAACCACTTCTGAAAAACCTTGCTGAGAAAACTACAGGGAGTCACCAGGAATCAACACTGACTCCAGGACACCGAAAATACCCCTCCCTCCCAATACCGAAGCCATCTGCCATCTTAGCTAAATTTCAATCTCATTTCACCATCACTTTATAAGAACTCATCAGGCTGGCCGTGTAGGTTTCAACATATCTACAAAGCAACAAGTTACAGAAATGCGAAACCTACCTCATCTATGGATTAGTATCAAGTCTTCTCCTGTATCATTTTGCACTTGAGGAAAGATGCAAGAAAAAACCTTAATTCCTTCATTGACTCCTGGGAAGTCAATGATGGGCAGACCAATTATTTGTCAGCTGATGAACTCAGAATGATCCGCAGAGTTATCATTTAAAAATATTGTTATGTTTTTCCATCCACTTCTTTACCTGAGGTGGTCTCATTTCTCACTGTCTCTTCTCCTGTGCTTTGGGAATCTGGATTTTGTACTTCTTCCTCTTTCTCCATCCTAGATCTTAATTTAGACTTTAAGATAGGAAATCCTAAATAGAAAAGAACAGTTTTTTTAAAAAGGAAATGGAAATGAAAACAAGTCAGAACTGCAATTAGACATGGAGGCATTCCAGCAAAACTGTGAGAAGTTTCATGCATGAAACCTCTAAATGCTGAGGCAAGATGGCAGCTTTCCAATCATGGATTGTATTTTGGGAAAAATGTTACCTGTCCACATTCTGTAAGTACATTCAGGGATTTATGGTCCTAATGTATATGGATGCCAGTTTGGGGGAAGGTTTGATCGGGGAACTTAAATAATCTTAAGGGATTGGAGCTAGCTAAGATGGAAAAATTGACTGTTTTGGTTAGAGACAACAATTTTAACTATATTTCTTGCAGCTTAGAGGCCACTTTTAGATTTCCTACAGGAAAAGGAGAAAGCTGAAGTTTTGACTTTGGGATTTAATATTTGATTTGACCAGAGAAATATTATGGGTTGTTAAATGGCTATGGGTTTTCTATACTTAATACATTTTTAATGTGTTAAAAGTTAAATTAAGAATATGTAAATATTTTTTTTTAATATTGGTTTTGAAGAAAGGAAAAAAGGTTTTTGAAAGGCCCTGCTGGTGCAATTATTTTGGAGAAAGATGATCCAGCAGCCACGTATTAATGCAAAGTGAGTGGTGCCCAGTTCCTTATTTCCTGCTGTGGAGATGGGTGGCATAATTAATAAATGAATAAATAAATAAAAATAACAGCAGCAGCAGCAGCAGCAACCAAGATGAGTGCACAAACAGCTTTTAAAGGCAAGGCAGCTGCATTCAGCACCTCTTCCCATGCTGTGCCTTTTGAGGTCAGGCATTTCAAGGGCAACCCTAAGTAACTCCAGAGTGCGCCCTTGGGCATCGGCAGGCCAGCCTCCCCTGCCTCGGCCTGGGTGGCTCTCTCCGCAGGCGGTGGAGGATGGGAACGGCCGCCAGAGACGACTCAGGCGAGACGGGCTTTCGCTCCATACAAAGAAAGCAGCTTCTGCCTGCCGACTGCCCTGCCATTCTATAGGCGACACCCCGGACTTTTAACCTAGGCCGCATTTTCTCCTTGCGCGGTGCCTCCAACCCTTTAATCAGGGGTCTTCAAACTTGGCCCTTTTATGACTTGTGGACTTCAACTCCCAGAATTCCTCAGCCAGCAAAGCTGGCTGAGGAATTCTGGGAATTGAAGTCCACAAGTCATAAAAGGGCCAAGTTTGAAGACCCCTGCTTTAATGGTGCACTTTTGTTTGTTTCTCTTCCTCCCTCCCTCCTCCCGCCCAGCCGCCCTGGAGGAAAAGGGCTGCCCCTCACAGTCTCCGCTCCCTCGGCCGCGAGAGAGGCGGTCGTCGATCGTGGATTCTGCCGACGGCTCCTTCCCTCCCGGCTTGCCTTGGGAAGCCGAGCGACTGTCGGACCCCAAAGAAAGCCTCCGGCTTA
This sequence comes from Vipera berus, assembly GCF_964194415.1. NCBI lineage: Eukaryota > Metazoa > Chordata > Lepidosauria > Squamata > Viperidae > Vipera > Vipera berus. The sequence goes on from NC_138203.1 coordinate 265,941,460, forward strand.
GAGCAGGCGACCGACAGGGATCTTCTGCCGGTGCTGGGAGAAGCGGAGGCTGCCAAGGTCCGGGAGGAAGGAAAGGAGCCTGAATTTGCGCGAACAGCCCGACTTCAGACCCAGTTATGGTGGCGCTTCTCCTCCTCCTCCTCGCAGCCTCCGCGGTGCTCAATTATTTCGGTTCCCTCCAGGTCCTAAGAGGCAACGCTGAACAGGAAGTTACGGATGCCCTTGCAGGCCTTCCGCGGAGCCACAGTGGCTTGGAGGACGCACCCACGATTCCACCTCCTGCTCCGGATGCCACCAGGTCCCGAGGCCGCTGATTGCCAGCTTTTCAGCCTGGCCTAAATTCACTACGTCCCTCCAGATGCCAGCTGTTCCAGCTGTGTGGCGTAACAGTTGGATATGGCAGGGGTCTTCAAACTTGGCCCTTTTATGACTTGTGGACTTCAACTCCCAGAATTCCTCAGCCAGCATGCTGGCTGAGGAATTCTGGGAGTTGAAGTCCACAAGTCATAAAAGGGCCAAGTTTGAAGACCCCTGGATATGGTTTGGGGAGATCAAGGTTCACAGATGCCAGCTGTTCCAGCTGTGTGGTGTAACAGTTGGATATGGTTTGGGGAGATCAAGGGTTCACAGATGCCAGCTGTTCCAGCTGTGTGGTGTAACAGTTGGATATGGTTTGGGGAGATCAAGGGTTCACGTCCATCCCCAACTACAAATATTCGATCTTGGGGGCCAGTCACAAGCCACTCCAAAGGGCAATTAATTATGGGGCTAGCACGAAAAGGAGATTTCCACGTTGTCATCACCTTGAATCTCAGGGGCTGGAGGGGAGGGATGTACGCCTAATAAATAGATAAAATGAGTGGCTGTCGCTATCACTATCTTCTGAGCGCTAATTGTGTTTCTTGGACATGAGCAGACCCATAAGTCTTAGCTCTGAAAGGATGCACAGGTCAAGCATCATGCAAGGCATAAGTAGAAAGAATTGGATGAGAAATTGGCAACCTGCACAATGTGGTGTTCAAAGACAAAAACACACAGTGGACTTCTGTGCAGTTCCAAGCTATACCCAGGAAACACAAATATTTGTACAGAGAGTGGTCTTCCTTTGTGATGGCAAGCATAGGTGTGTATTTGCTTTTTGTGTGTGTGTTTCAGCAATGGTGCCCTGAAGCTGAAGGACCTCCAGTGCAAACTGCCAATGGTGGGGGACAGGCTTGCGTAAGGTATCCTTAGCGGGCTCCCTCTTATTATTAGAGCCTGTTTCAATTCACTGGATACACAGTGCTCCTAAATATATCTTCCTTGCTTAAGGAAAAGATGCAGTTATCTCCCTTTCATTACATGATCAGACTGCTAGTATTTTTTCATGTTGGTGCTGTCAACACTGGATATTGCATTATAGTAGCTATGACAACCTCATGGTGCAGCACAATCTGGTTGTACAATACCTGCAGTTCTCCAGGAAATGACTCCAGCTCCCCTTTATCACGCTGCTTAATGTGAGGGTCAGCCTCTAAAGATAATGTATGCAAAGGCTTGAGCATGGCTGGCTGAGGAATTCTGGGAGTTGAAGTCCACAAGTCTTAAAAGTTGCCAAGTTTGGAGACCTCTGATCAAAACAACACGAAGAGTAAAATCCCAGTGTTTTGCATGTGTGACATTTTAGTATGGTACCTGGGAGTTGCCAAACAATACACAGTACAGGGCCTGCTAAATATCATCCAAGTAAGTGATTATGTGTTGCTGACTCTTAATGACCACATAATTTTTCTCCACATGATTTATCCCTAACTTGCTCTTTTGGGTCTTCCAACAGTTGCGCCCATTGCCGTATAACTGAGTCCATCCACTTTGCTGCTGGTCATCATCTTCTCTTTCCTTCTACCTTTCCCAGCATTAGAGCCTTCTCCAGAGAGCTGGATCTTCCCAGAACATACTGTATCTGAAGCAGGACAATTTGAACCAAGTCCTTTGTGAGAACTTTTGGGTCGATGTGTCAATGATTCATTTGTTTTGTTGGCTGCCTGTGGTATTGTCAGGAGTCTACTCCAACACCAAAGCTCAAAAGCATCAATACTCCTCTCACCCTACTTCTTCAAAGTACAGCTTGAACTTCAGTAGGGAATGCTATGGTCTGCACAAGTTTGATCTTTGTAGGTATAGACACATCAGGGCACTGGGGTATTTTCCAAGGCCTTCATGGCTGCTGTACCAAGTGCTAGACATGGCATATTTCTTGACTGCTTGTTCGTTCAGCCACAAACTAGAAAAAATAAAAGCAGGATATAGGTACCCCCGTTTGCCCTCTCAAAGGAGAGGTAAGTATATGAATTTGTTAGTGGTAAGAGCCTCTCACATAGACGAACTGGACAAGTTTGACAAGTTCTCATAATCTCTCCCTACTTTTGTCAAAAGATAGTTATTTTAAAACAATAGAGTGGGAAGCAACTGCTACGGCATCTGCAAACAGAAATTCATCCTTTTTGCCAAGTTCCACATGGCTCCTTCTCTTTTCTTCTTTGCCCATGTAGTTTGTTTATTAGCTTCTTGGTGCCCCAGGGTGCCCTGACACTTTTTCCAATGCTTCTACTATGTTGTCTTTGATAAGCCAGGAAAATGTTCCTCCCCTTTCCAAGCAGAATGGATAATCCTATGCTGAAGATCAGCCCGGGCTTCATTTTCAGCACACGTTCATGGAAATGAAAATATCCTAGATAATATGCAAGAAGAATTGTCTTCCTATCCACAGCATAGCTTTTTAAACACATTATTTCACCTATCATTTATTGGAGCAATTAAGTTTTCCTAGTAAACATAGGTAATCCTCAACTTATGACCACAATTAGGACCAGAAATTCCTTTGATATGCAAAGGGGTTGTTAAGTAAGTTGTGCCTGATGTAACAACACTTTTTGGTCCAGTTAACGAATCACTGCTGTTGAATCATAGAGTCCTTAAGCTTCCCCCATTGACTTTGCTTGTCAAAAGTTGACTGGGAAGGTTGCAAATGAGGATCACATGATCCCAGGTTGCTGCAACCATTGTAAATACACACCAATTATCAAATGCCAGAATTCTGATAGGTCTGTCATAACTTTCAATGATCGCTAAGTGATCCATTGTAAGTCAAGAACTACAGTACCTGTAGAAACTAAACGAAGGATAAAATGAAACGGTAATTTTTTAATCAGTATAAAAGCAGCACAGTGGCAAGGGACATTGTATTTTATGTAGAAGGTTGCTGGTTCAAAACACAGCAAATTATTTTGAGAGCCAGTCTGGTATGGTGGGTTAAGGTTGGACTAGGACAGGGGTAGGCAACCTTGGCTCTTTTATGACTCGTGGACTTCAACTCCCAGCTTGGCTGGCTCAGGAATTATGGGAGTTGAAGTCCACGAATCATAAAAGAGCCAAGGTTGCCTACCCCTGGACTTGGAGGAGGGAGACTCAGGCCTTAGTCCCCTTTCAGTGACAGAAGCTCACTGGAGGACTTTGGGCTGATCACTGTCTCAGCCCAACTTCTTCCACAAGGTTGGTGCTGCAGGGGAAAAAAAATCGCTCCCCTACAAAAGGTGGCATATTAGCCAAATAAATAATAATTCAAACTAAAGAAAGAAAGAAAAGGATATGGATTCAAGAACACAAGTTCTCACCTTTCTAGTTAGAAAGTTGCCAGCATTCATTGACTGAGTTCAAACATTATGCTAAGCCATGATTTACTTCATCATGATTTGACCAAGCAACAGTAGCTGGCTTTACTTACACCTGTAAGACTTAAATAACAGGTTACAAACAATGGTTAAATTATCTAATCCTATGACTTGTGGACTTCAACTCCCAGAATTCCTCAGCCAGGCACACTGGCTGAGGAATTCTGGGAGTTGGAGTCCACAAGTTATAAAAGGGCCAAGTTTGGAGACTCCTGATCTAATCCCTTAAATTAAAATCCAACCAGCTACATGGCCCGAACCAAGTCATCAGGGACTGAGTCACTAAATCCCATTTAGTTTTAGTCACTAAAACTTTGAACTGCAGACACTGAAAACTGGATGCAAAATACTGGCAGACATTAGGAGAAAAAGGATTTATCTGGACACATGTTCAGCCCCAATATTTGTTCTCTGAACTAACCTCCTATGCAAATACTCTCCTCTTTAGCCCCAAAGCATTCTTGATTTCAGATTTTTATTTTAGGAGGAAGAAAGTGATTTTATTCTCACTATTGTGAAAACACTGGGAGTCAGGAGACCTTGCTGACTTACTGCAACTCACCTGAAGATTTATCAGCGCATCCCATTTTTCTTTCTACCCATTGCTTGGATATTGTAGAGTCTGCTGGACTAGATTTTCAAGCCTGGGATATATGTGTCATCACCATGAACATGGGAAAAATGCTTTTTCTCTGATGCTGATTCATCACAACCTATTCCTTGTAATCTGGAAAGCAAGGACTTTGTAGTCAGAAGGAATGCTAAGATAAAAATCTAGGAAAATTGCGTAAAAATTTGATCTTCTACCCATCCAAATTGGACAAGGCATTACATTTTGGAGCTGGAGTCTCAATTTTTCCTTCACACACACAAAAGTTATCAGCAGTGTCCATTTTTTCCTAAATTGCAAGTGGAAAAATATAAGAGATGAAAGGCACCATGCTAGATTAACTTGACAAAGCATGACTGCTGAGAGAGAATTAGTCTAAGCCTAGGCTTTCACCAGTGTATACATTTGGGTATTTTACTTCCTTTGAATGGTTATCTGAGTTTTTAGACTAGAGGCTGTATATTGTAGACATGCATACTTCCGTTATTGCATAGAGCAGCATCTTTGAAAAGAAATTGCCTCAAAATGGCCACTAAGTGGCAGCAGACGGAAAAGGAAGAGAAGGCTGGAGGTTTAAAAATGTAGATAGTATTGGTAAAAACGGACAGCGAGGGAAATATACTGGCTCTATATTAGAATGTATGAAAAAGCTTTGCTCCCCTCAGTCATAATCCATTTTCCAGTCCAATAACAAGCTAATCCAACAGGTTATAGGAGAGACCCACAATCCTTGAATGCTGTCCTAAATTCCTTAGACTGTATTTCAGATTTATAGCCAGCAAGTGGCTTATATTGCACCTTTGTAGTTCTTTAAAGCAGCTGTATCTTTTTCAGAAATTACACAGAAAAAGAAAGAACTTCCAGAAGCTTTTTCCTTGATTGTGGTATGTTATGTATCCCTAACGCTTAATAATATTGGATATTTTTCTGTAATATGATTCAACAAAATTAAATCTTACGTGTGCCCCAGTCATACTATTCAAACCACAAATATTAACTGGACAATATTCACAGAAAACACGGGGAGGCAGACAAAGGATTTATTTCTCCTTTTAAGTCTTAAATGAACTGTAAATTCATAGCAGTGTCAGTAGCCATAGTAACTTCAAAAACGTGAGATTTGCCTCACACAAATGGCAAGACACAATGGTTATGCAGTTTAGATGTGAGGACACAAACTTCATTCATTTGACTATGGCTTGTTAGATTATGCATCATTTAAGATACTGTAGGTCAGGGGTCTTCAAACTCGGCCCTTTTATGACTCATGGACTTCAATTCCCAGAATTCCTCAGCCAGTGTGCCTGGCTGAGGAATTCTGGGAGTTGAAGTCCATGAGTCATAAAAGGGCCGAGTTTGAAGACCTCTGCTGTAGGTGGACAGCCCTGTTAAGTCTATGGTGGCAAAATTGTATTGAAATGTATCTGATGAAGTTGGGTGCAAGTTCATGCTTCTGAATAAATTTTGTGAGTCGGAAAAGGCGTCACCAGATTTCCGACTTAAGGCTAAAGCGAAACAAATCCTCATTCAAAAGCAAAATCCATATCAAAAACTACCAGAAGGTAATAACTTCATTATATTTATATTTATATTTATTAAATTTTTATACCGCCCTTCTCCCGAAGGACTCAGGGCGGTGTACAGGGCAATAAATATTAAAAATTAGGTCAAGCCAAGGCCCCAGAAGCGCCTGCAAGCTTTCAATCTCTCCAGGACTACTGTGATGTGGACTCCATAGTGCCTGCGTTTTATAAAGCACGTATGAATAGGTTGCGAGTCAGAGATTACAGTTTGCAACTGGGTTCCGCCTGCAGATGACTGGACGAACTTCCTTGGGCCAGGTTCAACCCCCGGCGTTCCATCCACTAGCAACCAATAGGAAGGCTCATGCCCGTCTGTAGGAGCCAATCACGAAGCCCGTTTCCAGTTTAGAGCCGCAAGTTTTTTTTTTTTTACAAACTGGTTTGCGGTTTACATTTTCTTCTGGCTCCAGTTGCGGTCGTTCGTTTTCTCCGTTCTCACGTGTGAGCAAAAAAAAAATCACTCGCGCTCCAAGTGTTTTTTTTTATTTCGAAATAAGCATAAACTCAGATCACAACGCACGAGGAGATCAGGCTGAGAAAACATAGAAGCAAAGGGTTCATTTTATAAAAAACGCACCTTTCAAGAAATATGTGGCGCCTAATCCAGCATATCATATACTTATTTAATTTTTAAAAGTTGCAAAGGGGCAAAGGGTAGGAAAGCGAAACCTATTCAAAATGCTCGGCTGCTGCTGTTTGCTCGATCAAGAAATTAAAATAAGGCTTTCGAGGAAAAAATAAAAACAAATCTCCTTCGAGCCGGAATCGAACCAGCGACCTAAGGATGACTGACTCTAGCAAGCCTCTACAGTCCTCCGCTCTACCAGCTGAGCTATCGAAGGAACACGGAAGATACCTTGGGTTATTTCCTATATATCTCGTTGGTAGGAAGTGCTGGGTTTCACCCCACCTCCCCCGTTTCATTTCCCTTATTATTATTATTATTATTTTTTAATCCAAGTATATCCCTACAGCCATACAGTATATATTTCCTCATTCTAAAACCAAGTCACAGTCCAACCATGACTGGTAAACCTGATTCAAGTAATCTGAGAAAATATAAACAGATGGTTTTGGTTGTGCACTACGATTCCTTTGCGAGGTTGTTGGGTTTTTTTTTAATGCAATAAATAAAGACAGGATTCGGCAGACAAAGAACATGGCTGGCATTGGCGGAGGATTTGAGCTCGTTTTGGGAAAACATAAGTCGAGAAAGGACGAGCCTACTGAACAGCCCGCAGGGAAAGGTTTCCAAAGTGTGCCCAAGACCATATTAGGTGGCAGGAAAAAAAAACCACACATCTATGTGTGTGCACGTGGGTTAAATGAAACGAGTATATCTGAAGAGATCCAAGTGAATAATCCATCCAGATTCCCGGGAACAATTTTTTTTATTGAAAAGTTTTTCAGTACATTTTATCTTTAACAAAACAACCCCTCCCAACCCACCCACCCCCCTCCCCCCCTCCCCGACTTCCCAGAGCTAAATACAAGGTATAAAAGTAAAAAAAATCATAATCTACCATATGCTAACAACAATGAGTTATTAAGTCTATCGCACTTTAACTCTTGTAAAATGACTACAAGCAATATAAATATCACATCAATACTTATTCAAATGCTAAATGAAACTTTTTAGTCCCATATTTATTCTGGATGTAATCAATCCATTTTTTCCACTCCACAATATATCTCTGTTGCGAATGGTCCTTCAAATACGCCGAGATCTTTGCCATTTCCGCCAGGTTGGAAACTTTTAGAGTCCATTCTTCTATAGTCGGCAGTTCTTCCTTCTTCCAATATTGCCCTACTAAAAGTCTTGCTGCCGTAATTAAATTCAACATCAATTTAATGTCCACAACAGTAGTATCAGTAATAATACCCAGTAAGAACAATTGCGGAGAAAACTTTATCCTTCTCTTAAATATCTTCTGCATATTCCATCGGGAACAAATTTTTAATAGCTGAACAGCCAAACTGCACTTCGCTCATCCGGCCACTTAACCGGTTGCCATTCCAGCCTTCCCCCAGCAGAGGGCGTGGCGTCAACAAGCGGGAAGCTTCCGGGTCTCCCACGTGCTCGAGTCAGAGGATCCCGCCAGCTGCCCATCACCTTCCCTTCAGGTGCTCGAGGGCCTGTGAAAGTTTTGGGGCCCCTTCCAACTTTTCCAAAGTTTAGGCTTTCTTGGCATACATCACGCTTGCTTGGAAGTGCATATCAGTTTCAGCGATGTTTTTCAACCGTAGCTCTGAACTAAGCTTAAAGAGCAGCGCTGTCCGCTCCCTTTCTACCGAATCCCCATGGAACGCCTTAAATTTGGGGGTATTTCCTCCGATGACACACGCGCGCACACACACACGCACCCCAAAGTCGTATGCTCGGGGTTGCAAAGGGCCAACTCGTCTATACGAGGCTGAGTCGCCTTCTATTCCCCACCCCCACCTTTTTTTTTCATTTAGCTACGTGGTAGGATTGCGCCACTACTAAGCAGTTTCAAGTTTATTAGATAGTTTTGGGTTAGAGGGTGGACAGGAAGAGTTTGCTCAGTAGAGGTGTGTGCATTTTGATGTGTTAAGAATCATAAATAGTCCCCAATTGCAAAGGTCTCCCTCTTTCTTTTTCAAGGGTCCCATTTCTTCATACTTTCTGAAGGCAGCTTGTTCTGAATTGGTTTGTTTATTTGGGTCAGAAGCATTGCGATTATAATAAGACAGGGGTGTCAAAGTCAATTTCATTGAGGGTAGCATCAGCATTGCGGTTGCCCTCAAGGGGCCGGGTGGGTATGGCCAGGGTGGGCGTGGCCTACTGCTTGGGCGTGGCTAGAGTGGGTGTGGCCTACTGGGTGGGTGTGGCCAGCTCTACATCGTTCGCATCAAGGGTGCCTATGGGGGCCTGGGCAGGAATGGGACAGATCTGAGGGTCTTTGGCAGAAGGAGGGTCTCTGGGCCAGGGCCAAGGCAGTGGGGGCTGTTCCCTCACTGTTTCCAGGATGGCTTCGCGGGCCACATGAAACCACTTTGCGGGCCGGATCCGGCCCCCGGGCCTTGTGTTTGACATGTCTGAAATAAGACATACTATATGACTTAAAATATAAAACACAAGATTAAACTGTGTACAAATTAAACAGCTCTTGCCCAGAAACTAGCAACATTGTGTTCTGTCCCACTGCCGTGAGGTCCTCAAGTACACACCGATCAGGACACAAAGGGCAGGTAAACCGTATGTGTTGTCTGCATGTCACCACACTCACAAAGAACAGAAGCCATTGGATAGCCCCATTTGTTCAGAATGTCTCTGGATCTTGTACCTGTGCACAGTCTGTTTAACAATTTTCATACTTCCCAGCTGTCATCAGACCCAAGTGCCAGCTCCTCAGTGGGTTCGATCCAGTGTGCATCTGAATTGGTGATGGACTGAATTGTTAGTTTGAATTGGTGATTGACTGTCAAATGGGAGAGATCCTTGTGGTTCATAGCTGATACACTGAGAGAAAATTTTTTTTGAAGGAGCATGATTGACAACAAGTCCTTCTTAAAATTGGTCCTGGCCTTTTTGCTGCTTGGATCATCAGAAGACAAGACAGAGAGATGGGACACTTTCCTCTGCTCATTTCCCCTATGACCATTTCTCATAACTTAAAAGAAGTGTCTTTGCAACATTTCCTGTAGGAGACTGTCATTTGCCATTGAACACCTGCATGCGATTAGAGAATTCTGAGATGTTGGATGCACAATTAACCCGGAGTGATTGGTGGGCGTGCTGATTAGCACCCAATTTTTGCAAACCCGTAGAGACAGAAATGCAACCTGTTGTTCATTGCAATGGCAAATCAGCTGCCTCTCTGCGTATGTGTGTTGCTTCCCCAGGATTCAGCTGGAATAACCATGTGCCAAAAGACAATATGTTTTTTATTTTTTTAAAAAAAGAAACCACTAGCCACTTTTTTAAAAAATCCAATTTGGACAGAAAGGTGAAAAATCACCGGGTCTTGGAATATATCTGTGTCTTTATAATCTCATTTATTGCCTTGAGTTTTGTCCTAAATAAGATTTGCACAGAATGGGGATATTTAAATATCTGCACAGTTCTAGATTTTGATGGATATAATTCTTTATGAACTGGTGTGACATACATTGTTTTGAACATCCAGGGATAAAGCTCAAATGTATTCTGACATCCCCTTTCTTAGCAAAGATAGCACTTGGATACAACTCACTCAGTGATAATTAATTAGACTTTGTGATTAATCCTTTAATATTATCTTTATCCAGGTTTATGCTCCAACCACTGATGCAGAAGAGAAGAAGGCTGATTAGTCTATCAAATTCAATCTGAAATCAGCAAAGCATATAAGCAAGTTCTCCAGCTTATGCTCTGGTACTGGAATACTGAAGTTGGAAATATTTTTAGGAGGAAAGTAGTTGGGACTATATGCCTAGGAGGTAACCAAAATTAAACCTGATTTACCACTTTCTGCCAATCCAATTTATTACTAACAGTCTTCAAACAACCCGTGGATATCACCAGATGGCGTATAGTCACATTGATTATATTATTACCACAAGGAGATGAAAGAGTTCAGTAATAACAGCAAAGACATGACTAACGATTGATTTTGTAACAGATCATCAGCTGATAAAAATCAAGCTCAGGCAGGAAAAAACAGCCAATTATTTTTCATGATATGATCTTGAGCATATGACCCATCATTTTCAGGAAATTACTTTGAAGTTCTGAGTCTCACTGGTAAAGTCCAGAGTTTAGTTACACTATTTGCACTAACCTCTAATATAAAAGATACGTTTAGAACTGGTCATTACTAATTCAGAAGGCTCTAGGAATTGATGGAATGTCTACAGGAACATGGCAAACCACAGGGGGAAAAAAAGCAAACTAGGCCAGGAAATCTAAAGAATGACACAATGGCCAAAAGATTAGAAGAGATCAGCCTACATAGCAATTCCATAAAAAGGAGATTTAACACAGTGTAGAAGCAGTCATGCAATAGCCTTAATTCCAAATACTAGCAAAACAATGCTTATGAAAATTCAACACAGATTAGAGCTGTAATGGAAAGAGCTATGCTCAATCTGGTTTTATATAAAGCCAAAGAACAAGAGACATTATTGCTGATGCGTGCTGGACAATTGAAAAAGTCAAAGAATGACAAACAAACAAAAAGTCAATATGTGCTTAACTGATTACACAAAGGCCTTTCATTGTGTCAGTTAGCTGGAATGTCCTTAGGTAAAGGTAAAGGTTCCCCCGCACATGCGTGCTAGTCGTTTCCGACTCTAGGGGCCGGTGCTCATCTCAGTTTCAAAGCCGAAGAGCCAGCGCTTGTCCGAGGACGTCTCCGTGGTCATGTGGCCGGCATGACTAGACGCCAAAGGCGCACGGAACGCTGTTACCTTCCCACCGTAGTGGTCCCTATTTATCTACTTGCATTTTTACGTGCTTTCGAACTGCTAGGTTGGCAGAAGCTGGGACGAGTAACAGGCGCTCACTCTGTTACGCGGCACTCGGGATTCGACCCGCCAAACTGCCGACCTTCTGATCGACAAGCTCAGCGTCCTAACCCACTGAGCCACCGCGTCCCTGGAATGTCCTTAGGAAAATGTAAATCCTAGAAGATTTCATTGTTCTCATGGGAAACCTATACATAGGACAGAATGCCAGCAAAACAGGCTGGTTCTTCATCACCAAAGGATGTGAGACAAGGCTGCATATTCTCTCCTTATTTATTTAACCTTTATGTCGAATATATATTGAGAAAAGATCAATTAAAAGAAGACGAGTGTGGCTTTAAAACTGGAGGAACCTGTTTTATGCTAATGACACTATTCTCAATAGCTGAAAATGCAAATTATCTGCAAATACTGGTAATGAGAATCAAGGAGCACAGTGAACAAAAAAAACCCCACCCCAAAATATTAACAGAATACCAGAGTTGGACGGGACCTTGGAGGTCTTCTAGTCCAGGGCTTTTCAACCTTTTCACATATTTCATCACTTTTAGGACAAGACAATATTCGAGTACCACCAGTGCTTAGCAAGGTGTCAAAAACTTGATGACTAAAAAAAAAGGGGGGGTGGGATTTTGGGCTTTACTGGTTAGATTCATTTGTTATAGAAATGGCTAGTTTATAATATTATGGAAAAGTAAAAAGTTGAGGTTCAATGTTAATGATTCCTTCCTACTGCAACAGTGGAACTCAGAAGTCAATGTCTTTTCTTTTTCCCTTCCCCCCCTCACTTTTCCCTTTTTCTCTCACCCTTTGCTCACAACCCCCTCCCTCACCCTTTGCTAGAAAAAGCCTCTAGTTTGCTCTCATTCACTCACACGTGGCTTGCACAAGCTTCTCTCTCGCTCCCATTCACTCACATGTTGCTCATACAAGATTCTCACACCATTCGCTCACGTTGCTCGCAAAAGCTTCTCGCTCCCATTCACTCACATGTTGCTCATACAAGATTCTCACACCATTCGCTCACGTTGCTCGCAAAAGCTTCTCGCTCCCATTCACTTACAGGTTGCTCGTACAAGCCTCTCTCTATTCACTCACACGTTGCTCGCAAAAGCTTCTCTCGCTCCCATTCACTCACATGTTGCTCGTACAAGCTTCTCGCTCCCATTCACTTACAGGTTGCTCGTACAAGCCTCTCTCCATTCACTCACACGTTGCTCGCAAAAGCTTCTCTCGCTCCCATTCACTCACATGTTGCTCATAAAAGCTTCTCTCTTGCTCATTCACTCACACGTTTTCGCAAGTTTCTCTCGCTCCCATTCACTCACACGTTGCTTGCACAAGCCCCTTGCTCACTCTTTCACTCACCCTTTGCTCACAAAGGCCGCTCACTCTCTCCTCACCGCTTCGCTAACAAAAGCCTCTTCTCTCTTTTTCTCCGTGTTTTTTCCCTCTCCCGCCAAAGCCTGATTCTTTTATAGCTTCTCCTCTCTCTGCCCTCCTCCTCTTCTCTTCTGGGTGTGCCCGAAGCTCCAACCAGCATGCAGCCGCGTGCACAGATCCTGGGGCTTCTGCCGAGCCCTGCAGCTCCAGCTGGTCTCCTCCAGGCCTGCGCAGCACCGCTTTAGCTCGTTCCCTCTCCCACTACTTGGCTAGGGGTTGTGTACTGCCTGCCAGGTGCTAAACTACCACCAGTTGAAAAGCCCTGTTCTAGTCCAATATTAAATACTTCTGTGTTTGTGTGCGTATCAGTGGTGGATATTTTCTGCTTATTAAGTTTGGCTATGGGGTACCTTGGTGCTCTCTGAGGTTGGTTGTTTTCTTGTAGACGTTTTATTTCCAAACTGAAAGGGCAAGCCACTAGTTTATAAAATGACAGCAAACCCCACTGTCTACTAGAACTGATGATATTACCTAGTTGGGAAATGGAATGTTTGCAAGAAAACCAAACTCAGAGAGCACTAAGGACCCCACAGTTCAACTTTGAGCTACAAATATTCTCTTCTGTAAGTTTGACTATCTACAGAAAAGGAACCAGAAATCAAGAAATATGTCACAAATTAGATACATAGCAATAAAAGGGTTTTTTTTTGGAAAAACATATTCAAATGCCACAATGGGTCTATATCTGCAAAAATCAGAATGGCACAAAGAGTGGTTTTCTCTTTGTAAGTGCAATTTGGATTTTGAGGAAACAGGAACAAATACTTTGAACTTTCACGTTGGAGAAGATTCCTGAGAATGCCATGAAAAGTCAAGATAAGTGCATCATAGAATAAATCAACCCATACTTCTTACTCAAAGCAGAAATGACCAGACTCAAATTATTCTATTTTGGAACATTTGCAAAGACCTGAAAATCTAGGGAGCTCCTTGGTGCTCTCTGAGCTTGTTTTCTTGCAGATGTTTCATTACCCAAATTAGGTAACATCACCAGTGCTAGAAAATCTGTTTGCCCTAGGCCAGGGATCAGCAACCTGAAACAGTGAAAGAGCCACTCGGAACCGGTTCCCTCACAAAAGGAAAAACTGTGAGCCGCAAAAAAATGTGTGCACATGCGCAGAACAGGGTTTGACTGAAGAGTGGAGCCAAGGCGAGATATGCACCTACCCTGCATATTTGAATTGATTGGTTGAACTTTTTTAGTCCCACTTTTTTTTTTGGACTGCACATGTCAGAGGACTGGGAGCCGCAGGAGACGGCTGAAAGAGCCGCCTGTGGCTCCGGAGCCGCGGGTTGCAGACCTGTGCCCTAGGCCTTTCATGAGAGGAACAAGGCCTTCACTTCATCATGCTTGCTACGTTTTATATTTATTTGTTATGTTTCATTGATTTTATTGTAACTTCCTCCAGGCTCATTGAGAGTCAGGCAACATGAATACTGGTAATAATAATGTAACACTGTCAGACATCCACATCTGCCTATCCCACTTCCTTGGGGAGAACTCAGTAGATGGACAAAAATGGCAAATCCAGTCTGAACATCTGGTTGACTGTGACAAACAATAACAACATAATAATGGTGGAAGAGGAGGAGGACTAGCTGCAAGATGGATGGACTTGATTGCAGCGACTGTCTGTGTGATCACCAACGGCCAACAACAGTTTGATAACACATATGTAACTCCGTTAAAGGAATGTGCATGAATCTGTGTAACAATGGACAACTGCTCTAAAATCAAGATTTCCTATCAGAAGTCAGCCAAAGGGACATAAGCTTATCAGAAACTCAAAAATGGCTATCCCATGACCTTGGGACACTGCGACCATCATAAATGTGTACCAGTTGTGAAGTACCTGGATGAAGATGATGTCATTGTGGACACTGAGACAGTCATTAAGTTGGAAGGCTGGTTGTAAAGCTACTTTTTCAGCACTGCTGTAAATTTGAATAGTGGCTAAACTGAGCAGTCGTTAACTGAGGACTACATGTAGGTCAACTGGTACCCTCTATGATTAAGGGAGAGAAATCTTGTTGCTCTCCTGATGTGGGACTGCAGTACTTACCAGTAATTAACTGTGGCAGCCAAAGAGCTGGGCATCTTTATTTGGAGGATTACCAGTCTTCCGTTTGTAGTCCAGATTAGTTTTCTCCAATCTGGCAACTTCCAGATATAGATATAGCCTCAATTTAGCAATGGTCTTGTTGGCTAGAAATTCTGGCAGCTGACGTCTGCACATCTGAAGAACACCAGTTAAGGAAGGCTGATCTGTATGTTTCACTCCATCAACTTCAAGATGTACTGCTAATGGTAAGTGTAAAAACAAAAATCCAGAAGACATCTGTTAGGCATATGGTGCTAGCCTACAATGTTGGGTTGAAAATATATTAACCATAATGCTATGGCTTTAAGTTGTTAATTGGCCAATGGGTGTGTAAGTGTTCTCATGGCCATAAGAGGAAGCTAGGAACGTAGCTTCTCTCTCTCTCTGAATTCACTGATCTCTACTATTACTGTTTTTGCTCTGCTGTTGGTTTACTACTGTTGTAACCTGAACTGTGTATTGACCTCTGGACCGGTAAGAAGACTTTGTAGTTTGGATTACTCCTTGGACTGTTGCTATTGTGTATGACTTGGACTGTTTATTTTTGACTGTGCATTTTTGTTTTTACACCACCTCAAAGTAAAATACTTTTTGCTTTTAGAACTCAGTGTATTTCTGTGTGTGATTTTTACTGCTCTCAGTGCCCTTCCTTGTCTGTGCAACTCTTTGGTAGCACAAGGAGACCTCTGCACAATAAATTCCATAACACTGGTTATGGGCCCAGGCCTGTACTGAGAGTAAGTACACACAGTATTCCTAGCTGAGTTTGTATTTGGTGTAAAATGGCACAAGAACAGTTGTCAGGCATCTCCTGGATAACCCGGTTGGATGGGACAAACTATGTTTCCTGGTCCACAAAATGCTGCTTGCTTTTGTGCAAGGAAGGACTATGGACTGTTGTAAATAACCCACCAGATACTACTGCTTGGGATCCAGATGACGAAGAGGATGCAAAGAAGTTAGACAACTTTAAACGAAGCAATGAGAAAGCTCTTTGCATTATTGGACTAACACTGAATGACCAGCAGCTTGTCCATATTCGTGGTGAGGAGTCTGCTGCTAGGTGTTGGGATATTTTGCGAAGGCTTTATGTTCGAGACAGTGTGGGTGCACATATACACCTTACGCGTAAGCTGTTTAGGGCTCGTCTGCAGAAGAATGGAGATATGCTGACCCATTTAAATTACATGAAGGCAACTTTTCAAGAGCTTCATGAAAAGGAGCTGATTTTTTCAGAGTTGCATCAGGTCTACATTATTCTGTCATCTTTGGATGAGAGTTATGATGGATATGTTTCTTCTTTGGAAGTCCTGACCAGAGAGGAACTGACATTGACTAACATTACTGGGAGACTGCTGGAAGAGTCCAGAAGAAGGCGTGACAGAGACCAGCTGAGAGAGACACAGCCACGAGAGAAGCAGCAATTCACCACTGCTTACAACGTCAAGAAATGTTATTCTTGTGGGGCTAGAGGGCATATAGCCAAATTCTGTAGAAAGGGAAGAAAACAGAATGTAAATAGCAGTGAGAAGGCTAAAAAGAGCATTGGTTTGGCTATTTCTGATGAACCAACATCCAGAAATAATGAATTGTGGGTTGTTGATAGTGGGGCTTCACAATGCATTACTAAAGTGAAAAAGAGGTTTGTTAATATGAAAAACAGCAACCAATATGTTTCACTGGCCAATGGTTGGAGGATGAAGGCCTCTGGTGAAGGTAATTCCTATTGTCCATGCATTGATGAACAGTTACCTATGTTATATATACCTAAACTAAGATTCAACTTGTTATCTGTAAGGGAATTGGTTAAGGTTGGGTTTGTGGTAACATTCAGAGGGGAGCAATGCACTATTGAGAGGAATGGAACCTGTGTAACTGCTAATTTGAAAAATGGTTTATTCGTTCTCACAAGTAACCAGGTTAGTACAGTTAAAGCTAACTCGATATGTGAGAACAAGAAGCCACATGATGAATGTATACATTTATTGCATAGGCGGTTAGGGCATGTAAACTTTAACTCACTACGTAAAACAGTGGAATTAGTAGAGGGAGTTAAACTGAAGCCATGTAGTAAGTATTTGAATTGCAATGCCTGTAAGCAGGAAAAGAGTAAGGCAACTCCTGCAAACAGGATAAACAGCTTCAAAACAACTGTACCTTTGGAAGTTGTGTTTGCTGATTTAATTGGACCCATGAAACCAAGTTTAGGAGGGTCATGTTATATTTTAAGTATATTGGACCACTACTCTAGATATGGTTTTTGTTATCTGCTTAAGTCAAAGGCAGATACTTTCCAACAATTTGCAAACTGGCTGAAGTTCGTGGAGAGAAAAACAAAGAGAAAGGTTCAGTGCATAATTACTGATAATGGTACTGAATTTACAAATAAGCGCTTTGTTGATATGCTACAATCAGCTGGCATTGAGCATAAACATTCAGCCCCTTATAGACCTCAACATAATGCATTTGTTGAGAGACGTGGGCAAACGTTACAAGCCATGATGAGAACCATGTTACAAGATTCAGGCTTAACAGATAGACTGTGGGGGGAGGCAGCAAAATGTGCAAACCATGTTCTGAATATAGTTGTTAATACTTCTACTGGTAAAATACCATATATAATATGGCATGGTAGAAGACCAAACATTGATTACCTGCACACGTTTGGCACCCCAGCTTGGGTCCACATTCCTGCACAACTCAGGAGTAAAGGCCAACATAGGGCTAGGCAATTATACTTTGTAGGTTACGAAGCTAACCACAGATCCTATCGTTTCTGGGAACGGGGCACAACTAATGTATATAACAGTGCTAGTGCAAAATTCCTTGAGCACGTTGGTTGGGATAGGTTAGAGCAAGTAACTGTTAATACTGATCCTCTAGTGTTTGAGGACTCCTCTGATAACGTAACTAGTAATGATAATACATCTCCTGTAAATATAAAAGATGAAGAGGAGATAGGGGAGATAAAAGAGGAATCAGAGGAAGGAAAGGAGTCTGAAATTCAAAGCCCTGTAATTCCTTGGCGTTCAATGCGTATCAGACATCCACCTGATCGCTATGAAGCTAGTATAGTATGTCAAGTTAGTGTAGAGCCATCTAACTATGATGAGATCAGGATGTATCCTGAAAAAGAACAGGCATCATGGAAAGCTGCAATGAACAGGGAGTTGAAGTCTTTGCAGAATCTTAAGGTTTATCAGAAAGCAAAACTGCCACATGGTGAGCAAGCTATAGGTTGTAAATGGATATATAAAATAAAGAAGGGTGTAGACGGAACTATAACCCATAAGGCACGTTTGGTTGCACAAGGTTTTGCCCAAACTACTGAGGATTATGACGAGGTGTTTGCACCCAGTCTAAGGGCAACTACTTTAAGAGCAGCTTTAGTATGGGCGGCTAAAAACCAATATATGGTTAATCATGTAGATGTTGAAACTGCATATTTACATGCTCCATTGCAACATACTATTTATTTAAGAATACCACCAGGATTGACCAGTGATAGAGACCATGATTGTTGGGAGTTAAAGAAAAGCCTCTATGGATTGAAACAATCAGGCTATGAGTGGAACAAATGTATAGTTAATGAGTTGAGTGCAATAGGTTTTGTAGCCAGTAATGCTGATCCTTGTTTGTTTAGAAGAGAACACAACGGAGCATTATCTTTTCTCTTATTATTCACAGATGATATTGCAATAATAACAAAAACTGAGTTAGAAGCACAAACTATCATTTCAAGATTGCAAAATAAATTCACAATTAGAAATCTTGGAGAAATTAGCCGCTATTTGGGGTTAGATATTGTGAAAACAAATAGGGGTTTTAAGGTGTCGCAAGCCAGTAAGATATCTCAGTTATTAAAGAGATACAATATGGAAATGTGTAAACCAGCAAAAACTCCGATGGCTATGGATTTTAAGGACACTAATGTTGAGAGTCCTGTATTTGATAAGACTATGTACCAATCTTTGATAGGAAGTCTTATGTATCTGAGTAATTGGACTAGACCTGATATTTCTTACTGTGTAAATCAATTAGCTAGGTACAACAATAATCCAACTGTTAGACACTGGCAATCAGCTAAACGAGTATTAAGGTATTTGAAGCAGACTATTCACTACTCGTTATATTTAGAGCCAAATCGTGAGTTAATCCTTACTGCATATGCAGATGCGAGTTTTGCCTCTGATACAAACACTCGTAAATCTACTTCAGGGTTGGCTGTAATGTTGGGTGATTCTTTAATTGGATGGAAGTCTATTAGACAAAAACACATAAGCTTATCTACAATGGAGGCTGAATTTTCATGTCTATCAGTGTTATGTACAGAACTGCTAGTGTACAAACAATTATTGTTAGATATGGGTTTAAATGTAAATGATCCATTTATTGTGTATGAGGACAATCAAGCTGCGATAAAGATGGCTAATAGTGCTGCAGTAAGAACAAGATCTAAACATACTGATCTTCGTTATTTAAATGTCAGACAATGTGTCAAAGATAAATTAATACAGCTAGAGTATTGTTCATCTGATGTAAATATTGCAGACCATTTTACGAAGGTACAAAGTGCTGTGAAACACAATGCTAATTGTGAAAGAATGTGCATAAGATTGTAAGAGTTATATATTATTCTACCCAAAGGGGAGAATGTTAGGCATATGGTGCTAGCCTACAATGTTGGGTTGAAAATATATTAACCATAATGCTATGGCTTTAAGTTGTTAATTGGCCAATGGGTGTGTAAGTGTTCTCATGGCCATAAGAGGAAGCTAGGAACGTAGCTTCTCTCTCTCTCTGAATTCACTGATCTCTACTATTACTGTTTTTGCTCTGCTGTTGGTTTACTACTGTTGTAACCTGAACTGTGTATTGACCTCTGGACCGGTAAGAAGACTTTGTAGTTTGGATTACTCCTTGGACTGTTGCTATTGTGTATGACTTGGACTGTTTATTTTTGACTGTGCATTTTTGTTTTTACACCACCTCAAAGTAAAATACTTTTTGCTTTTAGAACTCAGTGTATTTCTGTGTGTGATTTTTACTGCTCTCAGTGCCCTTCCTTGTCTGTGCAACTCTTTGGTAGCACAAGGAGACCTCTGCACAATAAATTCCATAACAACATCCAATTGCCTACCTTTGAAAAGATAGGGAAGGCTAGGGGAATAAGAAGTCACCACAAGTAAGCTCTACAAGTAATAGCACTCAAAAAAGGAAATGAGAAATTTCTTGGCCTCCTCAATATATGAGGGCAATTTGGAAATAAACCTGTTTGGTTGTCAATGATAGACACTTGCAGATACAGAACTTTTATTATGCACATTAGAAAACTACACTACTTTTTGACATAATTGCCATTCAAATTGAGGCATGTCATAATGTCTTACATGGTTCAAATTCCTCAGTAGTAGTCACTCGGCGCCAAACTTGGGCTATGCAGGGGTGTGTGATCAAAAACATCCCAACGGAACTGCTTCAAAAGTTCTTGGGTGCATGTAGTGGTGTGCGGGTGAGCATTATCATGAACCAACACCACACCGGAAGTCAGCATGCCCCAGTGCTTGTTAAGGATGGCTCGTCTTGAGTTTTTGTAACGTTTCACAGTAGACTTCTGAATTGATGGTCGAACCAGGTTCCATGAACCTCACTAGCAGTACTCCTTTGGCATCTTCAATGAACTTCACTAGCAGTACTCCTTTGACATCTTCACATTTGGTAGGATTTCCTATGGCACCTCTTCCGTTGTGGTGTTGGTTCATGATAATGCTCGCCCGCACACCACTAGACACACGCAAGAACTTTTGAAGCAGTTTTGTTGGGAGGCTTTTGATCACCCCCCTCCCCTCCACACAAATAGCCCAGATTTGGCACTGAGCGACGTCCAAGAAATTTCAAACCTTGTAAGACGTTATGACAAGTGCCTCAGTTTGAATGGCGATTATGTCAAAAAGTAATGTAATGTTGTAGTTTTCTAATGTGTATAATAAAAGTTCTGTATCTGCGAGCGTCTGTCATTGATAACCAAACGTAGGTTTATTTCCAAATTGCCCTCGTATATTCAGATCCTGTCCTGTTCAGGTCATAGCAATGATCCAGTGGACTATCAGTTGCCCATAAAAAGCCCAGATCCCACATAATCTTCTGAAATGCAGCTGTTTTAGGTTAGTGAGCGGAATGTCTAATCTTGCCATTTCTTTATAATATATCCCAGTAGTTTTCATCCAAATGAAATCCAGGCTCCTTATTTGAAAAAAGAACCAAGCAAACAAAACTAGACGTTCTTTCTCTAAAAAATATTGTTAGTTCTCAACAAAAAGTATCATAACATCTGCTTGGAGAACTTCTCTCTGGGGCTTAGTTTGAGACGGTGAACATGGAAAAAAGAGAGGTTCGCTTTAGTTCTTTTCTGCATGTCCTTAGGCACTTGATTCTCTTTTCTCAGCACTGCCAGAAACTAACATAATTTTCTCTTTTGCAAACGGTTGGTTGACACAGGATTTGTAAACCATTCTTCGGTTTAATTGTTAATCAGATTGAACCTGCCACCTGGCAGGAAAAATGCCTGAGACTAAAAAATCAATCAGCATGGCACAACTACTCGGTTTTTTGGATGTTCTTTTCAGAGTACATTAGCCTATTGCCAAATTTTTAACATGCAATGCCCACATCTGTGTTTATATAAGGTTAAGGCACTTTCTGAGAGCCTTGAAAGCAGTGCCACAGTGGTGTTTTTCCTGAAAAATCAGTAAGGAAGGAAGAATGGCAATTCTCCACTAGTAGCTTGCACTAGTACCCTTTTACCAGTTGCTGCCGCTCCACAGGATTCTGAAAATTATGCGTGTGTGTGTGTGTGTGTGTGTGTGAGAAATATTGGTCAAGTCATTTGAATATGCCTTGCTAATTAACTCTTTCTTTCCTGTTTTGGCCTAACTCAAGGCTATCCACAGGATAGAGTCACAACTTATGACAGCTCATTATTTGTGTAAATTATTCAAATTGCTAATAAAGAATTTTTTAGGGAGGCTGAAATGATCATTTCGAACTTCTTATGTTCTCATCAGTCAGTCATACCCTTTTTATCTGAGATTCGAACCTGGGCTGATTATATATTAGGCAGTTGCTTCCTGAGCCACAGGTTCTTTATTAGCTAGGAAGCAAGGGAGATATATGTGTTAAATATTTGTCAAGTCATTTGAATATGCCTTGCTAATTAAGTCTTTCTTTCCTGTTTTGGCCTAACTCAAGGCTATCCACAGGATATAGTCACAACTTATGACAGCTCATTATTTGCGTAAATTATTCAAATTGCTAATAAAGAATTTTTTAGGGAGGCTGAAATGATCATTTCGAACTTCTTATGTTCTCATCAGTCAGTCATTCAAATGACTTGACAAATATTTAACACATATATCTCCCTTGCTTCCTAGCTAATGGAGAAAGAACCTGTGGCTCAGGAAGTTAAAGCAATTGCCTAATATATAATCAGCCCAGGTTCAAATCTCAGATAAAAAGGGTATGACAAATGCAGTATCTGGATTGTTCAATTTGAAATTGAATAATCAAGAAATAATCCCATAAAAAGCTAACCAAGTGGAATTGTGTTGCATTTGCAATACCAAAATAAATAGCAACATTCATTCTAAATAAATGCGAATTAAAAAAAGTGCCTAGAACCTGAGCAGCTTAGAATTTGGGAATTTCAGAGAGCAGTAATTTTTCAATTTGCTAAGGCAGCAAACTGCATATCCCCACCAATTAAGAGGTTGGAGGAAATTTAAGCAGTTTTGAGAAATATCTTTTTTTTTTGCTCAACAAAGCAACACCAGCTGCCCAGAAAAGAAGAGATCATTGGGAGTGCTAATGCGTCCTTCCATATATTTTGGTCAAACACATCAGTACTGAAATACAAGGAAGCTTCCTGGAGCTTTGACAGCTGGGTTACATAATAATGCTAATAATAATATAGGGCTTTGCATAAATACAGGATAGCAAGGTAGGAAGCAGGGATTGGAAAGAGAGAGGTGGGGGGTGGGATTAGGGTTGATTGCTTTTGAAGTGTTGGGGAAATATCAGCGGGGAAAGTGATGGTCCTGGGATTTCCATGACGGAATACTCCTTGTTGCTGTAGGGCAGTCTCTCCACCTCAGCAACCTTTAAGATTGTGTGGACTTCAGCTCCCAGAATCCCCCCCCCCCCGATTCCTCCTGATCTATCTTCATAAACCTGGAGGTAGAATTGAAGAATTAGAGCACTTGGGCCATTGAGTCTAACCCTCTGCTCAGTGCAACCCAAGCTCTAAAGCTTCCTCAAGGGATGGTTGTCCACTGCTTCTTGTGACTAGTTAGCCCTATCAAAATGCTTGGGGAAAAAAAACCATTACAGTGAAAAACAATTGGAATTTGTCTTCCTATAACTTAAACCCATTGTCCCATGTCCTGCACTCTGGAACAACCAAAAAGGAGGATCCCTTTTGATGTAAATATGTATTTGATGTTCCCCGAAAGACCAAAGCCACTTTGGATGCCGGGAGTTATTCCTGGTTCAAGTGGAGGGTAACAAATGGGTGTCGGAGGCCTCTAAAGAGACGACCTTATGCCCCCTCCCCTTTGCCGAATTACACAGGCTGTCTGAAAAGGAACTGGCTTTTATTTTATGGTGGAAAATAGCTTTTTTTTGGCTTCTTTAAGCTCTTCTCACCAATTCGTTGTGAACATAAAATTAGCGTCTCTCCATCAAACCACCTTGATTCAAACATCCAGATGTAGTGACACTTTTATTTTATTTTTTCAGCTGGAATTTTCAGCTGCAGAGATATTTTCAGGAACAGAAAAAAAAACAGCTCAGGACAGACAGACAGACAGAAAGGGAGAAGAATGGTGGCTGCTGGTGGGTTGTTTTTTTTTCTGCTGGGATCTCCCGCTGAGCGTCTTCCAAATCGTTTCACCAAAATCACAAACTGGACTGGGAAACGTGATCATTTCACTGTGACCTAGGACAAAACACTAATAAGGAAGGACAGTAGGCCAAAGGAGAGAGAGAGAGTTTGGGCTACAGATGGTGTGGATTAAGTTACACAGATCTGAGGATTCTGGAAAATAATAATAATAATAATAATAATGATTTATTTATTTCCATCCTCCTATTTTCATTTCCCTGATTGGTTGGCTGACTGAGCACCAGAGGAGAGAACCCAAAAAGAGATTTCCATTTTCCCTTCCCTTCCTCCGTGAAGTTCCAGTAGCTGCCTTCTACCGAAAGGAGATGGCAATATACTTGCAAACTGAGACATCAAGGCTGAGTCCCAGAAGAACAGCTCTCTTGCTGTTTCTAGTTTTAAAAATGGCAATTCTTTACCCAGGATCCAGCGGATCTTGACATTTGGGATTAAAACAACCTACCCCCCAAAAAATAAATCCAATGTTCCATTACAACCCTCTCCTCCACACACACACACACAAACCCTCCCCATCCAGATAAGATGGGAGTACAGCAGTTCTGAAGGGGAGCACATTGTAAATGGATGACTCAAGTGATCATTTCCGCATGTCCATTCAGGACATTGTTAAAGGTGAGCAAGATCACGCCGAAAGATCTGAGCTCTCCGTGGAGACTTTTCCACTCATGTTCTATACACGTGTCTGCCCTACTTTGCTCTCTTTTCAAATGGAAGCCTGACCTAGAAAATCATCACAGTATAGTCTCTCGCAGAGAATTAAAAGCGAAATCAACATACGAAACACGTCCAAATGATCAACCTTCCAGATGCAGGTCACAGTAGGTCATTTTTTAATTTTTTTTATTTTTTAAAAGAGAGCCTCATTCTCTGCAGCATTAGTTTTCTTTTTCTTTCTTTCTTTGCCCCCCCCCCCAAAAAAAAAGAAAAATCTCAGGACGTTAAGCAGATGCATCCAGCCATTCAAAGCGGTCTCCCCAAGGCACCGTTCTCCTACCTGCCCCCTTGCACCAACTAGAAGAGCAGATATACGAAGGGGAAAAACCTCCCCCGCTCACTGAAGTGGAATGGCAAAACGCAATCTTCCTTCCTCCGTTCATGAACGGAGATGGTCTTATGCAATGTTGTGTTTTTTTTAAAAAAAAAAGAAAGAGAAAAAAAGCAATAAGCATTCAAATAACGCAATATATATATATACCCTTTGGTGTGGTCTAAATTTTGGCCAAAGGAGGTGTGAAGTCGCTTCCTCATGCCTGCCTCCGTACAGTGGCATCTGGAGGAGCAGCTCAGTGGCAACTCCCAAAGGCAAGGATGGGGAAGGTGGACTTTGCCCCACTGAATAAGGCTGGACTCCTTGGTTGGAGAAGTCCTTTCGTGAGATGCTCCGATGCCTGCAGAAGTCTCCTCCCTCCGCTCTACTTAGCGCCCACAGTGTCCCAGATACGTAGCAGTGACCAATTCCAATATGGCCATTCAGAAAAAACAACAACACAGCAATTTAAAAAAATGCAACCGAGCCACCAGCACGCTCTGCCGCAGATCTGGATGGTGTTCCTACACCGTGGAAATTAAGGCAGCCTTGGGCAAGTTCTCCTCGTGAACCTGGGAAGAGAACATGGCAGCAACATCGAGACATCGGTCGGCTTCCTTTCAATATACAGTCAATAGATACCTTGGAAGTCTCCCTCACTTCAGATAACAAGCGGAGGCTGAAATGTCTGGATGTCCCCGCATGTGTCATAAAGGGCTGGCCTTGGGCCTTCCTCCCCCAGAGCCGTTTTCAAACTTAATGGCCCACCTGCAGCCCATCATTTCCCAACTGTGGCTTGCTGAAAGGGCCATTTGATAGCAGGCAGTGGCTAGAAGGCTGCAAAGCCAGACCTTCATGCATCTCATATGACCAGGTAAGAGGATGAGAAGAAAATGCCCGCCTCCATCCAAAACTTTATTTAAGCTACAGTTAACAGGTCCCAGCATGGAGCTGTAAAAAGGTAGCACGTTTTTCATGCTCTCCGACTACTCTTTATCTTCGTGCCCAAGTAAAAGCAATAAAAGAGGCTCTGACCTTCCTTTCCATCTCATCTGAGTGACAATCATATTAAGTTTGTTATTGTGCACATTGTGTCTCCATCGTCCCATTCAATTAGGGTTAAAGAATTAGGATATCTAAGAGATCAACATAAAAATGGCCAATATGGTCAATAAAGATGGTCCTTTTGAGGGGTTCAATGATCACCTGAAAGAGCTGCCTGCTTTCCAAACCTTACAGATGCCCAGGTGAGACGTGAAGCAGCAGCCAAGAGCTGAGAAAAAAAAACTTTTACTTTCTCCCTACAGCTTACCTGTGACCTAACAAGTTGAATGCAGTGTGCCAGTTTTGAATCAATAGTTTCTCGGGAACTTAACAAGTCCCCCCATTTTGCTTGGCTGGAATTTAGAGATACGCATGAAGTCTGTGGCCAAACTCGACTGAGGAGCTACACCTGCCTCATAAGGTCACATGTTGCTCTGGCCTGCTGTATCTCAACGAAACTGGGAGAATGTCAGTGGGTCACTGCTTTGGTTTTAGCATTCACTTCTGACCTCAAAATTTACCAATTTGGACAAGCCACCCAGGATCTAATCGGCGGACAGGTGGCAGCGTCAAGAAGGAAGACAGGCACTGGGGAAGAGAACAGGGAACTCAGAACGCTCCTTCTCATCTACGATGTTGGGGCTTCGGAATACCCCTGTAATCCATCCCTCCTGCCTTTTAACTCCTCCCCCAAATTCAGCGCACAAAACAATCCTCATTCCTGGAATGCACCTTGAATGCCACACAGGGGAAGGAAATACAGCGTTTTGCCCCCCACCCCCACCCCAGCACCCTTTTCCCAATGGGGTTTAGCATGCTCAAAAATCCTCAGCTGCTAACTCCAGCTGGGGTCATAGCCTGTCCAGTCAGGAGGAGGAGCCAGGTAAACACGGCGGCCTCGGTAAAGAAAGCTGACAATGCCCTGATAACCAGCACGGGGCACTCCTGATTTGAGGTCATCCATCACACCCAAGGCTTTTGCAAAAGCCTTGAAAGAGTCACGAGTGGTGTACTTCACTCGGACAGTACCTAACTCCCGGCGCTGGTTCCCCTGTAATTCTTCGACACGCAGCTCGGGGGCCCCATAGACTTGGGCCAAGAATGAGTGTTCATAGTTATTCTTCTTGAGGTAAGAAAGGTCCATCTGGGTGAAAGGCACAAAACGGTCATTGAGCTTGATGAACTTCAGATATTGGTCAAAGAACTGACCGTGGCTCACGCCTTTACGGCCAAAAGTCATTGTGCGTGACACTTCAGGCCTGATGCACGAACGGCCCTGCCGCTGTTCAGGCTGTCGCATCCAGTCGTCCCAGAAAGCCTTGGGCCACTTGGGTTCCAGCTCATCCCACAGGTCAGAGAGCAGAAGCCAGCCCAGGCCAGGGAAAAAATCAGTACGATAGAGAAGTTCGGGATGGGCAACATCTACCATCTGTTCCTTGCCATTATCGTTCCAGGCAGAGATACACCAAAGAGTTGGGTCAGCCAGGAGAAGTGGGAAACTCGCTTGAAAATATTCGAAGAAATCTGGAGCGACTTCCAAGTCATCTTCCACTACAATGGCTGCTTGGTATTTGAAGGTCCGGAAAAGTTGGCTCAAAGCCCAGCGATAGTGTCGAGCGATTTTGTAGTATCCCTGAAACTTGCGATGGTCGGTAGGCACAGGGATATCACTTAAATTGGGCTGCTTGATGTGCACGATAGAATCTCCATAGGAGGCAATGACTCGAGCTGTTTCCTCATGTCCACAGTCCTGGCTTACAATGATGGGGAATCGCTCCTTTGAGGGACGGTAATGCAACAGTTTATCTAGACAACGGCGGACTGTGCTGCGGTCGCAGGCAATCACCACCACAGGTAAAACAGCATCAGGTGATATCTGACTGTGATGGGGTAAGAGCGCAGCTGTGGAAGGCTGGACCGATGCCACAGCTGACAGGTGGAGATTTTTGGACTTCCGTATGTTCCAGAGTGAACTATAGCGGTAGATCTGATGTAAAAGCTCCTTCTGGCGCTCCAATTCTACCTCAGCATCCTGGGCCAGTCGGATCACCTCTTCAGTTAAGCGGCTATGGTCCGATAAAGACTGTGGCCGAGTCCACAGGAAGAAGAGGATGACAGCGTTCCAGGCCACAAAAAGCACCAGGCCCCAGAGAATCAGGTTACTTTTCTTCAGCATCCTTCACAGGCATAGGCCGCACTCTATCCTCTTAGGTCCACCCCTCGGATGAGCTTCAAATGGTCACCATCCACCTGAAAAATGAGTGATAAAACAGTATTACTGATTCATCTGTCTTTCCCCTCCTTCACTACTCTAATGATTACCATCCGGTTGCACTTATGTCCATCATGATGAAAACTTTTGAAAGGCTGATAAGAGGATTTTAATCTATCCAGCCTCCCTCCAGCATTCGACTCACTTCAGTTTGCTTACCGAGTGAATTGCTCCGCAGAGGACACTATTTCCTCTGTTCTATATCTGAGCTTGGCGCACTTAAGAGCAAAGGAATACTCATGTCTGAATGCCGTTTGTTGATTTTGGTTTGGCTTTTAATACAATTGCTCCTCAGCCTTTAGTAGACAAACTGGATCTTTTAGGTTTTAATATTCCTTTGGGCAACTGGAATCTTGATTTTCTCACTGATAAAGACTCCAGTATGTGCAAGTTGGGACTCAATATTTTTTTGAGCACAGGTTCTCCTTAAGGCTGCTAAGTCCACTGTTATTCACCCTGTTGACCCATGACTGTGGTGCAAAGTTTGCTACCAACCTTATGGTGAAGTATGCAGATGATGCAACAGTAGTGAGCCTTATTCAGGAGGAGGTAGAGGGTTTGGTGGACTGGTGTAATAAGTACAGTGTGGTTCCAAATGTAGGAAAAACAAGAGATCATCATTGATTTCAGGAAAGGCAGGCACACCCACATGCCTCTGTGTATGAATTATTCAACTGTGGAAATGGTTAGTAGTATTAAGTTTCTGGGTGTGCAGCTAACAAGTAGGTTAGCTTGGTCGCTCAACAGTGAGACAATGGTGCAGAAGGCACAGCAGCACCCGCATTTCCTGCGTATGAGAAGAGCACATCTTCTTTCCCCTGTCCTGACCACTTTCTACAGATGGAAAGCATCCTGTCATATGGCATTGCTGTCTGGTTTGGAAGCATTACTGCTCCGGACAGGAAAGCAGTGCAGAGAGAGAGTGGTGAGGATGGCAGAAAAGATTATGGGAAGTTCACTGCCTTCGATCCAGGATATGGCATGTAAGCGGGGCTTGACCAGTGTCCGCAGTATTATTAGGGAAACTACACATCCTCTCCGTGACCCGGTTTTCTTTACCTTCTTGGGAGGAGGCTTGGTGGTATCCGAAGCAGAACGCCTGGATTCTGTAATAGCTTTGTACCATAAAGTAACAACCTTGTTAAATCTCAAGACTCTTTTTTCCACTATGTATTCAAAATGGACTGTGATTAATATGTTTGTTAAGTATTTAGAATGCACTTGCTTGGTCCTAAACACGGGACAAATCTTATTTCCTGTTTCAGCCTACCCCAAGGCCATCTCCCTTGCTTCTCAGCTAACAGAGAGAGAGAGCCTGTGGCCTAGGGGTTAAAACAACTGCTTAAGACGCAGTCGGCCCAGGTTCGAATCTCAGAAGGGTATGGCTGACTGATGAGAACAAATAAGTTTGAAATGATCATATCTGTCTCCCTTTATTCTGTTAGCAAGCCAAAAAAATTTACACACACACACATCTCCTTAATAAGACTAAAAATGCCAATCCTGTGTGTGTGTGTGCATGTTAAAAAGAAAAAGAATGGAGCACCAGGATAGAAAAATAAACTGTTTAATACACTTAGCTTTCGTCGGCCAAACTGCCGATGTTGTCAGAGTAAGAATAGGAGATCCGGGAGTTTGCCTATATAGCCAGCTGCTTTTGCACCCTGCTCATTGAGCGGGTCACCGGTCTATTGACTTCAATCAGCCGTAGCGTTTCTAAATGTCCCACATTTCTTCATGTGCTTGAAGGATCAAGAGTTGTTTTCTTATTCATGGTCGAGCCGATGACCCAGTCGCAGTTGTTTTGTACCTCCCCCCCCCCTTCTTTGGTCGAACCTGAGCCTCCGTCTGAAGACCTAAAGCCGGGCATGTTGTGGATTCGTCCTTCTTGGGGATCATTGTTGTGGCCATGCCCTCCAAATCAGGATCTAATACAGGGCATGTCCCAAAGTCTGACACAGGGCACATTGAAGATTCATCCTTCCCAGGGATCGCTTTTGTTCTGCCTGTAGCAGTGTTGTTCAGGTCCTGCCAAGAGCAGGCTCGTTGTGCCCATCGTAAGTCATAGCGTTGTTCCTCCCACCCCGAGCATCTGGTAAGCAGGTAACAGGTCTATATGACCGTTAATGGAGTACAGTTAGGACCAAAGTCGAGGAGAGGAAATATCTATACCGTATATGCAGGCTTAACGGCTACCCTGCTGAGTTTGTTAGGAGATACAGCAGGCCACACAAATCTCGAAGTAACTGACCAGATAACATATCAACAATGCTGACCACACGGACGACACTCCCGTATATTAATGGAGTGTCCGAGGCTACTGCGCGGTTGTTAGCCCCTTACAATGTCAATGTTGCCCATAGACCGGAGCAAACCCTGCATGCCAGGTTAATGCATCCTAAAGAGCCACTCCCCAACGAAGAAAGATCATCAATTATATACAGGATTCAATGTAAAAATTGCCAATGCAATTACGTTAGGGAAACAACTAAGAGGCTCAAAACCAGGCTTCATGAGCATGAGTTGGCAATCAGGAGACAAGAACAATGCTCACAGGTGTGGGCACATATGGCTAGTTACAACCATATGTTTGATTTTGCCAACGCCGAGGCCATAGCCCGGGATAACACCGAGGGCGGACGGTTGCTCAAGGAGGCCTGGCTATCCGACGAAAACTCCATTAACCGTCATATAGACCTTTTACCCACTTACCAGACGCTCAGGGGGTGGGAGGAACGACGCTATGACTTACGACGGGCACAACGAGCCTGCTCTTGGCAGGACCTGAACAACGCTGCTACAGGTAGAACAACAGCGATCTCCGGGAAGGATGAATCTTCAATGTGCCCTGTGTCAGACTTTGGGACATGCCCTGTATTAGATTCCGATTTGGAGGGTGTGGCCACAACAATGATCCCCAAGGACGAATCTACAACATGTCTGGCTTTAGGTCTTGAGACGGAGGCTCAGGTTCGGCCAAAGAAGGGGGTGGGGAGGTACAAAACAACTGCGACTGGGTCATCGGCTCCCTGATGTGAATACGCTCAGCAGGGGAGCGACCATGAATAAGACAACAACTCTTGATCCTACAAGCACGCGAAGAAATGCGGGACATTTAGAAACGCTACGGCCGATTGAAGTCAATAGACCGGTGACCCGCTCAATGAGCAGGGTGCAAAAGCAGCCGGCTATATAGGCAAACTCCCGGATCTCCTATTCTTTACTCTGACGCTAAGTGTTTTGCATATTAAACAGTTTATTTTTCTATCCTGGTGCTCCATTCTTTTTCTTTTTAACATGTGTATATATGTATATATGTGTGTATGTGTGTGTGTGTGTGTATGGAATGGATTTTCTCTTATATCCCAGAGTGCATCATTTTTATTTTTACTAACTTCATGTGTGTGTGTGTGTGTGTGTATAATTTCATTTTAATGTGTGCCATTGTGTACCCAGAAAAGTGACAATAAAGTTTATCTATCTACCTTTTAAAATGGAATTCTTTGTTTCTCACGATTTGTTTTAAATATCAGATAAGATTAGATTTTGCTAAAGAGACTTACTGAGAGAATTTGCTGTGAATTAGATTAGCTGCTCTCTAATCTAAATGGTTCCCAAAGGTTTTTGGACTTGCTTCTTAATCTAATCAAAGAGTATATATGAACCTGCAATTCCCTTTCACTGTGGAACTTTATGTAAACAGGCACTCTCATTGATTTCTAGAGCAGAGGTATAAAACAAACAGAGAAAAAATTGCATTACACAAGGCAAGACCAATCTACCGAGATCAGGATATACATTTTCTTGACTGAAGGCCACAATTGCTCTCTAAATGACGTGGGTCAGTCTAGAATGTGAATAACATTTTATTTATTTCCATTTAATTCAATTCAATTAATAAAGTACAGTTAATATTACTCTCTAATCATGCTTCTCTTCTGTTAAATGTACGTTTTTGTCAGCAGAGAGAACGTACTCCATGCACTGTGTAAAAAGCCCATGTAAGCAAGTTAACAAGGAAGTTACATGCTTGCATTCACTTTAAACACCTCTTACATAAAATAGAACAGGAAATCTCACACGAGAATAAAAATGAGCTTGTGATATATGGTTTTGACTATTACTGACGGGCCAAATTATAGAAAGAACATGCTGTAACTTTGGAGAGAGTGGTTAAAATGCGTTTGTGCTTGTACCTTCTCTGAAGAATATCAGAAGCGACTTCTTAAGGTCATTCTTGTTTATTTTCTATTTTTTCTTTTCTTTCTGCTTTTTTATTTCTTTTTTCCTTCCTTCCTTTATATGTTTGTGCTAGTTTTTATATTCTTGTTTACAAGTTTTAATAAAAATTTATACACACACACACACACACACAAAATGGCAAAATAGAAAAACCAGCATATTTTTTTAAAAAAAATTCCCAATCTACAGCATCACCAAGTTTAAAATGACTGTTCTAGAACAAGGAACATAAAAATAGACTGTAAGATAAGCAAGTAAACATAACAGTGACTCAAGCCCTTATCCCAATGAGCAGTTCTCAAACAGCAGCCTAGGGAGAACTGAGGACCCCCAACATCTTTTCAAGGGATCTGCAAAGTCAAATAAAGAAATATTTAAACATTTCTGTTTATATTTCCAATACGGTAGATATTGATAGATATAACCCACACGAATCAATGTTCTTTGGGGTCCTCAAATTTTTTTTAAGAATGTAAAGGGATCCTGACAATGTTTGACAACCACTGACCAAGACTACTACAGTCTGTCTATATAGAGCTGCTGCTGGATATACCTGGCGCAAAATATTTCTGCCCACCTGCCGACAGATGAAAGCTGCCATGGCAGGAGAATTCCAATGCTTTTAGTAACTACTCTGGCTCCTGTTTTTCCCCCCGGGTTAATTCAAGATGCTGGTTATTACTGAGGTCCAGATTATATTCAAGACCCTTTGCTCTAAATGCCCAAAACTGTCTGGGGTCAGGTGGTTTCTAAATTTATTAATTAAAAAGTAAGCAATTAGAATCTGCTCATGAAGTAGGAGCAGGCCAAAGGCGCATGTAGTAGAAATAATAATAATAATAATAATAATAATAATAATAATAATAATAATAATAATAATAATAATAATAATAATAATAATAATTTTATTTGTATACCGCCCTTCTCCCGAGGGACTCAGGGCGGTGAACAGGGCAAACATATAAAATACAAAGGTACAAAAGTTAAAAAGAATTAAACACAATGCCCAAACTAAAACAATAAATAGATATATTAAAAACAACAATAAAATCCCAACCCATCCCCCATCAGGCCAGGCCGGCTTGTTCGAATAAGTGAGTCTTCAGATCGCGTCGGAAGGAGCGAAGGTCGGGCGCCATCCGGAGCTCGACCGGCAACCGATTCCATAAATCCGGGGCGCCCACAGAGAAGGACCTCTCCCTGGGGGCCACCAGATGACACCCTTCCCAGGATGTCAGTGGGTTGGGATTTGAAAACAGGCTTTTTTAGATATAGTCCTCTCACTATGGAGCAGCTTGCAAACTGACATCAACTCCTTTGTAGAATGTTTGGGGGGGGGGAAAGGGTGGCTTGGGGCAACTTCTGATTTCCATGCTGACTCATTGCTACGGGACAGCCTATATGTGTTTTTATAATGTGATGCTTTTATAATTCTTAGAATATTGTTTCATTTGTTACTGCGTCATTGTCCTATCACTTGTTGTGCTATGAGTCACCCAGTATTTCTTTGACTATTGGATGGAGGTGGCATGCAAATGATAAAACCAACTGAACAAAACCCATCAAGGTTTTATTTCTATCCTATACAATTAGGCTTTATAAGAATCAGAAAATATCTGAATTGTATTGCAACAGACTAACATGACCACCCCTTTAGAAATTGTATTGCAGAGTTTAGAATTCCTATATTAAAATTCATTCCTTCCTTCCTTCCTTCCTTCCTTCCTTCCTTCCTTCCTTCCTTCCTTCCTTCCTTCCCTTTTCTCTTTCTCTCTCTCTCTCTCTCACACACACACACACACACAATCACAGAATAAGTCCTGTATGCTATCTCATCTCCTGAAAGCACGTAAAAATGCAAGTAGAAAAATAGGGACCACTACGGTGGGAAGGTAACAGCGTTCCGTGCGCCTTTGGCGTCTAGTCATGCCGGCCACATGACCACGGAGATGTCCTTGGACAAGCGCTGGCTCTTCGGCTTTGAAACGGAGATGAGCACCGGCCCCTAGAGTTGGAAACGACTAGCACACATGTGCATAAGAACCTTTACCTTTACCATTAAATTATATTTCCAAAATGTGGACCATGTCCTTCTTGCTCATATTCATTCTCTCTCTCTCTCTCTCTCTCTCTCTCTCTCTCTCTCTCACACACACACACACACACACACACACACAGATGTAGTGACGATTATGCATTCTTGAAAGAACACACATACAAAAGCTGACATAATGGATCTGTCAACTCTCAGCTTTTGAATTGGCTGTCTATCAGCAGAGAGGAACCAAAGGTGAGATAATTCCATGGTCTAGATTTAATCTTCTGCTACAAAAACCCCCACAAAAAACTGAACTGTTGGGGGGGGGTCTGCTATAATAGTGGGGACTGTTGTTAACTAAGCCACAATTTTAATGAGCAGGATGGCAAGGTAGCTAACGTACTTTTATAAATAATGTGTGCTGAGCAAACGCATGGAAGGAAGTTCCAGAGAATATCAGCATGGAAACCTAACTGTGGGACTGGAATCATTGTGATGTATGTTGCGGTAAGAATCAGACAATATAAAATCGGGTTTGCCTGACATTTCAATTTCCTGTGACGTCATTTACGCCTAATTTACTGCGGCAAACGATATCTGGTTCACCTCCACCCTCAATTTGTGACTTTTGAGTGAATCGAGCTCTCTCTGTGAATAACTTACATCAAAGCAGGATTATTTCAGGGAAAACTGAAGAGAATGTTGTGGAAGAAAAAAAAATTGGGACATAAACTTAAAACAAATAATGACTTGACTCTATAGACCAGTTGGTCTCTTCAAAACAAATCCCTGATCGTCTTAACTCTGCTGTGGCCTCTGCTGCTTAGCAGCTGGATCAGTAGCCTTCTTAATTCCCCTTCAGCAAAAGTTCCAGCACTGCATTAAGTCTTTGGGGAGCTTCCCCATAATTAACAGGGCAGGTCTGCAGGCGCTTTGGTACCTGATCTTATTGCACTTTTTAAACAAATGGAAAGAAAACATTCCTACTTGTTACAGACGGTATCATCTACAGAAGGCACAGCTGTTACCTAGTGCTCTTTTTTTAAAAATTTCCATTTATATCCCGCCGTTCTCCGAAGACTCAGGGCGGCTTACAATCTAAGAAGCACAAATCAATGTGCTTAGCAATAGCCTTCATTCTATGTATATGCCTGCTTATTAGGGCTTTCGGTCCCCCCCCCAAGTGGCATTATTACAAAGTCAGCTTATTGCCCCCAACAATCTGGGTCCTCATTTTACCTACCTCAGAAGGATGGAAGGCTGAGTCAACCTTGAGCCTGGTGGGACTCGAACCTGCACTAATTGCAGGCAGCTGGTGTTACTTAAGGAGGCATTAGCCCACTGCTCCACCAAGGCTCTTTGTGGGATGTGAAACAAGTGTGTTGAATGGAAATAGAAGAGCCCCACGGCAACGCCGTATTTGGTTTACTCTATTGAGAACTGAAATGTAGCCAGAACTAAGGCACAACACATAATAATTAAAAAAAATAAAATGAACAGCAGTGTCAACTGAACTCCAGTCTTCTGCAGTCTAATTTTCTCCAGACAAATTAGCCTATGGTGATCTCAAGCTAGCACATCCAATCCAGATCAGGATTTCTAGCTTTTTTTTTTTTTTGAGGTCTTCTTACCCTGTCAACCAGCACTCCGGCGGTGAGTGCCGCCTCCCCCCACCCCACCGGGCCAAAAGCCAACTGGCAAAGCCAAGTTTTAATACCCTTCCGGGAGGCCAAAATAGTAGAAGATCGTTCCATAGGATCGGGGGCCACGGTGGACAAGGCTCTTTCTCCTTGACCCTGTCTACAGGAATTGCTTAATACATGGGGTTCATAGCAGGCCCCTTCTGCTGGAGTGGGGCAGGCTAGTCCCACTGGGTTGAAATGGCACTTCAGTTCTCCTGGCAAGATTTCAGAAGTGGTTTGCCAATGTCTGCTTCCTAGGGCTGAGAGAGAAGGACTGGCCCCAAGTCACCCAGCTGGCTTTGTGCCTAAAGAGGGACTAGAATTCTTGGTCTCTAGTCAAGTGCCTTAAATACTTCACCAAACTGGTTCTCTGGCAATTTTCCGATAACTGTAAACCCACAGGTTTCAATGGCATTACATCAGAAAAGTGTATTATGACTACGCTTTAACAGAGAAGAGTGGGAGGAGGAGAGAAACAGAATTGGGACAATTTCTCTGACATTCTGGGACATTCCCAGAAGTTGTTTTGAACAACAACAACAACAAAAAATGGCCCTCATTCTTGTAATAGGAATACGCTATATAAGGCTCCCGAATGTCTAAAGTTGGCTTATTTCAAAATGGTTTCTCCGGGATCGCAATGCCACTGTTTCTTTATTTAATACACACTGAAAGTTTTTGAGACACGCCACAAAGTTTACAGTAGAGCAAAACATGTACAGTATTCTGAAGTGCATCCATGACTTTGTAATAAAAGTATTGCCTTTATGTAACAGTGCATTCCTGCACAGACATACCTACATAATTCCAATTGCAAAGATTTGCCTTGTCTGATTTCAGCATTTTTTTTCAAAGGGTAACATGCTGTGCCTTTAGGCTTTGTCTTACTGGCCTAAGTTGCAGCTTTTGATGAGGAAACATACCAATACTTTTTCATATTTTGGAGATTTTCAGCAGTATGAAAGGCTCTTCTCCTGGACTTGTGACTCCTTCACCAAGGGGGCCCAGAACATGCCTCTTCTGCCGGCGTGGGTGTGGTGAGCTAAGCCCATCAGGATCACCCATATGCAGTCTTGTTAACAAGGGGTTTTACTATTTTATCTTTTAAAGCAGAAGAACAGTTTTCTAGATAGTAGTTTACTAATTGGGAGAAAAGGTCTTATTTTTCCTCCTCTTAAATCAATTGAAATTTATCCAAGCAGCAGCAAGTAACTGAGACTAGTCTTTTTTTTTAAAAAAAAAAATTCTCAACAAAACTGTTTTTCCTCTAATAAAAACAAAGTTCAGTTCCTTTTCAGAACAGGAAACTAGGTTTTTGCATTTGCCTTGCAAAATAAAGATTAGGATGTGCTGACAAAGAGTACTTCAGTATTAGCATTGTCTTTCCAGAATATTCCACAACACAAAACCTCTTATTATGTTTCAATTTCTTATTATGTTTCACCGAACAAAGTTTTGCCTACAGTGGAATCAGTGATTTGACCTACAAACATGACCACAAAGATAGTCAATTTACAGAATGTGAGATAATTGTGCTTAGGAATGAACACAACTTTTATTTTAGTAAATCTCAGAGACAATAATTCCATTAGGCATTCCTCTGAAACTGAGAACTACAAATCAAAATAATTCCTTTTCTCTCTCTTATACATATACACTCACCCATATAGACACCACAAGTAGTCCTTGACTTACAAATGGTCATTTAATGACCATTTGGAATTACAGTAGTCTCAGAAAGGGTGCTTTATGGCAGGTAAATATCTTCCTGCTGTTGTAAAATGTTGTGCTTCCACACATTTCGGGCACTTGGCAAGTGGCTGACATTATGATGGGCTGTAGTGTCACATGGTCACATGACAGTGATTTGTGACTCTTTTGCTGGCTTCCGGCAAAAAATGCTCAGATGGGAGAATGGATTCAGACTTATCAAGTGATTTGCTTAATGAATGCCATCCAAATGGTCATAAAATCAGGCCCGGTCATGTGGATGCCTCAACTTACAACTGTCATGATTTATGACTGAAATTCCGGTCACACTTTCAGTTTAAGTTGAGAATTACCTGTACTTTCCAACTACAACAAAAGAAGATTGTCTCACTTTGTCTAGTGCAGGGACAGGCAACCTTGGCTCTTTTATGACTCGTAGAGTTCAACTCCCAGAATTCATAAAAGAGCCAAGGTTGCCTACCCCTGGCTAGTGCTTTGACTTTGAACTCCTACTACATGTTTCTGATGGCCATTTGGACTGCGACTTACAAGAGCTGAAATTAACAATTCCTGGAGGACACCAGGCTGATTATCTCACTCTCACAGCAAAACAGAACAGAGGTTGATCCTCTAGAGCAGGGGTCCTCAAACTTGGCCACTTTAAGACTTGTGGACTTCAACTCCCAGAATTCCTCAGCTAGCCTGCCTGGCTGAGGAATTCTGGCAGTTGAAGTCCACCAATCATAAAAGGGCCAAGTTTGAAGACCCCTGCTCTAGAGGATCATCCTCTAGAGGATCAAGAAGGCAGTTTTAAAACCAACACAGGTTATTTACTAATCCAAGGCAGATTCAGATTTCAGGCAGGAACTATTGTTTGTCTCACAATGAACTCTTGCAAAGTCATTTCAATTGGAATGACTAATAATCATGTATTAGCACATCCATCCCATAAATTGCACTGTAATCATTATCAGTTCTTCAGAAACAAGAGGCAGAAAGATGTTTTTATATTTTGGGAGAAAATCAAGGATCATAGTCAGTGGTGGGATTCAGCCAGTTCGCACCAGTTCGGCAGAACCAGTAGCTAATTTTTTGTTGCCCAGGCCCAGAATGGACTTCCGGAAGCGGCATCCAAACAGAGGACCGGTTGTTCACATATCTGAATCCCACCACTGATCATAGTTACATTGGTTGATTTATATTTCAATGGAAAGCAAAATAATTTGAATTTCTCAAATATGCACAGAGCAGAACACACTATTTTACATTTCAAGTTTCTACGAAGATAATTTTTTTTAGAAAAACACATAAATCATGTTTTCACAAAAATTTTAAAAGCAGATGTGAAAACGGTACCCATATGCCCAAAATGCAAAAATTACAGCAACAAAATTGTATCTGTTTTATGTATTCGACCCTAAGAATCTCTAATGAAAATAGTGTGCTAAATTAATAAACTTTTATTTTAACCTTTATTCAGCATGCAGGATTCTGTCTTTTGCAGCTAAATAAATGAACCTAGGAAAGACAGTTTGGTGAAGGAACCAGGCTAGAAACCAAGAGATTGTGAGTTCTAGTCCCATTTAAACACAAAACCAGCTTGGGTGAACTTGGGGCAGTCAGTCACTCTGCCGCAGTCGTAGGAGGGAGGCAATGGCAAATCATTTCTGAAAAACCTTGCCAAGTAGACTGCAGGGATTTGTCCAGGCAGTCTGGAAACTAACATGATTGAACAGAAGAAAAACAGGTACTTAAATGTGGCATCATGTTACCACCCACCCCACTTAAAGAAAAAACATTTCAAATCCATATTGCATGAATTCGTAAGATGCAAGTCCTAACTGAGGGAGGCTTAATAGAATTCTTTCACATATGCCTCTGTGGAGTTCCAGTTTGAAGACCATCAAACTTTTAGAACCCAGTGGTAAGTAAAATCCCACTTTCCCTCACAGCCGAACTAGATAGAGAGTACATGATTGCAACAAAATTATTTTTTTCCTTCAAGAACGGCAGGGCATAGCAATCGTGTAAGCCACAGTTCTAAGCAGTAGAGGACAATGACAGCAAAGAGTGTCTTAAGTACTCACCTTCTGACATTCAATCCTTCGAGGAGGGGGAGATTATGTGTGTTGGACAGAAGTTGACTTATGACTGATGAGAACATAAGAAGTTCGAAATGATCATTTCAGCCTCCCTAAAATTCTTTATTAGCAATTTGAATAATTTACATATATATATACATATACAATATATGTATACATATACAATATATGTATATATATATACATATACAATATATACATATACATATACAATTTACATATTTATATACATATATATTTAATTGTGTTTTAATACTCAGGACTGTCCTTTTCTCATATATATATATATATAATAAAAAGTAATGTAAAGCTCATGTTACCCTTTGTTAACTATTTTTAGATTACCTTGCTAGGCCCCAAACATGGGACAAATCTTTATTTCCTGTGTCAGCCTAACCTGAAGGCCATCGACAGGCAGTAGTCACACCGGTGACAGCTCATATTTGTGTAAATTTTAAATTGCTAACAAAGAATTAAGGGAGACTGATATGCATTTCAAACTTATTAGTTTTCATCAGTCAGCCATACCCTTCTGAGATTCGAACCTGGGCTGATTGCACATTAGGCAGTTGTTTTCACCTCTAAGCCACAGGATCTCTCTCGCTTTGTTAGCTGAGAAGCAAGAGGAGATATATGATATATATATATATATTTCCTATATATATATATATATATAGGAAAAGGACAGTCCTGAGTATTAAAACACAATTAAACAAAGGAGTCAAGCCTTTGTGGATTCATGAGAAAGGAAAGGCCAGACAAATCCATCTAGGAGAAGTCAGTAACTCATGTTCTGAGTCTTACCACCAGGCCAGTGTTTTTCAGCCTCAGCAACTTTAAGATGTTGGTTTGACCGTTCTGGGAGTCGAAGTCAACACTTCTTAAAACTGCTGAGGTTGAGAAACACTGCTAGACTTAATAGCTACTCTAGAACATCGGGAGCATTTATCAAGCTGTCAGAGGAAAGTTTCTGGCAGCTGAACCAGATTGATTGCCTACCACTGAACTCTGACCTCATTTGAACAGGAAAAGGAGGTCAACAGATCGGGGGCTTCCCCTGCTTCATGTGGTTCCAGCTTGGAGCCTCAGAAGGGAAAATCTGGTCTAAAAAGAGAACACCAAGAGCACACGCAGGCCAATTTCTCAAAGTGCTTTGCTCCTTTGGATTCATTAAAAGAAAAAGAAAAAAGCATTCGCTTCAGTTACCTATCTAGTAAACATGCTTCCCTCAAAAACACTGAATTCAGAATTATTACCGTACATATTAAAACATGCATATACATACATATGCACCTCCACCTTGAGATAACTGCATTTTAACCTCCAATGTACTTCAAGATGGATTTAGTCTGAACTTGGTGACAATTTAGATTTATTTATTTATTTAAATTTAGGTCCTGCCCCACCTCGGCCCACCATAAAACAAGACAAAAGAAGTATAATATAGAGAAAAATAGACACACGCATACAAAAAAAAAATAGGGAACAAGATAGTGAATCTAACCAACAACCCAACGCATACAAACATATCCAATAGGTGCCCCAATAGCCTTAGGTCAAGATATCATAGAATAACCAGCTTTTTAAGACTTCCCAAGAGACCAAAAGTGTGGGAGCTACGTAGATATGGAATTCATTCCATAGGGGAGACACGCTTCCTGGATCTCAATAGATGACACTGTTTAATCAAAGGGACCAGCACGGCAGACACTAAGAGAGACAGCCATTCCCTCAGATAATCAAGACTCTATCCCATAGTGTTAGTCCTCATTACAGGTAGTCCTCATTTAACAATTGCCTCATTTAACAATCACAGTTCACACTTATGACAGTGATGAAAAAAAAATAACTTTACAAATCAATCACATTTGCGATCTTTGCAGGCCTGTAAAAAGCAAAGAAAAAGTTGAAGTAAGATCATAAGAAAGAATTCCAGTTTCACTTAGCATCAACCGCTTTGCTTAGAGATCAGGTTTTCAATTGTAGTCACTAAAAGAGGACTCCCTGTATAAGTCTAACCAAGACCTTGTCACCTGCCAATTGAATAGGAGTGGTAGGTCCAGAAAGATCCTGAAGAGGAAGTGCAATCCCATCTAAAGTTAAGGGGGGAATATTCCCAGATCCAGTTGGTTGTTAAATCCGTTCAAGTCTTGGTGGGATTGAGTTGGAGTCAGTTTCTCCCCATCCCAGGCCTACATAACCTCCAAGCGCTGGGACAAAACTCTGACAATATCATTTAGCAGGGCTGGGGGGGGGGTCAAAAGATATAAAAGATAAAGAGTAGTATCAATTGATGATCTCAGAACGCAAAACAGGGGATAACTTGGTAACTGGTTTCACATAAATGTTGAAGAGAAGGAGACAGTGTGTCAAGGCCTGTAGCACCCAAGAGGGGTGGAGAGATTGAACTGTCCCAACAGCCAACACTGACAAGAGAACACCCGTCCAGTGGCACTCCTGATCCCCAAACCCCCAGACCAATCTACTGAAAACCACTAAAAAAATCATGGAGCATGAGGACAGATGCACCACCTCCATCTCGGTTATCTCCATACTAAATCCTGATCTGAAGCTGAACTGAAACCATTCTACGGGTAGATAATCTACTTCCTCCAAAATCCCACATTTTTTTAAAAAAAAAATCCTGCCTTTTGTAAAAACATAAATAACTCAAAAGCGGTCACATTTCTAATACTCCTTCCTCCTCCGATTTTCCCCATAGCAACAACCCTGTGAATTGAACTGGGCTCAGAGAGAATGATTGGCCCAAAGTCACCCAACCTTCCCGCCTAAAGGGGGACTAGAACTCACAGTCTCCTGGTTTCTAGCCTGGTGCCTAAGCCATAAGACTACCTTCCCTTTTTTAGGAAAGACAAGGATAGAACCCCTGAGTGCAGGGATTGCCTCTTGAGGAGGGGGAGGGGCACTCTCACCTCCTTCAAGACTCCTTCAGAGAAGCCACCACCACAGCGTGGCCCCAACTCAAAGTCACCACAGATCATATAGTGAACAAGGTGCTGGTTATAATTGGGGAACCAGGCTCAATTTTGGACCAATTACGTAGTCACTAGTGGTCTATCAATTCAGCAGATCTCATAGGAAAGTTGTGGCAGGAAAAAAGAAAGAAATCAATGTCGATTGGTGGCCCCCAGGGGGAGGGCATTCTCTGTGGGCGCGCCAGACCTATGGAACCGCTTGCCGGTTGAGCTCCGGATGGCCCCCGACCTTCGCTCCTTCCGGCGCGATTTAAAAACTTATTTATTTGAACAATCTGGCCTGGTTTGATGGGGTTGGGGTTGGGTCTAATTTTAACATAGTTTTAATCATTGTATTATATTATTATTATTATTTATTATATTTTTATACCGCCCTTCTCCCGAAGGACTCAGGGCGGTGTACAGGGCAATAAATATAAAAAAGCGGAATACAAAAGTTAAAAAAACAATTAAATATTTAGCCCAGTTTAAAACAGTATTAAAACATATTAAAACCCCAACCCTAACCCATCAGACCAGGTCAGACTGCTCGAATAGATATGTTTTTAAGTCGCGCCGGAAGGAGCGAAGGTCGGGGGCCGTCCGGAGCTCAACCGGCAAGCGGTTCCATAGGTCTGGCGCGCCCACAGAGAACGCCCTCCCCCTGGGGGCCACCAATCGGCATTCTTTGACCGGAGGCACCCTGGACGGAGGGAAGTTGATGCCGGCCGCAGGTGTTGCCGTAGGTAATCCGGACCCATGCCATGTAGGGCTTTGTAAGTCATTACTAACACCTTGAATCTCACCCGGAGGGCATGTTTATTTAATTCTTTTAACTTCTTTTAACTTTTGTATTTATATTCTGATATTTATTGCCCTGTACAACGCCCTGAGTCCTTCGAGAGAAGGGCGGTATAAAAATTTAATAAAACTAAACTAAACTAAAACTAAATGTTACGCACTGTACCTGGGCGCCTGAAAGAAATATGTTGTTCTAATAAATAAATGAGCAATCGGTTCTAACATCACACTTTGCTTCCATTAGAATTAAACTCTATGAAAGTTAGGGGGCCATTTCTAAATTCTGAACTGGGTTTGGATCTTCTCATTATATTTATGGAGGATCTGAAGATATTTCCTCCATGTTTCTAGGGATTTAAATCTAATTACTAATAAAATAAATAGCTAATTCAGCAAATTGTAAAGCACAAGGCTGATCAAACTCCAATTCTCTTAAGTTTATTTCTAGCTCCATCTGGAGATGATAACTCCCTTTATCCTTGACTAGGATTATATAGCCCATGTGTAAACAGACAGCTGAAGATATATGAGAAACACTTCTCAAATAGCTTAACAACATTAATTATCTTTGACAGGAATAAAATTGGATAGGTGTGCTTCAGACATATTTTTAAAAAAAAGTTGTTTAGCAAATTCTAAATGAAGTCCTACCCAGAGAAAATGTGTTTTCATGCTGTATTGGGCTAAATAAACTACGGTAATTTGGGCTATTCAGGAATTCGGTGCAGCTGCAGCCTCAGCTTAAATTTGATGGAAACACCCTCTTCCATCCTGTTTTATATTCACAGGAACCCAGTTCTGCTCTCTACTCTGCTGTCCAGGAAAGAAATGAGGGGGGGGGGAAATTGAGAGAAAACAGATGCGTTCCCCTAACCCACAATTCTTCAATCTGGAAGGAAGACCAAAAAGCATTGAAACTTACAAAATTTCAGTTGCCTCAAAATGGTACAATCAGGTTCAGCAAACATTGTAGCAACAAAAAAAGTA
Organism: Vipera berus; assembly: GCF_964194415.1. Lineage (NCBI taxonomy): Eukaryota > Metazoa > Chordata > Lepidosauria > Squamata > Viperidae > Vipera > Vipera berus. The sequence goes on from NC_138203.1 coordinate 265,986,216, forward strand.
AATAGCAACTATCAGCAAGTTATCCTAAGGTAGATTAGCGACACAGGCTATCCACAAGCAGTCCTTTAACCTTGAGTTTTAGTTATACTTCTACACACACGCTAAACAGTGTCCAGAAGCCACCACAAATTTGTTGCAATTATGGCACAGCTTCAAAGAATACATCCCTTAGTGCACATTCTGTTGGGCCAGAATGTGGAGAGATTAATTATAAATACATAGTATGTGATACTGCCAAATTATTCCTGCTTGTCTTCGTCTCTTGGGGGTGTAACTAAGCAAAATCACATCCATTACTTATTTTGGGCTATGTGCACACTGGACCCCTAGCTTGTTTCTCCCTTACCAAAGCAGCATTTTCAATTCTCATAAATAATATTTAGCAGTGCACAAAGCAAGGCACACCAAGTCTGTTTAGCACTTCTTACTAGTAGAAAAAAGCAAAGCTGGAATGAAAAATCAGTGACCATTCATGATTTACCTTTAGCTTCAGTCAGTTTGTGAGTATCTTGAACAGTTCTTTTTTATATATATAATCCATTCCAAGAAGACAAACTGAAAAGTGTCGAATACTTATAAATTCTTATAAATAAATTCTTATAAATAAATGTCACCTTTGGAGAATACAATTTCCCCACATTTATTGAAAAGAACACATTATCTAGTTTTATTATTCCTCAACTTACAATCCTTGGTTTAGCGACTGTTCAAAGTTACATCAAGAGGGACCTTACAACAGTGGCAACCTCTTCAAAGTCATGTCATCAAAATTTGGGTGCTTGCCAACTGGCATGTATTTACCATGGTTGCAGCATCCCCAAGTCATGTGATCGCCATTTGCAACCTTCCCAGTTGGCTTCCGACGAGCAAAATCACTGGGAGAAGCTGGATTCACTTAATGACTGCAAGATTCAGTTTAACAACCATGGCAGAAAAGGCTGCAAAATTGCCTGCGACTAACTTAACAACCACCTTGCTCAGCAATGGAAATTCTGCTCCCAAATGCGGTCGTAAGTACTGGCTTTCAACTCTCATTGCCCCACACCAATAGGAACCAAGACGACTGATGTGACAAAAGCACAATTCATTAAAGAAACTATTCAGGCTCTCAATGATTCTGGATATTTATTTTAGGGAAAATATATACAAAGGTAGCAGGAATCTGCGGGAACACCCACAATTCACACAGCACGGCTAGGAAATTATACTATTTTAAAGAATAAAAAGATACATGTGCTGTATATGGTACAGCAATTCAAGTCCACACCTGAATATAAATTCCTGCAATCAGTTATTTCCAAGATCACGCATTGTATTCCCAAATTTTTACACAGAGCCACAATCACTTTCCAAGACATATATGATTGCTTATATACTGTCCCTACGCACCATATTCCTTATAATCCTTCACGGAATTACTGAGTACAGCTGGAATTCATTCATTTTTAGAAATATGCAAAGGCCCTCGCAACTTTAAACTTTTGCTTACAGTGTTCCTTAATCCCTCTCTCTGTACAGCCATTCTTTGAGGGGGGAAAAAAAGTTCAGCTTGTACCATCATCACCATATCCCTGTCACACATTTGGTACCAGCGTTTTCCTCCCTCTACAAAGCTGTTTAAATCAACAGATACTAAGCAGATTAGTATCAAGCCTACTTTGGAGACACCACCTCCTGTGTCCTAACACAGAAACAGAGCCAGCTCGAGAACACTCTGCTGTTAAGTTCTGCCTTTACCTGTTTGCTCTGCCCTTTTCTCTACCGCTCTCCATTCTCACCCATTGTTATGAAGCTGCTGTCCGTCAGGCACCATGAATCGCTTGAACAATCTTTTGATACCAGGATCCAATTCCGAATGGCAAGAAGGCAGCAAAGTTGCCGTTCTCTGTCAGATCTGTGTGGGGATACAGAGCAAAAAACGGCAAAGCCAATGCTTGGGACAGCAGCCCTGCCAAGTCTGAAGCCCTGAATGCTTGTTTCATTTCCCCAAAGGGAAGTCGAAATCGTGACCCCTCCCTTGGAGGGGGAAGGAGGGCAGGGTTAAAGAGGTTGCACAGGACGGCCCTCGCAGTCAGGAAGTCAGGGCCCCTTCTTCCCTCCAACCTGAGCAGAGAAAAAGGCTGAAGTCTCACATGCCCAAAGCAAGCCACGGGGCTTTCGCTTCCAATACTCACAAACCTACGCAGCCAGCTGAAGATGGTAAGACAAGCTCTCGCACTCTCTACACGGCTGTGCTTTTAGTCAGGCCACCTTTGGAGTTGCTGCCCTGACAAACGTGGGGAAAGGCGAAGGCTTGGATTTTTTTTTTTTAATTTCCGTTATTGGTATCGCACTGGATGCCGCAATTCCACTAAAGTCGAAGCAGGAAACAAATTCCAATTCCTCCTTTCACATCATATGACAAGATCCTTATCAAGGTGCAATTAGCCAACCCGGGAAAAAATAAAATAAAAATCAAATCAAATGAGGTCCTGTTTTATTAGCCGTGCGTGTGGGATGGGGCTGGAGTTAGTACCTCCAATTAGCAATCTTAGGGAAAAGATGAATACAAATTACCGGTAGAAAAGGACAAGTTAAAAATGCTGGGGGGGGGGGGAAGGAAAGACTCTAGTCGAGAAAACAGCTTTCCTGGAGATGATTAGCTAGCAAAGCAAGCAAAGGACCACAATGAGCTAATTTCTGCTGCCACGTTTCACCACAGAGGAGAGTTAACCATTAACTATTCTCTTCCCAGTCAATTGTTGGCTTGTTTCTTTTGGGCAATCCGAAGGAAGAGAAAGCTGTTCAGGAATAAACAGGATACAGGACGGGGAAAGCAGAACTGAAGGGAAGCCAGTCAAAACATTGAGGTCTCTAGTGCATTAGATCCCCAACTCTGGCCATCCCACCCAAGTCCTGTAACGCAACAGAGGCTGGAAGATAAGACGGAAGCGCTAATCCGTCCTTCCTGTTGGGATGCACTGTTGACTCTTCCACCAGCACAATGAGCTCTGGCTGAACGGGAAGGCGCATCTAGCATAGCTTATAAGTACTTACGACCGCTACTGAGCCTAACATTTCTGTTGCTAAGCAAAGGCAGTCGTTAAAGTGAGTTTTGCTCCATTTTATGACCTTTCCTGCCACAGTTGTTAAGTGAATCACTGCAACTGCTAAGTGAATCTGGCTTCCCCCTGCTTGCCAGAAGGTCGCAAAAGGGGATCCTGTTACCCAGGACACTGCAACCATCATAAAAAAAAAAAAAAAAACCAGTTGCCAAGTGTCTGAATTTTGATCGTGTGACTGTGGGGGGGATGCTGCAACGGTTGTGTGAAAAATGGTCCTGAGTCCCTCGTTTCCAGTGCCATTGTAACTTCAAGCAGTCACTAAACCAGACATGTCAAACACAAGGCCCGGGGGCCGGATCCGGCCCGCGAAGTGGTTTCATGTGGCCCGTGAAGCCATCCTGGAAACAGTGAGGAAACGGCCCCCGCTGCCTTGGCCCTGGCCCAGAGACCCTCCTTCTGCCAGAGACCCTCAGATCTGTCCCACTCCTGCCCAGGCCCCCATAGGCACCCTTGATGCCAATGACGTAGAGCTGGCCACGCCCACCCAGTAGGCCATACGCACTCTAGCCACGCCCACCCAGTAGGCCATACGCACTCTAGCCACGCCCACCCAGTAGGCCACGCCCACCCTGGCCATACCCACCCGGCCCCCTGAGGGCAACCGCAATGCTGATGCGGCCCTCAATGAAATTGAGTTTGACACCCCTGCACTAAACAAACAGTTGTAAATCAAAGATAGCCTGTATTACCTGTTCTGTGACAGATGAATTCAAAGAGCTTTGTGGTGCTTTGAGTTTAACCCCTAAAAGGTGCTTCAGAACATGAACACAGCATCCACCTGCCACTCTTTAAAGCAGCTGTGTCCTGTCCTGGGAATAAAAGGCTGTACTCTGCAGTTGCCACGTAGTTTATGTGCACATGTAAAAGCACCCTTCTGGAACTAAGCGCTGTACTGCACAGGCCTGATTTAGATTACGTTAAAATTCTTTCCAATTAAAAGTGTTTGTAGGGTAGAGGGATTTTGATTTATTCTATTGGAAATCAAATAAATTTAAGAGGACCAGGTTTAACTGTAAACAGATAATGGAGGTCTTTTAGCATTTATACTTTGTGATGTAAAAGCAGTACTTCTAAACTGATTACATTTGGTTTTGCTTTCCAAGGCAAATCCATAAAATCAGTTATCGAGAGGTTTGGAAGGTAGAGAAAAATACTCTAAATTTTCTTTGTCCTCTTAATTAAATTGGCTTTTATTGGAATAAATCAAAATTCTACTCTGTCTGCAAGAGACAGGGAAGAAAGCCTGACATAAAATTAGGAAAAGACAATCTACCTCCATTTGCAGCACAGCTGCCTGATCACCAACGGGAAAGAGAAATCTGCATCAACTTGATCTTCTGTATAATACTGGGATGAATTAAAAAACAAAAGAACAACAACAAAAACCAGAAAATCCGAATCCAAAAGAGATGTAGTTCTAGGGAATTGTTTGAAATCATGGAAACCTCTATCTGCAAAGAATCAAATCCATCCTTCCTTCCTTCCTTCCTTCCTTCCTTCCTTTCTTTTTCTTTCTCTTTCTTTCTTTCTTTCTTTCTTTCTCTTCTTTCTTTCTTTCTCTTCTTTCTTCTTTCTTTCTTTCTTTCTTTCTTTGTTTCTTTCTTTCTTTCTTTCTTTCTTTCTTTCTTTCTTTCTTTCTTTCTTTCTTTCTTTCTTTCTTTCGTTATGGTTGCTATATCACGTGCCTTCTGACCATGGGAATAACATGTCTTTCCATGAGAATCAGCAGGAAGGAAGAGGGACTTGACAACCAGAAAGGATATCCAGAGAACTGGTATTATTTGATTCCAAGAAAGGACAAATAATTCTCCATTCTGTTTCAAAACCGGTTTCTTGAAAAGAAGTAGAGAAGCAGAAGACTGACAGCTCAATTTGGCCTAAAGTGTTTTCATTCTGACCTTCAAAAGGGAAAAAAAAAAGCTTCCCTCCTTAAGCCACTTTCTTTCATGTAACTTAAGACGTCAACAAACTGCTCTTCAAATTTTTGCCCGCCATTACCTACTTTCTTCAAACAGTGTACGAGGCTTTGGCAGGACTCTCCCATCCATCGCCTCAGCTGCTCACTCCCGTTTCCTTACATTTTGGCTGACACAAAGGAACGTGCAGCTGGGATGCTTGTAAGGGCAAAGCTTTTCCAAAGACTATTTTTGCTTAAGACGGAAAGGGAGTCGATCGTCCAGATTTTGATCAGGCCTAACGCAGGTTCTCCCACAGAAATAACACCAGTCGCTCTGACCCAAAATGCAGCAGCTACTCAGTTAGGTCAAGTACTTCCCTGGACTGTCCACAAGGCTAGAAAACAATGGACTTACAACCCAACAATAAAGGCACTTATAAAAAAAGAACTATACAAGCATTCATGTCTGAGCACAAATAGCAACGCTGAAAATTCAGCTCAGTCACCGATATTAACATCTCCAAATCCACCTGCACGCGATTCACAAATATTGATGGCAAAAGGACATTCCAATCCTTTACCTTCTAGCTCAGTGGTGGTGAACCTATGGCACGCCTGCCAGAGGTGGCACTCAGAGCCCTCTCTGTTGGCACGCATGCCACCGCCGCCGGCAGCGGATCCATTAGGCTACCACCGCCGCCCGGAGCAGGAGCCCCACCCAGCCTTGTATCGGCACCCCGCGGCACGGTCGTAGCCATTTTTGTGCCTTGCAGCACGGTGGCCCATTTTTGCGCCCCCATTTTTTTTGCGTGCCAGAGGTGGCACTCAGAAGCGCCTCCCTGCCCCCCCCGAGGGCACCACAATGCTGATGTGGCCCTGGCACTTTGCGATAAATAAGTGGGTTTTGGGTTGCAGTTTGGGCACTCGGTCTCTAAAAGGTTCGTCATCACTGTTCTAGCTTATCAATGTAGTCGAATAATACCTTTATCACACACTTAAATTTGCTCAAATGAGTCCAATCCTTCATGAAAATAACTGCGCAATATACATGATGCCTTAGCACTTTCGACTGTAACACATTTTTGTATGCAGCTACTTTTTTTTTTTTTTTATTGAAAAGTTTTAAAATACAATTTTCCTTTAAAAAACCCCCCTTCCCCCTCCCTCCTCCCCCCCTACCTCCCCTCCTCCCCCCTCCCTCCTCCCCCCCCTACCTCCCCCCCTCCCCCCCCTACTTCCCAGAGCTGAATACAAGGTATATATATATATAAAAAAGCAAACCTAAGCAACCATATACTAACAACTATAAATTCTAAAATCCATCACTCTCTAGCTTATATAGGATAAAACAAACCTTAACAATATTAAATATATATATAAAAAAAAAACTAGAATAAGAAAAGGACACTCTCTAGCTTGTATAGAATGGAACAAACCTTAATAGTATTAAACATATATTAAAAACAAAAAAAAGGAAAAAGAAAAAAAAAACCCTTCTCAACCCTATACTTATCCTAAATAAACTCCATCCATTTTATCCATTCCATGATATAACCTTCTTACAAATAATTTTCCAAATTAACCAAGGATCCCAAATCAAAAAACTTTAAAGTCAACTCTTCTGTAATCGACCGTTCCTCTTCCAGTACCACATCTATAATTATTCCAAACACAACAAAAAAGAAAAAAAAAAAAGATTGCAAACAAAACTTGAACTTTAATCCAAAAAAGCTCACCCTTTCCACAAAACCACCAAATATAAAAATATATTGCGTCTACACCCAAATCTTTTCCCCCCTCCCCTACTTGACTATTTGACTATATCGTAAAAGTTCCAAAGACTTCTGCGATTCCTGCTACTTTCTCTTCTTAGATCGTTTTGCAGCAGCACGCGTCACCCTCTGTTTTATAGATTCATCCGACGAGGTTGTATCTTGATCTCCTCCAACACCGTTGTCTTCTATCTGACCATCTTCGGCCTCTTGATGGACTCCTTCTCCAGATCCCTTTCCAGCTTCCAAAAGTGTTAATGGCGTTGCATTTAAAACATTATTGTAGAAATCACACGCTTGCATCACAGTAACCAAACGGTACTTTTTACCTTCATGCGTCACCATCAACCCCACTGGGATCTCCCATCTGAACCTTATATCTCGTTGCTTGAGCTCTTGCACAAGAAATGTAAAATCCTTCCTTCTCCTTAGAATCTTTGGAGGAATTTCTTTTAAGACCAAAACTTCTTGATTAGCAATCATAACTTTAGTATCATAAGCAGCTTGTATAACTTCATCTCTAGTTTCCCTTTTTGCAAAATATACCACCACATCTCTAGGCAACTTCCTCTGTCTGGCAATCCATGAATTCACACGAAACACTTTGTCCATGCCTCCTTTTATTTCAGATGCTGGCTGTTTCAACACTATTTCAAAAGCCTCAGAAACCAGCTGCTTTAGATCTTCCTTAGTATTCTCCTTTAAGCCTCTAATTCTAATGGCAAACTGCATCTGGAAATATTGAGCAAGACACAGTTCCTTTTCCATTTTATTTTCATTCTCCAATACTTTTGCTTCTAATATAGCATTCTTTTGAGTCAAGTCTTCTAGCTTTTCCTCCAATTCTTCCACACACCGAGCCACTTTACACACTGAAGTCAAGATGTCTACCCTCATCGCTTTGAGCTTCTGTTCCATCCTCTCCTCCATTCTCTCCTCCAATTTCTCCAATTTCTCCTCCATCTGTGCAAATCTAATATTAATTGATTCCAAAATTACCTGGGTATGTTTTTCAAGAGCATCTTGTAAGTCCTTTGATGTCAATACATCAGGAGGATGCAGCGCCTGCAATAATGATTGTTGCACGGGAGAAGTTCCAGCACTCCGAAGAGTTTTAGGGGGTGGTTTAGCCGCCATCTTTTACCAAATATGACGCACTTTCACTTCAGATTTGTAATCCAAAAAAGTCCATCAAGCTGGAGAGTAAAACATAGTAATCCTCTTTACCATTTCCTCTTGTATCGCTCTGCCTGCTCCTTTAAATCATAGTCATTCCTTCAGGCAGGGGTGGTCGCAGACGGCTGGCTCTGCTCCAAGAAGTCAGGAGCAGAGGCGACGGCCAGCTGGGAGCAGCCCAGGCTACGGGGGAGTTCAATCCTTCAGCCGCCCAAGCCATAAGCTCAGGCGGCCCTGGAGAACTCTACCCCTACCTGGGAGCTCGCCCCCTCCTCTTCTCCCGAGGAGGGGGCTTCGTATTCGCCCGAACAGCTGATCGGCGCTGTTTCGGGCGAAAAAAACAACAGCTGAGCCGCGGGCAGCCCGGGAAGGCTCCCTCCGTCGCCGCGGAGCCACCGGAAGTCCTATGCAGCTACTTTTGGGAAGCACACCAAAACTGCAGTCAATTCACAATCTCTGCAGATGCAGTACTGACTAGTAAATTACGGAGAGTATATTCAATCCTAATCAGTTTCCTTAACCAGTGGTCAGATTCTGAATACAACTCAAAGTGGTAATTATGACCCACAAAGCCTGATACTCTTATCAATTCAAACTGAGAAACCGCAAGTGCATCACGTGAGCTTTCTCAGATTTTAAGAATCTGCAGTAGAAGATGTGCTCTCTTTCTTGCTAACACTTGTGGCACGTTTTTTTTAAAGAGACTTGAAAGTGGGCCGTCTTGGCAGTTACTCCAGATTTCTGGAAGGCCATGAAAAGGAAAACAGGACTAGCTCCATTCTTTTGGTAGCTGAGGAAATTATTTTTATTCATGTAATATTCTTAAAGGGACGCGGTGGCTCAGTGGGTTAGTTAGGACGCTGAGCTTGTCGATCAGAAGGTCGGCAGTTTGGCGGGTCGAATCCCGAGTGCCACGTAACAGAGTGAGCGCCTGTTACTCGTCCCAGCTTCTGCCAACCTAGCAGTTCGAAAGCACGTAAAAATGCCAGTAGAAAAATAGGGACCACTCCGGTGGGAAGGTAACAGCGTTCCGTGCGCCTTTGGCGTCTAGTCATACCGGCCACATGACCATGGAGACGTCCTCGGACAAGCGCTGGCTCTTCGGCTTTGAAACGGAGATGAGCACCGGCCCCTAGAGTCGGAAACGACTAGCACGCATGTGCGGGGGAACCTTTACCTTTAATATTCTTAAGTCAGGTTTGCTGAAATACATTTTACAGACAGGTCCTACTCTTTTTTTTTTGCTTATTATACCGTATCTTAATTATAACAGCTTGTTTTCTCTGTATTTTTACTGCTAATGGTGTTCTTAATTAAGTCAGCTTATTATACAGTCCATCTGGTCCTGGTGATTTGGGCTCGTCTAGGGTGGACAGGTGCTCACTTACCATTTTACTGCCTATTTTAACTTGTGTTTCTAATCTGTTTTTTTATGCTACTGTTTTTGATATTATAAACTAAGTATTAAAAAAAATGCAGGGTGAAATATTAGTACAAACCCAGAGTCATATCTACATAAAGAAGAAGAGTAGGGGAAGCAGAGCAGAGAGCATTCCTCAAGCAACTGGGCTTGTCTGAAAAAAAAACAAAAAACCACTTAGAACTTTCAAGAAGGCACCAGATGTTAAACAGAAAAAAACAGACTCAGTTTATCTTTAGCTGAGCAAGACCATCAAAGACAGTTTCTAGCACTAAGGGAAAAAAAAAGCTGTTAGAGCCACTTGGAGACCACACTTTTCATTCTGGAAACTTCCTGGTCAACAACTTTTGGTACACTTGTTATCTTTAACGCCAAATTGCGTAACTGGCTTAGGGCTGTAGTATATTGAATATGTGTGGGCTGTTAGGCATAATTTGGTTCCTTTTTAGCAAGTCCCTAATTCAATCCAGCTTTGAACTGAAACAAATAGGGAGAAGCTTGAATGCTATAAGGAAGGAGGAAAAAAGCTTCATCCTGGATTTAAACCATTTATCGCAGTTACTTGACCTCAGTAACAAATCCAGAAGCTAAGCCAGGTTCTACAATTTATCTATGACAACTCCATAAATTTACTTACGTAAGGTTATTACAGAAGAAGACCCCAGTATATGCTGACCTAGAATTATGTGTGTGAACAGTCTTTCGATTGTCCTGTTATTATGAACAGTCGTTATGCTCTACATAAATGTTACAGTGAACGAATTCAAAGCCTTTCCATCCAATTTCCTTCCTTCTTTCCAGTGATATTTACTGTAACAGAGACAACGGCCTTTGCACTTCCCGAAGTAGATTCTAGCTCAGGGGTAGGCAACCTCGGCTCTTTTATGACTCATGGACTTCAACTCCCAGAATTCCTGAGTCAGCAATGGAAGTTGAAGTCCATGAGTCATAAAAGAGCCGAGGTTGCCTACCCCTGTTCTAGCTCATGACACAATGAATCTGATAACCTTTAAGATTTCACAAGATATTAATTTTTTTATAGTAGTCAGTAAAGTTGCCCGAGATGATTTAAATCTAAGTTGGGAAACTAGACAAAAAAAGAAAACTTGCTGGGCTGTCTTCTTAGAATGGATGAAATCCCACTACTAGACAATTTCTCCTCTCTGTTCTGAGTTCAGAACTATATGATGCTGTACCACTCACTATTTTGATTTATAACCACTCTTTTAAAGAAGCTGTTACACTGCCTTCCATTGAGGACCTGTGTACTGGACAGGTCAGAAAGAGGGCTGAAAAACTATCTACCAGATTCCTCACATCCTGGATATAAACTGTTTCAACTCCTACCCTTAGGATGCCGCTATAGAGCACTGCATGCCAAAACAACTAGACACAAAGACAGTTTTTCTCCCACAGCCCTGTCTTACGCCTAAGGATATTTACCCATGTAGTAGGGCTGTATTGCTATTATCCTTCTCATTTTTCCTATTACCTTCTCCTATTGGTATCTTGCAAGGGACGCAGTGGCTCAGTGGGTTAGGACGCTGAGCTTGTCGATCAGAAGGTCGGCAGGTTGGCGGGTCAAATCCCGAGTGCCGCGTAACAGAGTGAGCGCCTGTTACTCGTCCCAGCTTCTGCCAACCTAGCAGTTCGAAAGCACGTAAAAATGCAAGTAGAAAAATAGGGACCACTATGGTGGGAAGGTAACAGCGTTCCGTGTGCCTTTGGCGTCTAGTCATACCGGCCACATGACCATGGAGACGTCCTCGGACAAGCGCTGGCTCTTCGGCTTTAAAACGGAGATGAGCACCGGCCCCTAGAGTTGGAAATGACTAGCACGCACGTGCGGGGGAACCTTTACCTTTACCTTATTGGTATCTTATGCTTTATCAGTTTGTTGTTTCTATCTTATGATTTACCATGGTATCTTACGATTTACAATTTACGATTTATCACTTTGTTTTTTTGCGTGTACACTGAGAGCTTATGTTTGTATGTACACTGAGAGCTTATGCACCGGAGACTTAATTCCGTGTCTGTCCAATCACACTTGGCCAATAAAGAATTCTACTCTATTCTACTAACAAATCCCTACACATACAAGAAACTGACTCCTATTTGCTCCGTCTGGGGCACCGTGTTTGATAACAGCAAAGCAAATGTGTACAAAGAGACTGAATATCCGAAGCAGGTTTATAGACACACATAAGACAACATTCGTAATGTGTCATAAAATAGATTATTTGGGAGGACCATTTCTTTCAGGCTACATCTGTTTTATCTTTTAACGTTTTTTTCTGGGCCGGTGACTCCCACCATGAAATGCAGTTGGTGGCCTCATGACAAAGGACCTCTTCTAGTCCATGAATAACTCAAAGGCTAATGAAACAAAATCTGACTGAGTGCAACACATTCAGAGGTTCCGTTTATATGTGCCACTTGGGGCCCCTAGACAACATTTACAACCGGATGTAGCAAAAATACATGAATAAGCAAGTAAAATATCTGCTATCTTTCTGTTTATAAAACTCCTAAAGGCAGCACATCAGTCTCTAGGAAAGGAATAGATAACAGTCAACTGAACACAGAAGCATTTCCTGTGCTAGAGATCCCTAGGCAAATGTGCCTCTTTTAGTTTCCAACTACTACAATTGGCTCTCAAATTGTACCAATCTGAAAGTTGCTACGTCCTTGTGGACAGACACCTGTTGAGCTAAATGCACTCATCTTAGCAGCTCTCCTCTCATTTCAATTACTTAAAATGCTTACAACAATTTTATTTTAGATCAGAAAGATTTAAGTTGTCATTTCCGGTCCGGGTCTGGATGGGGAGGAACAGGCTTTGACTCAACCCTGACAAGACTGAGTGGCTGTTCGTGCTGGCATCCCGGGAAATTCCGATTATTCCATCATTGGCCATGGGGGGTGAGCTATTACCCCCCGTAGATAGGGCCCGCAACTTGGGGGTCCTTCTAGACTCACAGCTCTCTTTGGAAGAGCATATTGGAGCTGTGACTAGGGGGGCCTTTGCCCAGGTTCGCCTGGTGCGCCAGTTGCGGCCCTATCTAGACCGGGATGCCTTGCGCACAGTCACTCATGCGCTCGTGACCTCTCGTCTAGACTACTGTAATGCTCTCTACATGGGGCTGCCCTTGAGGTCCACCCGGAGACTCCAACTGGTGCAGAATGCAGCCGCGCGAGTTGTCTTGGGAGTTTCCCGATACTCCCATGTTACACCTTTGCTCCGCGAGCTGCATTGGCTACCGGTTGCTCTCCGGGTGAGGTTCAAGGTGTTAGTTATGACTTACAAAGCCCTTCATGGCATGGGTCCGGATTACCTACGGCAACACCTGCGGCCGGCGTCAACTTCCCTCCGTCCAGTGCGCTCCCACAGAGAGGGCCTCCTCAGGGTGCCTCCGATCAAAGAATGCCGATTGGTGACCCCCAGGGGGAGAGCGTTCTCTGTGGGCGCGCCAGACCTCTGGAACCGCTTACCGGTTGAGCTCCGGATGGCCCCCGACCTTCGCTCCTTCCGGCGCGATCTCAAAACATTCTTTTTTGAACAAGCTGGCCTGGTCTGACGGGATGGGGTTGGGTTTTTAAAACTAGTTTTAAATTTTAATATGTATTGATTTTATGGGCATGATGTTTAATGGCTTTTTAATTTTTGTATTCGATTTTTATTGTGTATTGCCCTGTTCACCGCCCTGAGTCCTTCGGGAGAAGGGCGGTATAGAAATCAAATTATTAAATTAAATTATTAAATTATTAAATTTCCAATTTAGCATTTCTTTTTCAGTGAAAATTTCCCCCACTCTTTTACAGCAAACATCTTGGTATTTTAACAGACCAATACATAAGACACACACATAACAAACCTTTGAAGCAATCTTTGGTAAATTTTGTAAGCAATTCATTTGTTCAGTTGATAGTGATAAGAATTGTTTCCAGATGAGGAAGCAAAGATGATGATGATGATAATGATGATGATGATGATGATAATAATAATAATAATAATAATAATAATAATAATAATAATAATAATAATGATGATGATGATGATGATGATGATGATGATGATGTTGGAAGGGAACTTGGAGGTCATCTAGTCCAACCCCCTGCTCGGGCAGGAAACCCTATACCATTTCAGACAAATGGCTGTCCAGTCTCTTCTTAAAAACTTCCAGTGTTGGAGCATTCACCACTGGTTAATTGTCCTAACTGTCAGGAAGTTTCTCCTAGGTTGCTTCTCTCCTTGACTAGTTTCCATCTGTTGCTTCTTGTCCTGCCTTCAGACACTTTGGAGAATATGATTTTGCATAAAGCACAAGCAATCCTAAAAGAGCACTTGTAAAAAAATATTAATGGGCTATTATCTTTGGCAAATCAACTGAAAAGTCAATTTGAATTGGTTCCTTTAATGTATGTTATCCCTTTTTTAAGAAACATTAACGATGTACTACTGTATTGAAAAAAGAATTAATCCTACCCTAAAGGTAGTCTTTGAAGCATAAGGCGTGTTGCCAACGGATCTTCAAAACTAGAACTTTCAAGTTAAGTTTATAATAATTATTATTTGGTTATGCTTTGTTCTTTTAAGGAATGTATAAACAGCACTGTGCTTTGTAGCAGCATGTCATTGTGCTGGGAGAAAAATAAAGTACCACAACAGCATTGTTTTTAAAAAAGTAGGTCTAATGCTTTTTTTGTATATCACATGTTTTAAAGGGTACAGAACGTAAACAAGATAGATTTGATATTTGCAATGAACTTGGGATGAAGCCACTGTATTTACTGTTCAAACCTAAAGCCAACATCTTAAACATGAGAATCCTTGTATTATGTTTTGGAAAGTGAGGTTTCCAAAAGGTTTCAGTCTATATTTCACTGTGCCCAGATTTAACAGGTTATTTAAAAAGTATATCCTAGGATTTCATCTATTATACAACTTAACTGACATTTTAAAGCCTGTGACCTCCTCGTATTTTTAAACAAATACATAATCTTCCTTTGGTGCCATATATGCCAAATTTATACACGCTTCCAAAAATTCAGAAAACCCCAGATGTCCTTTAAGAGGTATGCTATTCCACTCTTGAAGAAACAACTGAGCATCACCACTGTAGCCTGCTGTGTCATTATGATTTCCACATGTATCTGCAGAAGATGGAACATAAAAAGTCCTTACAAAAATCTGTCAGAAAGCTTACTTGTTATGCCTCAAACTGAGATGCTTAGGTGTATTTTTAATTACAGATTACATTCAGCTTAGTACATATGCTTATACACACTTCCTATCCACCCTCTCTATGTTGTTGTTGTTGTTAGTTGCGAAGTCGTGTCCGACCCATCGCGACCCTATGGACAATGTTCCTCCAGGCCTTCCTGTCCTCTACCATCTTCTGGAGTCCATTTAGGCTCACGCCTACCGCTTCAGTGACTCCATCCAGCCACCTCATTCTCTGTCGTCCCCTTCTTCCATTGCCCTCAACCTTTCCCAGCATTAGGCTCTTCTCCAGTGAGTCCTTCCTTCTCATTAGGTGGCCAAAGTATTTGAGTTTTAGCTTCAGGATCTGGCCTTCTAAAGAGCAGTCAGGGTTGATCTCCTCTAGGACTGACCGGTTTGATTGCCTTGCAGTCCAAGGAACTCGCACGAGTCTTCTCCAGCACCATAGTTCAAAGGCCTCAATTCTTTGGCGCTCAGCCTTTCTTATGGTCCAACTTTCACTGCCATACATTGCAACTGGGAAGACCATAGCCTTGACTATACGCACTTTTGTTGACAGGGTGATGTCTCTGCTTTTTAGTGTGCTGTCTAGATTTGCCATGGCTTTCCTCCCAAGGAGCAAGCGTCTTTTAATTTCTTGGCTACAGTCCCCATCTGCAGTGATCTTGGAGCCCAGGAAAATAAAATCTGTCACTACCTCCATTTCTTCCCCATCTATTTGCCAGGAATTGAGAGGGCCGGATGCCATGATCTTGGTTTTCTTAATGTTTAGTTTCAACCCAAGTTTTGCACTCTCCTTCTTCACTCGCAACAAGAGGCTCTTTAGTTCCTCTTCACTTTCTGCCATTAGAGTGGTATCATCTGCATATCTTAGGTTGTTGATGTTTCTTCCGGCAATCTTAATTCCAACTTTTGATTCATCTAGCCCTGCCTTTCTCATGATGTGCTCTGCATATAAGTTAAATAGGCAAGGCGACAGTATACAGCCTTGCCGGACTCCTTTCCCAATTTTGAACCAATCAGTGGTTCCGTGTCCAGTTCTCCCTCTCTATAGATAAAATAAAAATCATATACTTACGTTGAACTAATAAGAAAAAGCATAAAAATAAGACTACAATGAAACCCAGGCTTCTGATCTGAATAGAAGTCTGAAGAATTCCATCTATCTGTTAACCCATTAGAACATGGGTGTCAAACTGTCGGCCCGTGGGCTGGATGCATCATAGCGAAACCGTGCCCACCCCACTGCCGACAATGGCAAAAAAGTCACGTCACATGACATTGCGAGTTTGACACCCCTGCATTAGAACCTCATGATTGACACCTAGAAGTATGTTGCTTCATGATTCCTCCTCTTTTACCCACTATCACCTACATATATTTCTCCTACCATAGTTCCCCACGCTCTTAGCATATACACTTAAGCAGGGTACCAGATGATAGGTGACTGCAAATTCAAAGGAAATTACTAATGTGAACATTTACTTGGGATTTCACCCTTGTCTTCTTCCTCCACTTCTGCATACAGGAGGGACAGTGCGCAGCAAGCTAATGTTAGTGAAGTCATCACATGGCTATTTTCTAGGGGGTTACAAAGGAATCCTTGCTTACTGAAAGTTATTGGGATTGGGAACTCTGTCATTAAGTGATGCTGTTGTAAGGTGCAATGTCATGCAATCATACTGATTTACGACAACAGTTCTGGCAGTCCCAGTTGCCGGTAGGCAAACCCCATACTGTTGCAGCGACCTGTGATCCAATGATTGCCATTTGTGACTTCCTATCAGCTTCCCTGTTGTTGAAAGTCAGCACTGAAGGTCGTAAATGGTGACCACATGACTGAGAGACACTGTGACAAGGGCCTGTTGCAAGTAGTCCTTGTTCAGTGCCATTGTGACTTTGAATGGTTGCTAAAGAAGTGGACATTGAATGAGGAGTACCTGTATCAACAATGGAAGCAAAAATCGATCCATGTCAAAATGGGAGAATAAAGTAAGATTGAAAGGGTCTCTGGGTCTAAATATAATTTAAATATAATTGCATTACCATATGGAAGAATGTTATCCAATTTAGGATGATTATGACTAAAAGATATTATAATGGCAATCAGGATTGGGATTGCCATCACTAATGTTGCACTTTATAGCTGCACCGCTTAGCGACAGCAGTCCTGGTCCCTGAGTCCTCCGGGAGAAGGGCGGTATATAAATCAAATAAATAAATAAATAAATAAAATAAATAAACTATCACTGTAACCCAAGGACCACCTGTATGTTTTTGTACATAACCACCATTTTAAGCCGGACAACAAAAGTCTTGCATATGTCTGCTGATATGTCTCTCACAGTTGTGAGCAGTATTTCCTAACTACGTAACTACATTTTTGAGTTATTTTCCCCCAGAGAAAAATTTACATTATCCAGAATGAAAGCATATAAAAATGACAATGTCAAAATACTCAAAATCTGTTTTGGTTCATTTACAAAAATTTCTAGACAGCTATAACTGCTGAAAGCAGGTCACGGCTTATAACTACAAATGATTTAGTATTCCCTCCTTGTAAATATCAGAAGACCTTAAGAGTTTTCCAGAGAATGTAATGCTTACAAAAATACAACCTTCCAAAGTAGCTAATGCTCATCAGATTCCACTTTTCTGGCAGTGCTGATTGTGATCTTCCGAATTTTGTTAAATATTCCATACAATATGCCCACAGGCCGGTGGCATTCTTTCTGGATTGGATCATTTATTAGCATTGGCCACAGAATAGCGAGATCTGTTTTTTGCTCAACCACAGAAGAGCCAGCATTCATCCTAGAAAACTCTTCCATCCTGACCTATTTCTTTTAAGACTTGTCACCAATTGCCAACAACACTCTCTTCAAAGTTTTGCTGCTTTCCCCAATTAAGCTATATGACCTAGCTTTTCCTACTGGCAACTCAAAGTGGAGGCAAGAACAGGGTATCAGGAACAAAGTGTGCAAAAATATACAACCAAAGTGAGCAGTGCAACTTTAGTGAGCCAACCAGACAGAATGTTATTAAACTGGTTGAATGTCAATAGGGAGATGTTGAGGCAAAGCCAGCAGGTCAGGCTGTATTTTTATTGTGTCTACGTGCAAAGTTGATCGCTATAAAGAAGGTAACGGTCTGTAAGGGCTGTATTTTTTTTGCATTTCTCGATTGTTTTCAATTTGCTCCCTATCTCAGAAGATACAGGAGGCATATTATGTCCCAATAAACCTAAAATTCAATCTATCTGATGAAGTGGATACATCCCACAAATGTTTGCATCACTTATCTTTACTTTTTTATTTAAATTGTTTACGTGGCCACCTTTCTCACATCAGTGACTCCAGGCAGCCTGTAAAGATTAAAACACGGACCATTATTATATTAACAGGACATCCAAGATAATGTAGTTGCTAAAGTGCCACATTTTTTTTGATTGCATGGCTACTGTTATTTTAACGAGACAGAGAGAAACAATTAAATACCTAGCTAGCAAACACTTTAAAGCAGAGGTCCCCAAACTTTTGGGCACCAGGGACTGGTTCCATAGAGAAAGGTTTTTCTGCGGACCGGAGTGTGTGTGGTTTTGTGTGCTGCCTGCATCCCATGGATGGGGCTTTGCTTGTTTGTGCTGACTGGTTGCTGGCATGCAACCGGGGGTTGGGGACCCCTGCTTTAAAATAAGCACAATGACCTGCTGAATTTCTTATTTTTTTTAAAAAAAAAGCCTTTTGAAAAGTGAAAAGGGGAAGTTTGCATCTTCTGTGCAATCATTTTTTTAAGTCAAAAGGTAACGCAAGTCATTGCCTTAGAGCAGTGTTTCTCAACCTTGGCAATTTTAAATGCATTTGGACTTGAACTCCGAGAATTCTGGGAGATGAAATTCAAATATCTTAAAATTGCTAAGGTTGAAAAAACTCTCCTAGTAGTCAGGCCTAACATAGGCCAATGCACTTGTGGTAAGGAGTAGCCTTTATATTTACTATTACTCCTGTTATTCACGACTATGGCAGTGCCCAGGGGGTCATGTGATCCCCATTTGTGATCTTCCCAGCTGGTTTCTGATGGGTCAATGGGGGAAGCTGGATTTACTTGACTGGTTCACTTAACAACTCTGGCAAAACTGAGCGTGACTCACTCAACAATGCGCTTGCTTAACAACAGAAATTCTGCTCCCAATTGTGATCCTAAATTGAGAACCAATTTACTTATTACAATTCTGTTTGTTATGTTGAGGGAAAGTGCACCAAGACTAGCCAGAAATCTAAAGCTGTATTACCCAGCATCGCAATTCTTTAAACATTTATAATCAGCATTTTTCCAACTTGGCAACTTTAAGAAGTGTGGACCTCAACTTTCAGAATTCCCCATCTCGCACACTGGCAACCAAATGCTGAGCATAAAACCTCAGCACAACCAGTCAAAGATTTTTTAGCTTTGCAAAAAAAAAAAAAAAAACTCTTGAGCTTGGCAATGTTTATTCATAGATTCTGCCAAGCCACACAACTGCACTGAAATGGCTTTCAATATTTAATGCTAATAAAATTAGTTCTTCTCCAGAACTGTAAGCATTCCTAGAACACTGAATTCATGTTAGCCTGTGCTGAACCCTAAATCTCATCGCTTCAGAGAGTATAATGGTCATTATTCACATACTAGATTATATCAAGCTTGCAGGATCCAATCTGGGCTGGTCACTGAGACTAGTTTTGTCTTCCAACGCTTTCGGTCTCCTGCCGGAGCCCCCATCCTCAGGATAACTTCTCTGTGTCACCTTCCTGCAACATTATCCTGGGACACGTCTATTCGCCTTCATTTGTGTATCAAGCATGTTCAATAAACCCCAGCAATTCATGGCTCATCGCAAAAGTGAAGCTCAAGGCAGCTTTTTTTTTAAAAGATCAAGTCAATTTATAAATTTAGGTTTTTATTTATTTATATCCCACCCTTTTTATTTTTATAAGTAACTCAAGGCAACAAATATACCTAATATTAGTTCCTATGTTCCCCACACCCACCACCATCGGATGACTGAAAGTGAGGGACCGCTTTCATGCCTTAATTGGGACTAAACTCACAGCTTTGTGGGCCAGCACCTTAACCACTAGGCATTACTAAATAACTTAGCATAAACTAAACAATACACATTACTAAAGATGAAGTCTGATAACTAAGTGGAAGTTATCGCATATGAAGCCAGCACAACTCTGACCATTTGCTGATCGGGGGAAATGTCTTCATATTTTGTCTATCGCTTCCTAACTCTATTTGAGAATAGGCCATTAGCCAATCCAGTTAGTTGATATTATTATTCTTGTAAAAGATATTAAGCTTTTTTTTACAGTCTTACTAAATCATGTTTCTTTATTTAAAATAGAGTGATTTCTTCCTGGAGCAGTGGTTTTGCTGACAGCTCTGAAAGTAAAAGAGATCTTCTTGAACACAAGTCATTATTGACACATGAGCTTTTCCTGGATCCTCCCACATGTGACTCATATCTGAGCCAAAATGGTTAGTTCCAATTTCAGCAAAGGAAGTAGTTATATGCTCTCATACTGAATTAACTAGCCATGGGAAGACTCTTTAGATTAGAATCACACATGAATTCTTCATTTTATTCTGGAAGAATACAACTGATCTAAAAATGAGGGACAGCTTCTAAGCAATAAGACAGAATTTGAAATGTTCATACAGAATCAAGGTCACTTACTAGGGTGTATATATACTCATGGAGACTGAAGAAATTAAAAAAAACCCTGCATGATACAGTGTTTTAAACCTTAAAGGAACAATCACAAACCAACAAAGGGAAGAATTATGGAATATAAATTTACTCTAGATTGTAAGTTATGAAGAAACCAATGGAAAACATTTTATAGATGGTATACAACTCTGTCAATAATTGCCAGCATTGACAATATATATAGTAGTAATTATTGGAAATGTCATCAAACTGAAAAAAATTTTTTATCAGACATTTAAAAAGCCCCCTAGTTCTGGAAAGAAATACAGGTAATCACTTATAGCTCGTTTGAAGTTATGCGATAAGTGCCCCCTAGTGCTTACGAGCAAGTCCCAAAATTACAAATATTGCAGCACCACCGCAGTCGTTCACCCTTATGAGTGACCTCAGTGGCGCTGCAACATTCACCCTGGTTATTCCCTCCATCGCCAGCCCCGCCCCGGGTCTCCCTAGGCACCAGGCCTTCAACACTCACCTTGCGAAGATCGAGATCCTTCGCTTTCTTAGCTGCTCCAGGCCTTCAGTACATTCTCGAGAGAATGGAGGCTTAGAGTAACGCAGGATTGAGCAAGATCGGTGGGGCGAGATCTCATGCTACTGATCTCGTGTGATCTCATGGTATTTTAGGCCTCTGTTCTCTGCAACAGAGAATGGAACCGAAGCCGGGGGGTGCTTTTTGGCCCTCCGGCGGCCTGATCCAGGCCCCAGATGCCTTCTCTAGGCCGCTGCTGCCCGGAAATGGGCCACCGGAGGGCTGTGGAAGTGTCCCCTGGCCTCAAAATCCAGTTGGTGGTGGCCTGGAGAAGGCATCCAGCACCCAGATCGGGACACGGAACGTGCCCTGGCCTCAGATCCGGGCGGCAGCAGGAACTGAGGCAGAGAGGAGACAGATCTTTTCAAGGTGAGTCTGGTGCGGCAGGAAGGGAGGGGGAAGCATGAGGTATCTTAGTGGGTCGGGAAGGCCTTGGGGGCCTGCTCCATCACTAGGTCCCCCATGGCCTTCCTCACCCTGAGATACCTCATGCTCACTTAACGAGCTGCATGCATGCGTTTTAACGAGCCAGGGAGTGATCTTGTTGGAGGTACAAAATTCACCCCGAGTTTTCGAGTTACGAGTGGACTGGGCAGGCTCCGCTGAACTCGTAACTCGAGGACTACCTGTACAGAGCACTATTCAGAGAACTTTAGAAATCAGATTTGACTTGAAACCACAATTCTTCTTACTAGGCATCATTCCAAAATGTTAACAACAATAATCGCCAAGAGACATGTTTACGCCAGCAAGGGTAAATTTAGCCCAATACTGAAAAAAGTTAACCTGAATTCTGATAACCTGGGAATATTGCAATGGTCGTATGTGCAAGAACCGGTCACGTGTCACTTTCTCCAGCACCTCTGTAACTCCAAACGGTCGCTAACTGAATGTTTCTAAGTCAAGGATTACCTGCAAGCATCTGATAAAGGTGGACCAAAACCTCCTTTTGGGTACCAGCCTGACCAATTATCATGGAAGCAAATTCAGCATTGCTGATCTGTTCGTATACTGTGCAAACTGAACAGACGTACATACAATGTATTTAAACACAGAGGCTGCATATGTCTGATTACTCAAATTACTTCCTTCAGTATATCAACTGATCAGTTATGCTGAAGGAGACAATTTGTGAGAGCACAGTCTCACATGACTAAAAGCCAAGAGACTGATAAAGAGATCAGTCCATTACCAGAAATAGGGCCAGGTAGAAACTGTCCCTCCTAACTAATATGAAGTGGCTCCTAGACCATTACAACTTGGACATGTGAGAGAAAGAGGCACAGAATGTTTTATTACCTTTAATAGTATGTAATAATAAATTACTTAGCAAAGCTTTGGTGTCTTGAAGGTCTACCACAGTTCCTTGTCTTGCTAGTTAAGAGAGCTGATATCATTTCTCATTTCCCTGCACTACTGGTTGAAACAAAACCATACAGCCTCTTTTATTTGGCACACCCAGCATATTGGAAACATCTTTCTTGTCTTTTGTAGTGCTTTATTATTCACACTGTATTGTTTTTATAATGTAAGGCGCTGTGCAGCATCTAAATGAAATAAATCAGTTTATCATTCATCTTCTCACTCCAGTTCAAAATAACTGGCCAATTTAGTATTGAGAATGATTTGAAGATTTGAGAATGATTTGAATAAATGAAGAAATCCACATTCAACTCTCAAGAGAATTACGGGCTCTTCTGAAACTTGTTATGCTTGAAATAAATTATGCAGATATTTTAATAAATATGTATCATCAGGACCCCTATAAAGAAGGGTACTTAAATCTTTGGTCAAAACAAAACACTTGCATCAGAGAGCTGCAAATTACCGTACATAAATATAAACTAAAAAAACCTTTTTAGCATCTGCTGCTTTAAATAAAATAATGATATAGTTTATGCATAACAACTTTTACTTGTAAGATGTTGCAGATTTTAAGAATGCAACAATTCTTGATATAACTATCAAACCAGGATAGCTAGCTATTCAAATGTGGTCAAAACTGGGCTTGACAAATGTCAGGATCAAATTGGGCATTGTCCTATTCATACCTTTTCTCAGTACAAATGATTATAAAATCTGGCATTATTCAGAACATATGAATAGGAACACATTTTCACATTAAGTTTCCAGGAATCAGAGCTATAATGGTCCTGAGAATACTTATCAAATATGTCTCTATCATTCTAAAAGAATACATATGGACTAATATGTACAATTCACAATGTAATTATCCTATGTTATTGGCCTCCCCCCCCAAATTTATATATGGTCTTTCTCTGCCCTAAAAACTAATATAGTTCCAATTCCTGGATTCTCCTGAAATCCCTTTATGAAACTGTGGAAAGTTGTACATTTCTTCAAGAACATATGTTCATGCTATAGGACCATAAAACCTGTTCCTGCATTAATTATTGCTAACTTCTGGAGGTCCAAGTTCTATATACAAATATTCAAGTACTGCCATTAAAAATATTTTCACAAGAAACTTCAAATATTTAAAGAACTGTGACTATGAAGCTACATTGAAACACTGCCCAAGAATAAATAAATGAAAGCCAAACAAACATCAATTCATCAATCAACTTACCTTATATGCTAGAAGAAAATTACACACAAAAAGAAATCTAAAGAAGTTGGCTTTTAACTGATCCTACTCCTAGGACAGACATGTCAAACTTTTCATCAGAACTTTTCCCCCCATTGCCGGCAATGGGGTGGGCGCGGTTTCCTCGTGATGCATCTGGCCCGCGAGCTAGCAGTTTGACATCCCTGTCCTAGGGCAAGAAACTTAAAACAATCATAAGCATGTAGAAAATGTACTGAACGTTGACATGCAACCACATTCCTCCAGCATTATAAATAAAACACCTCAAATGAATTATACCCAATCCCATTCCACTATAATAAATCTCACCTGGTAAACAACTTTGCTCCATAGATGTAGGATGGAGAGTCAAAAACACTCTCTTGGGGGAGGGGGGCCCTCTTGACACCCCCCTCCCCCTTCCAAGCTGCTTCTTGAAGAATCAGTGCAGATGAGTGCACAAAATGAGTGATGCTTCTTTAGCTGCCTAGATAGATCTTCTTATGCCCGAAATATGAAAGAGTACTCGTGTAATCTCTGCCACTACTTCAGGGTTTATGACTTGGTTTTCTGATCCCAAGATAATTCCCCTCAAGTCTTTAAGGTTCTTAAAGAATTTTCCATCTCATAACATAGATGTCCATTCTACAGTACGATGTCCATTCTACAGTATGTGTACTGTTGCGTGCACAAGTCACAATGTCCCATTATCATATCCTGGCTGACTCCTCAGATCTTGTCCTCAAACTTAAATCTGTCCATGGAATAGTTCTCAAAGGCAAACACAAATAAACATATTTGTTCTGGATTGAAATTATTCATGCAGGATCTTCTTCCAGTTGTTCCAGTCTCAGCCACCGTGCCCTGCATAACAGGTAAATCCGGGTTAGAAAACATTCCTGATCTTGGGATAAGTTACTGCCACCTGGTTTGACCAGCATTGCTAATTCCAGAAGCATCGTTGGGCTTCAAGCTTTCCCTTGATCCAGCTTTCTTTTTTGGCATCCCCTTAACAAAATCTAAAATGTTAGGCTCAGCAAAGACATCCCCATGATCCAAAAGATGGAAGCAGCAGAGTTTCTCCGCCATCTCACCTCCAGAATTAAGGCAAGAAAAGAATCCGCCACTGGCTATCTCCTCACATAGGGGGTGCACAAGCATCCACTGTACACCTGCCTCTATAACCTGCCCAAAAAACCAGTTTGGGAGATATCTCCACTGACATCTCAGCTGCCAATCAGAAAGGCCAATACTAGACTAGACAAACCAATACCCTGGCCCGGTCTTAGGTAGGTAGCTCCCCCATGTTCATCTGTAGTTATTAATGCTGCGGTTGTTCGTGCACCCATCTTTAGGAGTTTTCCCCATTGGTTTCCCTTGTCGGAATTGAACGTCGGGACTTGGATCAGGCGCTATCCCGGCCTCAGCAACGTTGGGGGAAGGGGTCCTCTTCCTTCCCTCGCCACAGGTTTTATTAAAGAAGAAGACAAGTCATTCCCTGGAGAGAAAAGCTGGCGTCCCGAGCTCCACCAGCCCCGCGCCCCCTCCCGGTTCCTCCCCCAAACTGCCTCGGCCAGGCTCTCCCTCTGGGAGCCGTTGCCCTCCCTCCTGCGAGCAGTCAGGGTAAAACGGGACACCCGCCTGCTCCGTCCTCTCCCTCCCCACACCCTCGCTTACACTGAGCGACGGCGACGACGCCAGACACCAACCAGCAGCAGAATTCCAGCCACTTCCGCCCGGCAGCGCCGGAAGCGAACCCATGGCAACCAGCCGTCTCTCTCTCTCTCTCTCTCTCTCTCACACACACACACACACACCCCTCCCCACCCTCCCTGAAACCGCGCCCCCTTCCTTCGAGCGTAGTTTACGCGCCGCGGCGGGGGTGGGTGGGTGGTTGGGTGGTGGCTTCCCCGGGAGCCACGCCCTCTCCCTCCTCCCCTGCTTCTGATAGGGGAGAGGAACCGTTCTTTTACTGGGACGGCCACGCCCACTCCCGGATCGTAAGGCGTCTCCACCTGAAGTAGCGTCTCCTCCTCCTCCTAAACAGCGAAGCTCCTCCTCCCCTTCGTAAGAGCGACGTTTGGAACAATGACGTCAAAGCCATAACCCTTCGGTTCGTAGCCGCGCCCTCTCGGCTTCGAGCGCTCCAATCTTCACCCGGCAATCTCATCAAAGCCGCGCCCTCTTTTGGAACTCCTTTGCCCTCTTAGGTTGCGTCCGTGAGTCTCTTGTGCCCCCTAGCGGCGGAGAATAATCGCTTGAAATTCGGTCGGAGTTGAAATGGGGAAACGATCAGCCTCTAGAAGGCGGAATTGGGCGAGTAGTTGATGCCATTTTTGGCTTCTGCAGAAGCTCAAAATAATGCAGAGTAAAAACCCGTATATACGAGTCCAGTGTCCTAAATGAGTCCTAAAACTTCCCTAATTAATTGATTACATATCATCAAATCACTGTTGGCTCTTAGTGATCACATAGATTTCTCCATAATGAGTTGTCATCAACCTGGTCCTTCAGATCTTCCAACGGTGCCCCCATCGCCACTGTAACCGAATCATACGTGTTTTCTTGGCTGTCCGTGCTATTCTCAGGAGTCTTCTCCAACACCAAGGTTCAAAAGTAAATGTTTCCTATCCACCATTCATTTCAGCAGTCGCAGGGAGCAACACTGTTTGCACTGTTCTGAGCTTTGAAAGTGTATAAATAGTCCTTGACTTACAAATGTTTATTTAGTGACTGTTTAAAGTTACAACAATAGGTAAAGGTACTATTTGCACTAGCATAGTATTTAGACTTACATACTGCTTTACAACACTCTCTGGACAGCACTGAAAAAAGTGACAGGTCGTTTTTCACACTTACAACCATTAGAGCATTTCCACGGTCACGTGATCAAAATTTGGATGTTTAGCAGCTAGCATGCATTTACGGTAACCTCTGCGACTTTTTGACAAGCAAAGTCAATGGGGAAACCAGATTCATTTAACAACCATGTTACTAACTTAACAACTGTAATGATTCACTTAACAACTGTGGCAAGACAGCTTGTAAAATGGTGCTAAACACAGTTAACAACTGTCTTGCTTAACACCAGAAATTTTGGGCTCAATTGTGATGGTACGTTGAGGACCACCCATATACACATCATAGTATTAGAATATCTCTTCCAAGGCTTTCATGGCTGTTCTATCATGGCTAGTCTGTTTCTTCACTGCTTGTTCCTTTGCTGTTGATGATTGATCCTAAAAGGCAGAAGTTATCTGTAAAGTATTGGGCTTGTTTTGTTAAGGGAACACCAGGGGTAATTGCTGGAAGGTTGCTTGAGCTGGGAAGCTAACGGCTCCCAGCTCCTCAGACAACCCATCTCCAGCGCCGCTATTGGTTGCCTCTAGGGTGGCAATAGGTTGCTTTAAACCTATTGGCCGCCACCTAGAGACCAGGGTATAAATTGCTGCATTTGCAGCCCGGTTTCTCAGTTTTTTTTTTAAAAAAAATCCATTTATATCCCGCCCTTCTCCGAAGACTCAGGGCGGCTTACAAGCTTAGCAGTAGCCTTCATTCTATGTATATGCCTGCTTATTAGGGCTTTCATACACCCCCCAAGCAGCATTATTACAAAGTCAGCTTAATTGCCCCCAACAATCTGGGTCCTCATTTTACCTACCTCGGAAGGATGGAAGGCTGAGTCAACCTTGAGCCTGGTGGGATGCGAACCTGCACTAATTGCAGGCAGCTGGTGTTACTTAAGTTCAGATCCTGCAAGCAATAAACAATGATCTTTGCTGAACTCACTTGCCTCGTCTTCATCATTAAGCAACAAACCCAGTACATAACATTATCCATCACTGGATGTCTTCCCTGTCAAAAATTAGGTTGCTGTATCCCTTATGATAAACAAAACCTCTCTCATCTGATGAGAACAGGACACCCCCTCCTCACCCCAAAAGACAAAATACCTTGGCAAATACAGGAAGAATCCTGTATTTGTCTGTATTCAGACTAGTCTGAATCAGTGGCAGGCTGAGGCTAAATAAACACTTAACACACATGTTGCAAAGTATCAAATTTAAACCACAGGAATGCAGAACCAGCTAACAGCAATTAGAATTGACAGGATTAGAATAAAGACACTAAAAAGTACACAAGAAAATAATTACACCGGATCCCTCCTGGAACAAAAATTAACACTTTTTAGACAGAATTGATAAAGGAATTAACCCAACAATAGACACTGACCAACAAATCAGAAGAGACAAATTTTAAACTCACCAATTTCGGAAACCATGAAAGCGTATAAGAACTCACGTTTGAGGACCATTCTGTCTAGCTAGCCAGAGATACAGTACATGCTGAATTGTCACTCAACTTTAAACTCCGTGATTAAACCTCTCTTTCCAGTGTGGGAAGTCAGCTCCCCAGAGAAGGAACTATTAAAAGGGCAGAAAAGTATATTTCCTCAAAGGATCTTAAAGAGGCAGGAAAACATGCCCAGTTTTTCTTGATAGCCCCAGGTCTCCCTCCCTCAAGCAGAAACCAGTTCTGTACAAATGCAGATGTAAATCCAGGAAGGTTGCAGGCCCCGGGCTGGGAGATTAAGAAGAAAAAGACCTAAAATCTACATACCCCAGCCCCAGGGAAGCAGGACATGACCTTTGGACATAATAGGATTAACTCATCACCAGCAGAATATCAGAAAGGCACACTCAGACTCAGGTCAAAAGTTCATGACACAGGAAATAGCCTCAAACAGGAAAAGGAAGCAGCTCCAAACAAAAGGCTCCAGAGGGTATAAAAACCCACTCCCTACATGTGCTCAGTCCTTTTTTTTCTGCCAGACCATCTTCCTGTCTGGCTCACCTCTTCAATAAACTACAACCTTCTTCCTAAAGCAGTCGCCATGTTTATTCCCAGCTTGGATGGAACCATGATGAAGACTTTTCTTCCAACACCAGTAGCTGGCTTCACGTTCTATTTGTTCTCCTCTGCATTGCTTATGAGAATCACAGCTGGAAGAGCCTGAATGGGGGAATTCCTCCCAACACATCAAAATTATTTGTTGCATGAAACTCAATATAGTGTTTTGTAAGGCAAGAATTGAGAGTGAAGATTTGCCTCTAAAAGGGGAAGCATGGTGTGGCCCCAATGCTGCAGAAGGCTCCAATAGTCCCCCCACCCATCTTTGTTGCCCCTTCCTGTCTGAGGGGGGGTGGAGACAGGCAAATATTGATAGCTCTTTTCACATGCCTGTTGACTTGCCAGTTGGTGGGTTAAAAAAACATGAAAAAGCCAAATGAATTTTCAATACTAATCAAATTAGGGGGGGAAAACCCTTGTTTCTGGAATTTGCTGTTAAAAACAAAAGCCAGTATGACATTCTATCTTCCTTTCTCAAACTTTTTTTTTTATATATGAGCATATGCTTTAAATAAAATGAAGCATTAACAAGAGTGCCATTTTACCATCTTTGAAAACAAAGCATACTTGTGTGCTCAGAAATGAGAGAAAGCGTACAATTCCACTAAGATGTATTTTAATAAGCCACATGATTAAAAAAAACCTGTTCTCACTGTTTGCATTATGGAGCACATCCAGTTGCAGAAGTTGCCAATAAAAGCTCCTTAAAGACTGCCAAGCACCAGCAAATTAGCCAACAGGGCAGTTTATCTGAATCCAAGATTGTAAGCCAGAAACCTAAATGAGATCCAATAAAATCAAATAAAATACAGCATGTAGACGCCATACAAACTAAGCAGCAACAAAGCAGTCATCAAAGTTAGAGATAGTGTGAATTAATATCTAATTAGAATACAGATGAATGCAATTGAAAAGCCTGGGAAAATTTTAAAAATCTTTACCTGAGGCCAAAATGATGCTAATATTGGTGCCAGTCATGCCTGACAGGGGAAGGAATTCAAGAAATTACAGGTTTATTATGGCTTGTGTTTATCTAGGGAATCCACTTAGAGCCAGACAGTATAGCAATATTTGTAATGAATTAGTAACGTTGGAGTGTGGGAGAATGGTGTGTTTCTAAAATGTAGAAAAGATTGGAATTTAGCTAATGACACTGATTAGTTGGCCAGCAAGAAGACTTGTCTCAACCCACATACTATAATGAACTGGTGGATTTGAATATGTTGAGAGAAGAACCTGTTGTGGGAGGACAGCACCCCCACCCCACCCCCGAGAAAGAAATATTAAGGGAATATTAAAAGGCAGAATATATTTCCCCAAAGAATCGTAAAGGCAGAAAAGCAAGCCCAGTTTTTCTTAATAGCCCCAAGCAGAAACTAGGCAGAGGCCAGCTTTTAGAAATGCAGATGGGATAATCCTATTCAGAAAGGTTGGAGCCAGGAAGCTAGAAATTGATGAGATTAGGAAGACAAAGACCCCTAAAATCTACGTATCCCATCCAAACTCATGACCTTTAGGACATAATAGTATTAACCCACTACCATCAGAATACCAGAAAGACAGACTGAAGCCCAGGTCAAATTTCATGCCACAGGAAGAGGAAACAACCTCAAAAGCCCAAGAAGGTATAAAAACCCACCACACACGGCTACGTGTGGTCAGCTTTCCCAGAGCCATCTTTGTGTCTGGCTCTCCTCTACAATAAACTACAACCTTCTTTCTAAAGCAGTCTCCATTTTGTTTATTCCGGTTTTGGACTGGACCCTGATGAAGATTTTTCTTTCAACACTGTAATAGCTCTTATGTAAGTGATGTGCTGATCCAAACTGAGAAGCGATATGGCTCAACTTTCAGGGGAAGTAAGGTGAACCTAAGATGGCTCTGTGAAAGCAGAGATGATGACTGTGGTAAAGACCAAGGAACCAAGCAGTGAATAAACTAATTCTCTGGAAACTTTCTGGATAAGGAGAGGATTGGAGATTTCCCACATATGTTCCAAATGGCTGTTCCTCATGAGCAGATTGCAGGACAATGGTTTTATTTTGAATTTGAGTGCCAGAAGATTATAGAATCAGCCATCTTGCTCACAACCATGGCAAAGACTTTTAAAGGATATTGAATTTGTAAATCTCAGTTTCTAAGCATTTTCAGAAATTGACTATTAACTATTCTAAAAAAAACTATTAGAGCCCTGTGGAACAACAGGCTTGAAAAATCTTCATGGGGATAATTTTTCTGGAATTCTGAACCAAAAAATAAATAGATAAAGAATCACAAGCCTAAGAATTTAAAGAATGTGTAATAAACAGCAAATAGCTAAAGATTTTGATTTAAGAAAGTTATAAATGTATTAAGGTTCCATATACATTTGGTATATTGACTTTTACTATAAGAGATTGGAATAGAAAATAAAAAATAAACAACTTCTCATGGGAAACAGACTTATTTTGGCAACAAGCTGGCAATTGTAAGTCATGACAAAAGGTAAGTGTTGATTTTAGAAACTGTGACATAGAACAGGAGTCCCCAACCCCTGGTCTGTGGATTGGCACCGGTTTGCGGCCTGCCAGAAACTGAGTCACGCAAACAAGCGAATTCCCATCTATGGGATGCAGGCAGCACATGAAACCATGCCCCCTCCTGTCCATGGAAAAGCCTCTCTCCATGGAACTGGTCCCTGATGCCCAAAATGGTTGGGGGCCGCTGACATAGAATGATACAAAATGTTGTAGCATCAGAAATATTAAAGGAAATCTTTGAAGAATAGGGCCAAAAGTTACAATAACAACATAAATCCCTTTTAAATTTCATCCCCTTCTCTCCTTTAGTCACTGGGATAATGAAATTTTGCATTTGGGTGGTTGCTAAAATAGTCCTTGAGTGGTGGATTCTTTTGCTTTCTTTCCCCTCTCAACCTCACCAAGAAAACCTTTGGTGGAGAGTTCCTTTGAGATCTGGTAGGAAAAAAAGAAGGATTTTGCAGCTCTTCCAGTCAGTGGGAAATTGCACTCAACTTCTATCATTTTTGATTCTCCAACAAACTGATCGATCATTGAGCAAATCAACCCACTCAAGGCACTATCATCCAAGGGACACCCTCACATCCTACTATATCCACTGCTTCCCTGTGTAAAGGGTGGATCCCTTACCAGGTTTTTGCACAGTGGTGGGATTCAAATAGGTGAGCAACCGGTTCTCTGTGTGGATGCCACTTTCGGAAGTCCATTCTGGGTCTGGGCAACAAAAAATTAGCTACCGTTTCTGCCAAAGTGTTGCAAACCGGCTGGAAGCCACCACTGGATTTGCATTATAATAAGAATCGCACAAAGCTTGAAATAAGTGGGAGAAGTTTGCAGCACATCCTGCATATGATTTCACAAATGTTGGAGTGGGAATGACACTGATAGCTGTATTGATAAGCAGATCATCATGAAATAGAAAGACTAATAAGACACATAGATAATCTGAGATCCCTGACTAAGCAGCTTCGTGTATATGAAGATGGGATTGTTTCAAAGTAGGAAAAGGTCTTCCAGATGGAAGAAATAGACTTTATTACCACCTGGTTACTGGTGTTACAGTATTCTGCAATCTTTTAGAGAGAGGGCAGAACCAAATTGTCCTTTCAACACACAACGCCAGAACACCTGAAGGTCTTGCAAGTTGGAGGGAACAAAGTATTCATGTCATGGTCATATGAAGATGTAAAAGTTCCTAAGATCCTCAGTGTAGAATCCAGGTGTTCCACGCCACACAGAAAGATGGAGCATATGAGTCCTACATACAACCTTTAGGAACTCTGTGGAACCAACTGTGGAACCAACCCTGTGGAATCAACTCCCCCTTCAGCTCCGGATGGCCCCGGATCTCTGGTCCTTTCGCCGCGGCCTTAAAACTTTCTTTTTTCATCAGGCTGACCTGGACTGACGACAGGGGTTTTTTAAATGTTTTTTAATTTTAATTGTTTAGTTTAACTTATTTTGGGGCTGTTTATTTAATTTCTTTTAACTTTTGTATTGTTGTTTTTATTGTTGTTAACCGCCCTAAGTCCCAAAAACAAACAAACAAACAAACAAATAAATAAATAAATAAATAAATAAACTCAGGACTATCCAAGGACAGTTGGTGTCATGCATGTATGGCTGGCTCTAGGCTCACAGAAGACTTTCAGATTCTTACCAAAAAGTTGTCCTGCACAAGCTAAGTCAGGATATCAGTTAGAGAGGACAAGGTCTTGGCAGGATCAAGGCTGCTTGGTGGGTCTGAAGCCTTCTCCACAAGGAAGCACAAGAGTAATGTTGAGACAATAACACAGAGAGAGAGAGTAAGGAAGGAGAGGGAGGGAAAGAGTGTGTGTGTGAGAGAGGATGAGATAGAAAGGGGGTAGACAGGGTAGACAGCCTAATGCTGGGAAAGATTGAGGGCAAGAGAAGAAGGGGACGACAGAGAATGAGGTGGCTGGATGGAGTCACTGAAGCAGTAGGCGTGAGCTTAAATGGACTCCAGAAGATGGTAGAGGACAGGAAAGCCTGGAGGAACGTTGTCCATAGGGTCGCGATGGGTCGGACACGACTTCGCAACTAACAACAACAACAAGACAGGGAAAAAGAGAAGGGGAGAAAGAGATAAGTGGGAGGGGGAAAGGGAGAGAGGGGAAGAAAGGGGGAGACAGGAAGAAAAGTGGAGAGGGAAAAGGGGAGAGAGAGATTGGGATTGTGAGGGGAAGGGGGTAGAGAGAAAGAGAGGGGAAGAGAGAGAGGGAGACAAGGAGGAGGAGAGAGGCAGAGGGAGGGAGAGAGAGCAAATAAAAACCAGTTTGGTGTAGTGCCATGGTTTTCAACCTAGGCAGCTTTCAGATGTGGGGACTCCAAGTCCCAGAATTCCCTAACCAGCAGAGAAATTCCCCAGACATGTGTTTCTCTTGCTGGACATTTGGTAGCCCTCCCCAGGATGGATGGGATACATGTCTGGCCAAGATCTTTGCTCATTCTGCTCCAGCACCCTACAGGGTCTGTTTATGTCTCACCATTCCTGAATTGACTCTGCCCCCCCCCCTTTTTTGATGCTATTGAAGCCTGGAGCACCACCTGAAGGCACGTGTTGCCTCTCACTTCTTTCAAGTCCTCTTCAGAACTCACTCTTTCTGTGAAGTCTTTGGCACAATCCTTTCATCCATTCTGGAGGCTCACCAAAGAATTTGTGCATTCAATTAGATCCTGCCTGGGAGCAAATAAGGAAATCCAGTTGGAGACTACTAGGCTGGGAAACTGAAAAGCCTCTGAAATAACGCGGTGGCAAACTACTTCCATCTTGTTGCCAAGAAAATAGCTTGAATGTATCCAAGAACTGCCCAGAGTCAAGTTTGACTTGAAAACTATTCTTTTTTCCCTAGCAAAAGGCACTTTGGGATATTGTTCCTTCTTTTGCTCTTCCCTGTTATGTGCTCCTGGCCACTTTCCTTTGTGATCAGAGGCAAGCTCGTCTGCCCTATAAATAGCCAAGACACAATGAACACCTCTCTGTTTTGTTTATTGCAACAAACGGGGAGAGAAGCTTATCAAAGTTGGGTTCTCTCCAAAGTTTATAATCTCAAATCAACATCTTTATACATTCCTTGCACTGACCGTCCATCCTGCTCATTCCCCATTGGCTGTGGCACTATGAGGTTACATTCCCTCCAAATGTCTTCTACATATTTTCTGCAACCCTCCTGAACATACTAAATCATACATTGCATCTGCATTATAATTAGCAGGTAATAAAGGCAGCTAATATTCAATAGTCTATTGAGCATGCTTTCTTAGCTTGTTTTTGAGTTCTGGGATATTTTATGATTTCTTAGAACAATAGATTTTTTCCTGTTATTTAGTTTTAGTTTTGCCTTTCCTGTTATCCAATTGCAATTTTAATTTTTTTTTACAATATTAAATTTTGAAGAGCATTCACTTAATCCTATCATCCCCATTTTGTTTCTCTTTTTTATCATTTTAATTTTTACCTACATTGAATGTAGGTGGAACTTTCCTCTTGTTCCTTGTAAAGTCTTAACTTACCTTCCTCCTCCTATTTTCCCCACAATAACAGACCTGGGTGGTTGAAAAATTGGGCTGAGAGACAGTGACTGCCCAAGGTCACCCAGCAGGCATTCATGGCTACGGGAGAACTAGAACTCACTGTCTCCCAGTTTCTAGCCTAGTGCCTTAACCACCAGGTCAGGGGTGTCAAACTGCCGGCCTGCAGGCCGGATGCATTGTCTGGAAGCCCCACAAACCCCATTGCCAGAAATGGCAAAACCTTCCCAATACGTTTCGCGATGTCACGTGACGTTGCGAGTTTGACATGTCTGCACTAGATAAAAGCACTATTCAAACAAAGTTTCCTGATGAATGTAAGACCCTATTTATAAAGTTACAAATTTTATAAAGGTATAAATCCCTATTTAAGAAGCTACCAGGCCTGTAATTATTTCTGTTGGATTGTTAGTGAGTCCAGTCTGGTCAAGCTCAGTTCAAAATAGATCTAGATAAAATTCTGGGAGATAAAATTTGCAAAAGCTTCATGAACCTCTGAAGAATTGCTGAGCTGGATAGGATTATCACCACCTTCTTCCTTTTGCACATGATTATGTACCTTTAGGTTTGCATGACTGATACCAGTTTATTAGGTGGGTTTTCTCCTCCTCTCTTTCCAGTTCATTATCTACCTGCCATGAACCTATAAAATGCAGAGGAATAGTACTAGAAGATGCATGGAGTGGTAATTCCCAGAATAGGGTTCCCCAGTCTGGTGCTTTGCAGATATATGCTACTTTAGATCAGGGGTCTTCAAACTTGCCCCATTTATGACTTGTGGACTTCAACTCCCAGAATTCCTCAGCCAGGCACGCCAGGGCTAAGTTTGAAGACCCCTGATCTAGATCAACAGTCCCAACCTTTTTGGCACTAGGGACCAGTTTCATGGAAGATAATTTCCCCACAGACCAGAGTTGGGGGAGGAGTAGTGTGCAACCTAGATCCCTTGCGTGTGCAGTTTACAGTAGGGTTTGCACTCTTATGAGAATCTAATGCCTGATAATTTGGGGTAAAGCTGAGTCGGTGGTGCAAGTGCTGGGAAGCAGCTGCAAGTACAGATGAAGCTTTGCTTACTCGTCCACCACTCGCCTCTAGCTGTATAGCCCAGTTATTAACAGGCCACGGACGAGTACCAATTCATGGCACGGGACCCCTGCTCTAGACTGAATTCCAAGCTAGTGTTATTTTGTAGGATTCCTGGAGTTGAGATCTTAATGTATCTAGAGAGTAGCCGCTTAGGGAAGCTGCTGAAAGATTCTCTGAGGACTACAGTAGCTCATTAAAGCTTTTTGAAAACACATCGTAGTTAGCCACTGTTGGCAACTCATTTGGGATTCATCAATAAACTTTCTGCCCTTAAAAATTTGAAGATATATTTTTGTGGTTCTATAATTATTAATAACTATCAGTGTTAATATAAAGCACAGTCCTCTTTGGGTACAATTTACCAGCAGAGAAAAAACTAATGAGACTCATTGTGCCATTTAAAACAATGAGATGTAATGATGACCTCAACTGGGGATCGGCCCTCCTTAGATAATACATCTCTCCTTACTCATTCAAATGCTCTATGAACACAAATTGCTAAAAAAAAAGAAAGAAAGAAACAGCTCGGGAGATTCCACATAGGGTATTTCTGAATTTCAGATCTAATCAACACAAATGGCTGCATGTTTAACAGAAGAAACTTTATTTGAGATGAGGTGAAGTTAGTCCTTCCCCCCTGTGTGGTTTCATGGAGGACTTCCTTGAAGTTGCAGGATGTTTCCCCATCTCTTAAAGGGGTTAGCAACAGCTTTAAGAGCTGGCCAATCGAGAGCATAGAAATGGCATCATCCATCCAATTTCCCTAATCAAAATAAGGGAAACTTTGAAAACAAACACTTTTAAGACCAATGCTGAATAAACCTTTCTGGACTATAGTCCCAACAGATGTCTGTGGAGGTTCTCAGTCACCCAAGTCAAAGTTGTCCCAAAGGTGCTTTTTCAAGAGGCAACTGGACTTTCTTGGTTTTTCCTTGAAGGCGTTTTGCTTCTCATCCAAGAAGCTCCTTCAGTTCATGGCAGTTGGCTTTTGAAAAAGCACCTCTAAGCCCTACTAGATGGTCACCACTCTGTCTCAAGTGAGTAGAAGAAGTCTAAAGAAGTTAGTAGAAATCTAAAAGGAGATTACTTGAACCCTTTACAACTGGACTGCTACTATAGATCTGGAACTGAAGCAGCTGTGCCTGTACGTCATTCCAATAAAAGGTGTACAGTATTTACTCATATTTGTTCTGTTGGTCTTCACAACCACTTTACATACCAACATCAGTGATAATTTCAGAGTTTCTACTAGAGATAACAGAATAACAGATTTGGAAGGGACATAGGAGGTATTCTACCCAACCCCTACTCAAGCAGGAGACCCTTTCAGATAACCCTCAGATAAGGTTATCCATTCATTAGAGCAGGGGTCTCCAAACTTGGCCCTTTTATGACTTGTGGACTTCAACTCCCAGAATTCCTCAGCCAGGCATGCTGGCTGAGGAATTCTGGGAGTTGAAGTCCACAAGCCATAAAAGGGCCAAGTTTGAAGACCCCTGCATTAGAGGATAGTGGACATTATTATTTTGCAGTCGCTTTGATCCAACAGTGAAGCAAGTCCAAGAAGATGGTGGTATATGTGGCATCTGTTCCATTTCCTGGTTTATGGTCTCTGGAATTCCTGCATTTTTTCATCTCATTGCTTCTGTTAATTAGAATAATGAAATTGGAGATGTATATCTTCAATATGCTTGTCTACCAGCTCAGAATTTTCCTTCTCTTGCGAGTCTGGGAAGATTGTGGCAATCTTGAGGCAATCAAAAATGGAATTAGGGAGGATGGGAACTACCAAGTAACAATTTTATTCCAGGCAAGAAAGAAATTATGGTGGTCAACAAGAAAATCAGTGTCAGATTTGGAGTACTATCTGTTTTGAACAGGTTGACTTCATTCTTCTGAGCCTGGACCTGGCATTGCTTCTGAATTTATGGCAACTACTGCAGGAACAGCTTTTCCAGTGCTTCAGCTAGTGACCCACTTACATCTTTTTTGGGGTTATGAACTGGGGCTTTCTACAAAATCAGTTCTCTTTGAATTTTGAACACCAATCTATTATTATGAGCCTTGGTGGAGCAGTGGGCTAATGCCTCCTTAAGTAACACCAGCTGCCTGCAATTAGTGCAGGTTCGAGTCCCACCAGGCTCAAGGTTGACTCAGCCTTCCATCCTTCCGAGGTAGGTAAAATGAGGACCCAGATTGTTGGGGGCAATTAAGCTGACTTTGTAATAATGCCGCATGGGTGTGTGTGTGAAAGCCCTAATAAGCAGGCATATACATAGAATGAAGGCTACTGCTAAGCTTGTAAGCCGCCCTGAGTCTTCGGAGAAGGGCGGGATATAAATGGAATTAAAATAAAAATAAATAAAATAAAAAATAAAAAATATTAAACAGGTCCATGTGTTCTGGAAGCTCCAAAATGCAACTATCATTAATAACCCATCAATACCATTTATTAAATAATCATTTTGGGGGAGGCAACTGTTTTAAGAGGACTGAGATGGTAAGATCAGAATCAAACCGTTGAAAAATGTTAATGAAACCTGAGGCAGATGCCCTCTATGTTCAAAACTAGAGAAACAAGAGAAATTAGTTGCCATGTGAAAACAGGTGAAACAGACCTCAAAGTTAAAGCCTGTTAGATTTTGCAGTAGTTTATTTTAGCTGGAATAATTTTTATTTGCAGCTTCTTTTATTGATGCTTCAAATAAAAGCAATTTCTTTGTCTAGGTATTGTTGGAATGTTTAGCTCTAGATTTGAATTCCTAAAGAGAGATATATTGAGCACAGATTTGAATTCCTAAAGAGAAATATATTGCGAAGGAGTGAGACTTTTAATATAACCTGACTCCTTGACCTATTCTAAAAATGATACAAAACAGAAAGAAAATGGTCAAGAGTTTGTACGAAAAAAGTATATTAACAACAACATTGAGCATTTGTTAAAAGTATTAGTCTTGTTTTGCTAAATAAAGTTGTGACCTTCATTAGTCATTGACCTTCATTATTGATCATCTTTATTCTTGATTTTTATCATTCTTTGGATGGCTTTATGTACCTCTTTGTTCCTAAGAGTGTAGATCAGTGGATTAAGCATGGTGGTGACAAAGGTATAGAAGAGGGAAATCATCTTGCCTCGGTCACGGGAATAGTTGGACGGAGATTGGAGATAGCTGGAGATGGCTGAGCCATAGAAGAGTGACACCACCATCAAGTGGGAAGCACAGGTGTTGAAGGCCTTCCGCTTCCCTTCAGCTGAGCGGATCCTTAGTAGAGCAGCCACAATGTAGCTGTAAGAGATTGCGATGAGACCCAGAGGTAGTAGAAGGATCACCACACTTGAGGCAAAGAGCTCTGCCTCATTAACAGAGGTGTCCACGCAGGCCAATTTGATCAAGGCTGGTACCTCACAGAAAAAGTGGTCTATCTGGTTCTGCCCACAACGTGGAAGACTAAGGGTCATGACTGTCTGTACTACTGAATTGCTGAAGCCACTTCCCCACGAGATAGCAGCCATTGTGAAACACAGAGATTGGCTCATAATGGTAGTGTAACGTAGTGGATGACAGATGGCGGCATAGCGATCATAGGCCATGACAGCCAACAAAACACACTCCGTGGAGCCCAGAGCAAGAGAGATGTATAACTCACCCACGCAGGCACCATAAGTGATAGTCTTGCTTTTTCTCCAGAAGTTCACCAACATATGCGGCCCAAGACTGGTGGTATAACAAAGGTCAAGAAAGGAAAGGTTGCTGAGGAAGAAATACATGGGGGTATGGAGATGGGGATCTAATCTTGATACCACAATGATGGTTGTGTTGCCCAACAGGACCATCATGTAGCAGGTCAGAACAAGTCCAAAAAGCACCATCTCCAAGTATGGGCGGTCAGCCATTCCCAATAATATGAATTCTCCTTGATACTTCTGGCTACTTTCTTTCCATGATGCATTTCTGTAGAACATCTGCTTAAAAAACAAAGCAAAACAATAACAGAGTTGGAAGGGACTTTGGAGGTCTTCTACCGCAACCCTTTGCTCAAACCGGAGACACTACACCATTTCAGACAAATGGCTGTCCAATCTCTTCTTAAAAATCTCCAGGGATGGAGCACCCACAACTTTTGCAAGCAAGCTGTAACTCTGGTTAATTGTTCTTACTGTCAGGAAATTTATTCTTAGTTCTGGGTATGTTATCTCTTTGAGAAGTTTCCAATCATTGCTTCTTGTTCTGTTTTCAGGTGCTCTGGAGAATAGGTTGACCCTCTCTTCTCTGTGGCAGCCCCTCTATTATTGGAACCCTGCTATCATGTCACCCCTAGTCCTTCTTTTCACTAGATTAGACATACCAATTCCTGCAACCGTTCTTCATATGTTTTAGCCTCCAGTCTCCTAATCCTCTTTGTTACTATTCTCTGTGCTCTTTTTAGAGTCTCAACATCTTTTTGATTCAATGGTGACCAAAACTGGATGCAATATTCCAAACATGATTTTTACCAAAGCATTATAAAAAAGCATGATACATGTGGATATGGAGATGGGGATCTGACCATGACACTATTTTGATGATTGTGTTGCCCAATAGGGTCATCATGTAGCAAGTCGAAAGAGCAGCATCTCCATGTAAAGGCGGTCAGCCACACCCAATAAGATGAATTCTTGGTAGTTTTGGCTATTTTCTTTCCATGATGCATTTTAGAACATCTGTTTAAAAAACAAAGCAAAATAATATGCATGAAAATATATTAAAGCATTATAAAATGGCAAGATCACTTCATAGGATGTTGATTCTATATCTCTGCTAATGCAGCCTAGGACAATACACATGAAAATAAACAGATCACCAGCACAATGCCTTGGTCAGCCCACACTTGGAACACTGCATCCAGTTTTGGTCACCACGATGTAAAAAAGATGTTGAGACTCTAGAAAGAGTACAGAGAAGAGCAGCAAAGATGATTAGGGGACTGGAGGCTAAAACCTACGGTTGCTGGAATTGGGTATGCTCAGTGGGTTAGGACGCTGAGCTTGTAGATCAGAAGGTCGGCAGTTTGGCGGGTCGAATCCCGAGTGCCGCATAACAGAGTGAGCGCCTGTTACTTGTCCCAGCTTCTGCCAACCTAGCAGTTCGAAAGCACGTAAAAATGCAAGTAGAAAAATAGGGACCACTACGGTGGGAAGGGAACAGCGTTCCGTGCGCCTTTGGCATTGAGTCATGCCGGCCACATGACCACGGAGACGTCCTTGGACAAGCGCTGGCTCTTCGGCTTTGAAACGGAGATGAGCACCGGCCCCTAGAGTCGGAAACGACTAGCACGCATGTGCGGGGGAACCTTTACCTTTACCTTTACCTTTTAGTTTAATGAAGAGAAGGACAATGGGTAATATGATAGCAGTATTCCAATATTTCAGGGGCTGCCACAAAGAAGAGGGAGTCAAGCTATTCTCCAAAGTACCTGAAGGCAGGACAAGAAGCAACGGATGGAAACTAATCAAGGAGAGAAGCAACCTAGAACTAAGTAGAAACTTCCTGACAGTTAGAACAATTAACCAGTGGAACAATCTGCCTCCAGAAGCAGTGAAAGCTCCAGCACTGGAAGTTTTTAAGAAGAGACTGGACAGCGATTTGCCTGAAATGGTATAGGGTTTCCTGCCTGAGCAGGGGGTTGGACTAGATGACCTCCACGGTCCCTTCCAACTTTATTATTATTGTTGTTGTTATTGTTATTACAACATGGAAGGCTACAAAGAAGTGATATAGAAAGAATTGTGACTTGACTGAGCAGCAAATATAGCTTGGGACGTGAATCTATGATCCAGAATTATAGTTAATCTTGTTCCTAGCTAACTCAGTCTTTTAGCTTTGAATTCTCCATGAATTTCTATGTGAGAAAAGAATATAGTAAAAATGATTTTGCTACCCAGATATTTGGACAGAATTCCTTGTACAGGATTGAAGAAATTACTTTTCATTTACACATCTGTCTATCTTGATTAAGAGTCTAAGACAGGGGTCTTCAAACTTGGCCCTTTTATGAGGAATGCTGGCTGAGGAATTCTGGGAGTTAAAGTCCACAAGTCATAAAAGGGCCAAGTTTGAAGACCCCTGCTCTAAGACATACAATAGGAGTGCAAGAAATCCAATCATCAATATAATCATAGAACAAAGTTGAAACAATAAAAACCTGACACCTGTTTGGATGTTAAGACCTATCAAAATCACCTGTACATTTATGAAGCTACAGTTTGAATTAGAGTGCCATTAATAATGTCATAAAGAAATCAACAAACTTTTGATTAAGTCAATTAGCTGCTGATTTCTTTATGGCATTATTTCTTTTATAATCTCTGTGAACGTACGCAGAATTGACTTGGGAGGCCGGTGTGTGGTGTAGTTGGTTCGCATGGTGTGGTAGGATGGAGGGTTTGTTGTCACTGTGTGTTGGGGGGAGGGAGCACGGGGAGAGGCTCAGCTAATCTCAATGTACACACGTTGTACTTTGACAATAAAGGTTTATTATTTATTTATTATTATTATTATTCTAACCTTATTTGATTCTTCTCTTCGAAAGGTGGGCATTCATGTGAATTTCTCCTAATGTCTTCTCCATCTATCTTTTTCTTGCTTCTTTCTTTATCTGTTTCCAACCTTTTATCCTTTGAAGATCATCTTGCTTCCCTGTCTCCCCCTTTTCTCTCTTTTATTCTTATTTTCATCTTTAAAAATATTTTTTTAAAATGTAAAATTCCTTGAACAAATGATTATAGGAGAACAGTACTATAGTGAGCTTTAGCTCTGAAACATTATCTAGGGACAGAATTTTCATAACAAACCATCTATGACAGTACAGAACACACTGCAGGTTGAAAGTACAGATGCCAAATTGAAAAAAATATTCATACAATTAGAATGAAATAATAGAATAGAATAGAACAGAACAGAACAGAACAGAACAGAAACTCCAAACAAACACAAAAGCCCAAGAAGGTATAAAAACCCACCACTCCCAGCTACATGTGGTCAGGTTTTCTAGACCCTCATTTCTGTCTGGTTTTGCTCTTCAATAAACTACAACCTTTTTTCTAAAGCAGTCCCCATTTTTTTTTATTCCCGGCTTGGATTGGACCTTGATGAAGTATTTTCTTTCAACAACTTTTTTTTAATGTGCCTGAATTAAAGATTACAATTTTATTAAAACAAAAAACAAAATCTAGAAATGAGCTGAAAAGGAGATGGAAGGAACTGAAGTAGAGTGCTACACGAGAGAAAAAGAGCAAGAGAGTCAAGAAAAATGCAAAAGAAAATAGAACAGAAGAAGATGGAAAGGAGGAGATCAATGTAGAAAAAGGCTGAGAAGGTCTAAAAGATTAGAGACATCTGCGTAATAGTACTCTTGAATGTAAGAGGGAAGATATAGCACTGTCCCCTACTACTCACCCTGCCAGTTCCTCTTCTGATCAGCCTCTTTAATTCAGCCTTGGTTATCCTGGTTCAACACTGCATCCCAAGGTATCAGCTGTGACTATGTGGAGGGTCTTGTGCTGCAGAAAGTAAGGACTGTTTTTGTGGGTGTCAGCATGGAGAGGGAAGCTGTTATCTTCTCATTGTCTGCTGCATTCTGAAGAAAAATTTTCAAGAATCCTAGACTCCAGTCGAACACTAATTAGGGGAGAGATTAATCATTGCAGCCACATGTATTTCCCCTCCCCAAAAGGCCTTTCACCCTTGAGTAACATCCTCTGAAGTGCTGCTGTGCAGAGGGGATACACAGGGAAGGTCTAATTAATACTTTAAGTAAGATGAAAGTTTTAAAAGTTTTTTTAAAGTTTTATCATGATTTATTATCCAAGCAATATAAAAAGCCATTTGAGGAGGAGAGAAAGGGCCTCTGAGTTTTGGATTTTCATCAGCAGGGTACAGCCACAACTATATTTGTATCTGTAAATGTCTCTTTGAATTATTAAAACCTCAACCAATTTCACTTGTACAGTATATCCAGGATAACATCTTTATATATATCATCCTTGTAGCTTGCAATTTTTAAATAAACATTCAAGTCAATCTCAGTTTTGTCTCTTAGAGCTTGTTCCTCTCCTGTAACAACACCTTTCTATGATGACAGATATATGCTTAAAATGAACTCCATTCATTGTTCACACAGGTCTTTCAAAAGCCTAATGTTAGTGTCTTGCTTCATTCTGTTTTAACAAGTTGACTGTAATTCTTCTTCTTCTTTAATCTTTAGTATTGTCTAGTTCTGTCTAGTGTCCATTAAAGTCTCATCCTATTATTCCCCCCCCCCCCACAAGGAATCTAAATAACAACAGTATCCCATTAAAAGGATTCTTATAATTAATTTATTAATTTCAAATCCATCCAGATACTTAGTTCATTTTTAACTTTTCCAAATCAACACTCTTTCGCTGCTTATTCCCAAAAGTAAAAATAATTCTAAGGCCTTAAACTGAAAAATAGAGCATTGTAGAATGGAACAAATTCTTAAATTTGTTATCCCATTTCACTAAGAGATTCTTTATTTTTTATTAAACTTCACTAAACTTCACCATACATTCCTTCAAAATGTACTGAATTGGCATGGTATATGATAATGGATCCTTTTTACTTGAAAACATCTTTGATCACCTCTTTGCCACATCCAAAATTCGGGTTGCAGAGTATATATTTTAAATTGACAGGTAAACCTACATATAGGTATGATTTCAGGACAGTAGTGACTTAGTTTATTATTTATCACCAATGGTAGCTTGGTTTGCTTGTTGAATTCTTCTTTTAATGATTTTAATTGTATTACCCAAATTCTTTTAAAGTTACTTTACTTGAAAGTTATCCTAGATTTAATAGAGATACGTTTGGTTTAGAAAATTGATATAAAATATACAATAATGTTGTAAGGTTTTAATGGTGTACCTCTGACTAGGGTGACCCTGAGGTCACAGATAAAACCCCATGTAACCACAGTGGCTCTCAGCGAACAGTTGATTGCATAGAACACCCCCCTACACACACCCATACACAATTTTTCCATTTCCATTCCTTCCCTCCATCATCATGTGTCGGAACCTCCCATTATCCCTCCCACTAACTAATCTCAACAG
Organism: Vipera berus; assembly: GCF_964194415.1. Lineage (NCBI taxonomy): Eukaryota > Metazoa > Chordata > Lepidosauria > Squamata > Viperidae > Vipera > Vipera berus. The sequence goes on from NC_138203.1 coordinate 266,030,869, forward strand.
TCAATGCCTGTCTTTCCATCTCCCACAGCATCCAATACAACTGATGAAGCTTCTAGGATAGGAAGTGGTTTGGGTCAATCTCAGTGGGGTGAGATGGTCCCTCAAGTAACCTGGACCGTACCATGACAGGCTTATAAGGTGATCACCAATACCTTGAATTGCACCCACAAGCAGACTGATAACCAATGCAGCTCATGAAGCAGTAGTGTTACAGGGGCCATTATTGGGCCCCCCAAAACTGCCTGTGTGCCGCACTCTGTACTAGCTGTAGCTTCCAAATGCTCTTCAAGGGTAGCCCCATGTAGAACACATTACAATAGTCCAGCCGTGAGATGACTAGGGACTGAATGACTGAGTGCAGGGAGTCCTGATCCAGGAAAGGCCACAACTGGTGCACAACACAAAGTTGTGCAAAGGCTCTCCTAGCCATGACTGCTGTCGCGTGCTTCACATAGAGACGGACACAGAGCTGGGGTAACGATGAGTTTATTCTGAACAGAACGAACTGGGGAAACAGGGGAACCTGGCGTCTATTTGTACCTGCCCAGGTGGATGGCATCCAATCAGTGCAAACCTGGGCTTCCTGCCAGGCTGACCATGCCTGGGGCTGTCAACAGCTTAAGTTGTTAGGCTTATCCCGCCGTGAGCGGTTATCGCCCAGAGCTGTCCAACGCTCCTGCTGATCTGCACCAGCAGCCTCCTGCTGTGCTGTCCTTTGTGTATGCTGGGAGGCATACACTGCACCCCTTCCCCCATAGTGAGGAGGATCCTCTGTCGTTCCTTCTTAACTATATACAGCTTATTTACAATTTTTACATTTAACCCTCCAGATTCCTCCTCCCCCCAGGCTTAAGAGCGAACATAATCACTGAGGTAGCTGGGGGCTCTGTGTGTCCTGTTTGATCTTCTCAGGCTTGGCTCTGTAGTGGTTTCGGTTCTGATTCCTGTTCCTTGGTCTGGCTGTGTTGGTCTGATTTGTGTGTGTGCATGTGTTTCTGTGTTGGCTCTTTGTGACCTGCTGCCCTCAGGCTCTTGCCTACTTTCCCTGTCAGCTCCCTGCCAGGCAGATGGATGCCCCAAAACCCTTCCTGCTGTTCTTCTGGGTGACTGTGACTGTGGCTGTGTGTGTGTTTGTGTTTGCTCTGCCTCCTCCCTTGCTGTTTCCCTTGATTCTCCACCCGTCCTCTCAGGGGCTCTCTTCCTTAGTTGATCTAAGGAGTCCCCCCTCCACCCTTACTCTGTAGGAGAGGGGGCCTGTCCGTTCCAACACTTCACCTGGCACCCATGGATGGCCTGTGCTGTAATTTCTGGCCCAGATCTGCTCCCCTATGTTGAAACTTGTTTTGAGGGTTGGGGGTTCTGTGTCTGCTGAAACCCTGTCTGGGTGGAGTCTGTCTAACGTAGTTATGAGGTGTCTGCCCCACCTGAGCTCCGCTGGGCTCTTTCCTGTGGCTGTGCAGGGTGTTGCGTGTTGATGGAGGAGGAATGTGGCCAGTCTCTGTTTCCAGTCCCCTTGTACTATTCATTTGAGTGCATCCTTGGTAGTCTGCACGAACCTCTCTGCCAACCCGTTACTGGCAGGGTGAAAGGGCGCTGAAGTGGCATGCCTAATCCCCAAGGTCCTCAGGAACACCTGGAAATCCGAGGAGGTAAATTGCGCTCCGTTATCAGATACTACTACATATGGTAACCCATGTGTGGCAAACACTCCCCTTAGTGCCTGTATTGTGCCCACTGATGTCATGTTGGACACAGGTACCACCTCCAACCACTTGGAGTGACTATCCACAATGACTAAGAAGGTGTGTCCCTGAAATGGCCCCGCATAATCTATATGGACCCTGGACCAGGGGGTGTGAGTCTGTTCCCACTTGTGGACTGGAGCGTGTGCCTGCTCAGGGCGAGACCTTTGGCATGTGTAACATCCTGCTACCAACCCCTCTATCTCTTTATCCAACCCAGGCCACCACAGGTAACTCCTGGCCAGAGCCTTCATCCTTACCACTCCCGGGTGACCCTCGTGAAGGGACTGAAGGACTTTCTCCCTAAGTTTTGTGGGGATGATGACCCTGCTCCCCCACAGCAGGCAGCCTTTATGGGTTGAAAGCTTGTGCCTCCGCGTAAAAAATGCTGTGAACTCAGGTCCCGGTGACTTGTCCTGCCACCCGCTGCTAACCCAGGACTGAATTCTGCTAAGAATCTTATCCCTGGGAGTTTCGGCTGCTATGTCACTAGCGTCTAATGGGCACTCAGCCAGCTCCTGTATTGCTAATATCTGATTAGCAGGAGCGGGATCCGGTCCAGCCTCCCTTAGGGGAAGTCTGCTGAGACCGTCGGCGTGTCCCATTTCCTTTCCTGGTCTGTGGATCAGCTTACAGGAGTATGCTGAAAGAAAAATGGACCAACGGAGCATCCTTGGTAAAAGGATCTGTGGCGTTTGCTTCTCCGTGGTGAATAATCCCAGCAGGGGCTTGTGATCCGTGTAAATGAGGAACTCCCTCCCGTACAGGTAGTCGTGGAACTTTTTTACCCCCGCGACCACTGCCAGCGCCTCCTTATCTATCTGCGCGTAGTTTCTCTCCGCCGCTGACAGGGTCCGGGAATAGTATGCTATGGGAGCCTGCGTGCCGTCCTCCCTTAAGTGGCTGAGGCCTGCCCCTATCCCATAAGGGGATGCATCGCATGCTAGGCAGATGGGCTGGTCCTCCCTGAAGTGAGTGACCGTTGCGTCCCCGGCTAGCATGTTCTTAAGGGTCCAGAACGCGCTTGTGTGTGTGTGGCAGTCCAGTCCCAGGGCGTTTGTTTGTCCAGGAGCCTGTGCAAGGGCTCTGCGATGGTTGCCTTGTGCGGCAGGAATGTATGATAAAAATTTAAGAGACCAAGCTGTAACACCAGCTGCCTGCAATTAGTGCAGGTTCGCATCCCACCAGGCTCAAGGTTGACTCAGCCTTCCATCCTTCCGAGGTAGGTAAAATGAGGACCCAGATTGTTGGGGGCAATAAGCTGACTTTGTAATGATGCCGCTTGGGGGGTGTATGAAAGCCCTAATAAGCAGGCATATACATAGAATGAAGGCTACTGCTAAGCTTGTAAGCCGCCCTGAGTCTTCGGAGAAGGGCGTGATATAAATGGAATTAAAATAAAAAAATAAATAAAAAATATTTGTTTGTGTGTTCACATGTGTGTGTATTACATAAGAAACCCCATTCCCCAACCTCACCTGTGTCTGGATTAGAAAAATTTGCTACCTCTTGGATCATCTGGATGCATTGACTTGGAGGATCTTAGATGCCTGTATGATCTCAGCTAAGAATCCCTAATTGTGACTCTTTTTCTACTTCTTATGAAGAATCAGCCTCAACTCAAGGAGCAGCTGATGTATTTTTCAGGCCAAAATAATTCTCACTGGAGCATCTCTGAATGGACCTTTCTACTCAGGAGAGTAGAGGTTGAGCTGAAAAGTGGGGAGACAGATGGCTGGGGAAGGGAAACTCCCTAAAAAGAGAAGAGAAGGAGTCACTGATGAAAGTGGATGCAAGCAAACAGAAATATTTAGATAGGAACAGAGGAAGAAAGAATCGAAAAGGGTTGTCAGGAATGAAGGTTGAGGCAATGAGCAACATGAAAATAGACTGAATAGCCCACAGAGCCCAACAAGGCTTAATCTCAAGCAAATGGAGATAGCATTGTAGCAAAAATTTCAGGACCATTTTTCACTTGATCCTATAGGGAAAGAAAGGTAAAAGCAAATGCATCCGTTTAAAAAAAAAGAAAGAAGAGAAAATACACTGGAGAGACAATAATAAGCAAGAAGGGGAAAACTTGCAAGTTGAAATTTGGAGTGTTGCTGTCAGAATCCATTTATATCATATTCATAAATGGAATGTTTCAAACATTATTCCATGGATTCTGCCATCTCCCGAAGAGGAGGGAAAGGATGTGTATTGAACCAGTATTAGGCATTTCAAAGGAAAGGAGAAGCCTTTTGAACTGGGGAAACAAAAGGGGAGGGCTAGCATCTGGCTTGTGTCACGGAAGAGAGCAATAAACATGAAGGGTCCTAAGTTCCTTTTTCCCCACGAGAGGGATGATACGAGATAAAGGATGGGGGACTGACCAAATGGGGTTAAGGGGGGTTAAACCGGGAACTCTTTATAAGGGTTTACTTCATGGAATAATATTAAGTCCTGTCTCGTTTCCTACAACCAAGCATGTCATAGTAAAGATTCTTTTTGGAATAGATTTGACTCCAAGAATTTTGTCTTCCTAAGACGTGGTTTGGGGGAATAGGCAACATCAAAGGAAATGGGAAAGGTAGAAGGGGAAGATTCCTTCTGTCAAAACTCTGATCAGCCCACCTTCTTCAGCCCACCATCTTGGCTGTTCCAAGTCAGTGGTGCTCCAGAAAATGTGATCTCATACAGACACACAATAATCAATCTGAGAAAGCAGAATGGTAGACTTTATGGGCGTTTTCTGGGAGTGGGAGAGGGAGGAGAAAGGGAGGAACATTTAATGAAATTGTTATGTAGTTAAGTTGCTGTGTAGTAAAGTTGCCATTGAGCCTCAGGGCACCAGGACTCATGATGATCAATTAGTGGCAAGCAAGACACTTCCCTCCAGAGTCCAGCAAAGCTCTTGAAACCATTTGCAAAGGCTCAGCCAGGAAGGATAGAGAGGGTGTCAGAAAAGTGACAGGAGCAAAAATGCAGGAGTGGGAGGAAGTGATGTTCAAAGGTTTGGACCAGCAAACAAAGGAGTAAATTTCAAATGGTGTCAGAAAATTGAATTTGCCATTGCAGGAACTGTATGGGGGAACAAATTTCTGTGTAGCTTTTGCAGCACAAGATGCCAGGTTAAGGATGGTTGGCAAGAAACACACACACACACACACACACACTTCAATTGTTTGCTTCTTATTTTATTAAAGTTGGACATACACATCTACACACAATTCTGGGTAAAACTTCTAGAATGCCTTTCCCACCACATCCAATCTAGACCCACCAGGAGGACATTGGGCCCTTAAGTCCTCCATGGACGTTCTACATTTTTTGCCACAAATTGTAATCCAAATGTTGGGAGCATTGCAAAAAGCACATGTGAATCCAGAAGGTCTTTATACTCTTGCTCTATTCTCTCTCTTTCCCTCTCTCTCCTCTCTCTCCCCCCCACCCCCCACCTACCTACCCCTGTCCTAAACAAAGCCAGCAGTGATCTACTGTGCGTTTTTGGTTCATAATGAGTCCTGCTGGGCCTGCATGGCTGGTACTCAAGGTGAATATTTGGATGCCAGTCGTCTCCATAGCAGTTGATATGGTGGTTTATATGTGTTTATAAACAGGATCTCTTCAGCTCCACCCAGCTCTGGCCTTCTTAATCTTCCCTTCCACTTGAGCTACTTACTGCTTTATTTATCAATTTGTTTTGCAATCATCTTTACACACACTCTTTGTGTGAATAAACTGCCACAATGTTCTTTGTTCATCCTGGTCATTCAATTTATTTTCAGCCCAGACTGATCCTATCACTTGTTTTATCACAGACTTTTCTGACATTCTCCATTCACACCACATTCAATTTATCTGTGTGTATTTCTTTATATATTGGGACGCGGTGGCTCAGTGGGTTAAGACGCTGAGGTTGTTGATCAGAAGGTCAGCAGTTTGGCGGGTCGAATCCCAAGTGCCGCGTAACAGAGTGAGCGCCTGTTACTCGTCCCAGCTTCTGCCAACCTAGCAGTTCGAAAGCACGTAAAAATGCAAGTAGAAAAATAGGAACCACTACGGTGGGAAGGTAACAGCGTTCCGTGCGTCTTTGGCGTCTAGTCATGCCGGCCACATGACCACGGAGACGTCCTCGGACAAGCGCTGGCTCTTCGGCTTTGAAACGGAGATGAGCACCGGCCCCTAGAGTCGGAAACGACTAGCACACATGTGCGGGGGAACCTTTACCTTTACCTATTTCTTTATATAACCAATTCTCATTTCCATATCAGTATCTACAAACAGGTCTTCTTCAGTCCCATAAATTCCCTCCAATGAGCTATAACTAGTGCTGTCTTCATTGTCCTTTAATGCCTGACAAGGTATTTTATTCTCCTGAGCCTTTTAATAGTATGCTAATATTGATGTGATTATGTACTTTCTATTGCTACTGTAACTTTTTTCATTGATAGTTAATTTCATTCTTTAGTTTATTTGGCATTTCATAAAATATTTTATTAACTGTTGTAACTACCACATATAAGTTCAAAACACTTTTAGCTTTATTTTCTAATGGCAAGCAGCAGAGACATGTTTCGTATCAAATAAATTAAATGTCAACTATTTACACCCTGTAGGGATCATGGAAGGGAAGAAAATCATGAGCAAACTCTTCTCTAAGGTTCAGGAATTAGGAGTGTCTGAGAAGGAGGGAAATGCAGACAGGAATTGGTCTAACAAAGCGACAGTGCAGACTGGATTTGCAGGACTGGAACGATATCATTAGTTCAAGTTCTTATTAAAATAAAATTGGAATAACTTCAGAATGTGCGTTTTTCAAAGGGGAATGAAACCTCAGAAACATAAAGGGACAGAGTTGACACAAGATAATAGTATCTTATCCACAACAAGCTAAACACATTTCAGAAAATAAGTTCTGAAGTTTGTATACTCTTTAATTTATTAATTTTGGGTACTGCTGTGGTACCAAGATGTATTGCACATTTATTATGAACAAAGAGAGAGAGAGGTACAATCAAAAATACTGCAAAAATAATGAAGACCATTCCTGTGGAATTTTGAAATGCAGTTTCAAATTATCGGTTTAGTTCTTCTTGATTAGTCTTTGGAGAGCTTTATGTACCTCTTTGTTCCTCAGAGTGTAGATCAGTGGATTAAGCATGGTGGTGACAAAGGTATAGAAAAGGGAAATCATCTTGCCTTGGTCATGGGAATAGTTGGATGGAGGTTGAAAATAATTGAAGATGGCTGTGCCATAGAAGAGCCACACCACCATCAAGTGGGAAGAACAAGTGTTGAAGGCCCTTTTTCTTCCCTCAGCTGAGCGAATCCTCAGCACCGCAGAGGCTATATAGCCATAGGAGAGCATGATGAGACTAACTGGTACTAGGAGGAACACCACACTAGTAGAAAATATCAGAACCTCATTAAGGGACGTGTCAACACAAGCCAGTTTAAGAAAGGCAGGGAGCTCACAAAAGAAATGATCTACCCGATTCCGTCCACACAGAGGAAGCCTAAGAGTCATCACAGTATGAACTAGTGAGACACTGAAGCCGCTTATCCAGGTGACAGCCACCATCTTGAAACACAGAGAATGGCTCATAATGGTAGTGTAGCGCAGTGGATGACAGATGGCGGCATAGCGATCATAAGCCATGACAGCCAACAAGATACACTCCGTGGAGCCCAGAGCAAGAATGTTATACAACTCAACCGCACAGCCGCCATAAGTGATAGTCTTGCTTTTCCTCCACATGTTCACCAGCATGTGGGGCCCAAGGCTGGTAGTGAAGCAGAGGTCAATGAAAGAAAGGTTGCTGAGGAAGAAATACATGGGGGTATGGAGCCCTGGATCGAGTCTCGAGACAACAATGATAGTTGTGTTGCCCAGAAGGGTCATCATGTAGCAGACAAGAACAAGAGCAAACAGCAACATCTCCAAGTGTGGCCGGTCAGCCACTCCCAGCAAGATGAATTCTCCTTGGTAACTTTGGTTTTCCCATGAAATTTCCCTGTTCATTGTCTATATACGAATTAGAACAAGTAAAGACACAGAAAAGGAATCCTGTACAAAAATGACAAAAATCCAGCATGGTCAAATGATTCCTATATTTGGAGTGAGGCTTTTATGTTGTACCCAGTAATCTAGATTAAAGTTGAATTAGTGGACTCTGTGAAAATGATTGGAGGTCCATATCAATTGGCACTGCTTTCTCAGCATTTTATGCCTTAAAGACCACAAGGGAATAATTGTGCATGGATGGAAATTTAAAACATTTACTCCATCCACTTTGTTGCCCATTGCCTACTCTTTGTCTAAAAGATTGATAATCTCAGATGATTTTCTTCTGTACATTTTGTTCACTTCCCCTGATAGGATGCAATTAGACAGGTGCTACATTTTCCCTTTTCATACATTGAATGTGTATAGCAATTTTGTGCAATAGTCTGACATTAAACCCCAGCAGAACTAAGAGATTTATTATTGCTACAGCTTACCTTTGGTGAATTCCACTGTAATAAATGAACCAAATTAGAGCATATTTCATGATCAGCATTAACTTGCTTGTAGAAAACATTCAAAAGATTTCTACACAGAACAAATTCTATGCCTTCATAATTTAGAAAAAGTACTCATCATGGAGATAGATGTTAGATGGATAGAAGATAATAATAATAATAATAATAATAATAATAATAATAATAATAATAATAATAATAATAATAATAATAATAATAATAATAATAGATGATAGATAGATGATAGATGGAGGATAGATGATAGATAGATAGATAGATAGATAGATAGATAGATAGATAGATAGATAGATAGATAGATAGATAGGTAGGTAGGTAGGTAGGTAGATAGATAGATAGATAGATAGATAGATAGATAGATAGATAGATAGATAGATAGATACATAGATACATAGATACATAGATACATAGATACATAGATACATACATAGATACATAAATACATAGATGATAAATAAAAAAGGAGAAAGAGATATGACCCTGTTACTTATAATATGACCCCATTACTTATATATTATATAAACTAAAACCCCAAAGCACTTTTATCCCCAACCTCACCTGTGTCTGTGTAAGAAAAACATTGCTACCTCTGAGCTCATCTTGTGCTGGTGTGGAATATCTTGGATGCCTGTATGATCTGAGGTAAGAATCTCCAACTGTGACTCTTTTTCTACTTCTTAGGAAGAACTGGCCTCTATTCAAGGAGCAGATGACACAGTTTTAGGACAAAATACTTGTCACTGGAGCATCTCTGAATGGACCTTTGTATTCCAGGGATTAGAGTTTGAGCTGAAAGGTGGGGAGAGGAGACAGATTAGCAGGGAGGTGAAATCCCCCCAAATGAGAACAGAAACAAGCCCCCAGGAAATAGATAGGAATAGAAATATAGAAACCGAGTCCAAGGAAAGAAGCAAGGCATGAAAAGGATGGACAGGAATGAAGGTTGAGGCAATGAGCAACAAGAAAATAGTCAGACTGATTATTCTACAGAGTCCCATAGGGCTCCATCTCAAGTTAATGGACCTAGCATTGCAGTAATAATTTCAGGACCATTTTTCACTTGTGCCTATAGAGAAGCAACACAGTACATTTTATAGGCATTTTCAGGGAGGAGGAGGAGGAGGAGGGGGAGGGGGAGGGGGAGGAGGAGGAGGAGGAGGAGGGGAAGAAGGAGGAGGAGGAGGAAGAGGAAAAAAAGGAGGAGGAGGAAAAAAAGGGGAAAAAATATTCCTGTCTATTTCTCACTATTTACTGAAAGTTGCTATGCAGTAAAGTTGTCATGATTCCCAGGAGACCAGGACTCAAGATAATAATTAGCAGCAAACAAGACACTTCCCTCCAGAATCCAGCAAAGCCCTTGAAACCATTTGCACAGGCTCACCCAGGAAGGATATAGAGCAGTGATGGCAAACCTTTTAGAGACCGAGTGTCCAAACTGTAACCCCAAACCCACTTATGTACCGTCAGATGCTGGATGGGCGTGGCCCATTGGATGGGCATGGCTGGGATGGTAACGGGAGACTGGGTGGGATTAAAAAGTTCGTTCAATCAATCAATTCCAACTTTGCAAGATCTTTTTTCCCCACAATAAGTTGAAATTGATTGATTGACTGATTGAAACTTTTTTTTTGCACACAGCGGCAGAGGCCCAAAGCAAAAAGCTGAAGGCCTAGGACAGAGGCAAATGGCGCATGTGCCCACAGAGAGGGCTCTGCGTGCCACCTATGGCACGTGTGCCATAGGCTTGCCACCATGGATATTAGAGGGTCAGAAAAGTCACAGTAGATGCAGGAATGGGAGGAAGAGATCTGCAAAAAGTTTGGATCAGCAAACAAATGAGTAAATTTCAATGGTGTCAGAAATTGTTTTTGCTATTGAAGGAACTGTATGGTGGAACACATTTATGTGCAGCCTTTGTATCATAAGATGTTATGTCAATGGTGGTAGGCAACACAAAAACACACATTTTGATTGTTTGCTTTTGTTTTTAATTAATGTTGCACGCGCACACACACACACACACACACACAGGCAATTCTGGATAGAATTTCTAAAATGTCTTTGGCCACCACATCCAATGTAGACCAGCCACGAGGGGATAAGGGCACTTACCCCTCCATGGACTTTCCATCCAGTCTGCATTCCTCTACCACAAATTTATTCCCAATGTTGGCAGCACTGCAAAAACCACAAGCCAACCCAGCAGGCCTATGTACTCCTTGTCAAAGGAGTAAATCAAAAACTCCTTATCAGAAGTCGATGAACCGTGGTTCATTTGAGGCATGGTGAACAACAGGTAAAGAAAGAAAACCTGAAACATATTTTACTGTAAAAACTTTAATCAGAAAATAAAAGAAAGACTCTTAACTGACTACATGCTCTGTCTCACCAGACAGCAAAGAGAGAAAGAAAAAGAAGAAACTTTTTGTTTGGACATGCGCACACAATAGTAGAGCCAGACATGAAACCAAAACATGGTTGAACATGTGACACTCACCATGGCTACAATGATAACAGTACAGCTGCAGAACAGACTGAAATGTGCTTGCTGACAAACACATAAAAATGCAGTGACACTCCTGAACTGCTGCTCAGCAGTAATTTCTCTCTTTTTCTCTCCATTGAGGTGCCACCATCTTTAGCACTGCCAAGAAATGGTAGGCAACTCGCTAAGTGCCTAGCTGCTTTCTTACTTCATCTGATCAATGTGGTCTCAGATTTGCCATTGTGGGATCCTAAAATTTTAGTTCTGAAAGACTTCAGCACCCATTTTCAATACATTTGTGTGTGGGTGGTGGTGGTGTAGCAATCACTACAGTGGTGGGATTCAGCCGGTTCACACTACTTCAGCAGAACCGGTACCTAATTTTTTTGTTGCCCAGAGCCAGAATGGACTTCCAGAAGCAGCATCCACATATGTTCACATATTTGAATCCCATACTGAGTGAGTATTATTCTCTGCAGAGGGATGGAGCAATTAGATTGGGCTTGTGTTGGGAGTTGAGGGATTCCAATGATTTCCAGAAATCCCTGGAGGATTTTCCAGTCAGTATGGCTGGTACTCAGGGTGAGGATTTGGCTGCCAGTGGTCTATCTTGCTGTTGGAATGGTTGTTATCTGTGTTTATAAACAGGGTCTCTTCAGTTCCATCCCACCGTGGCCATCTTAGTCTTCCCTTCTTCTTGAGCCATTAACTACTTTCTTACATGTATGTTTTATCTTTACACACTGCCTTTGTGCGAACTGCCCCAATGTTCTGGTCACTCAATTTATTTTCAGTCCAGGTTGATAGGCTTCTCCATTTTGATTTTCATTTTGTGAAATAAATGATGACATGGTGTAATATGTCATGTGTTGTTGTTCATCTGAGGTTGTATTTACTACTTTTAAGAACTGCTAAGGAGCAGAAGATTTTTACTATGTAAAACCAAAGAACTCAAAGAGGGTGTACTCTCTTTTTCACAAAAACTTATAAATAAAATCCCTAATGACTGCATTGCTGACTCTGGATGGTATTATAGTCCTCAAAAACTGCATAGAGGGAAAGTTTGGGAACTGCTCTCATAAGAGAAGAAAATCATGAGCAAAATCTTCATTTAGATTCAGGAACAAGGAGTGTCCAAAAAGAATGGAAAAGTCACAATGCAACTAGGGTTTGGTCTAGCAAACGTTACAACGGAGTTAGGACAGACAGCACCCAGGGTTCCATCTTAGACCCAGTACAGTACTCTTCAATATTTTTATAAATGATTTACATGAGGGTGCTGGAATACATGTTCACATGGTTTATGCAACAACTACAGCCAATCAGTAGATGGCAGTGTTTGCAAGTTTGCTAAGTATAATATAGTATATAAAAAGGTAAGGGACGCGGTGGCTCAAAGGTAAAGGTAAAGGTTCCCCTGCACATGCGTGCTAGTCATTTCCGACTCTAGGGGCTGGTGCTCATCTCCGTTTCAAAGCTGAAGAGCCAGTGTTTGTCCGAGGACGTCTCCGTGGTCGGGGCCGGCATGACTAGATGCCAAAGGCGCACGGAACGCTGTTACCTTCCCACCGTAGTGGTCCCTATTTTTCTACTTGCATTTTTACGTGCTTTCGAACTGCTAGGTTGGCAGAAGCTGGGATGAGTAACAGGCGCTCACTCTGCTACGCAGCACTCGGGATTCGACCCGCCAAACTGCCGACCTTCTGATCGACAAGCTCAGCGTCCTAACCCACTGAGCCACCGTGTCCCTTAATATAGTATATAGGGACTCCCCAAAAATTGTATTGATGATTTTGGATTATATAATAATCCTCAAAAACTCATGATAGCAATGTCACATTCTGCATAAAGAAAATGTTTAGGAACTGGTCTCATAAGGGAAGAGAATCATGAAGAAACTCTTTTTTTAATGTTGAGTAATTAGGAGTGTCCCCAAAGAATGGAAAAATCACAATGCTGACAGGATTTGGCCTGGAAAAAGCCACAAAGCAAGCAAGATTTGCAAGGGTGGAATAATAACGTTAGTTCAAATTGTCATTAAAAGAAAATTGCAAGAACTTCAGAAGATGCCTTTTTCCACAGGGGAACAAAACACCTGAAACATCAAGGGACAGAGTTGACTCAAGATGTGTGTTATCCAGGACAAGCTAAACACATTTCAGAAAATAAGTTCTGATTGTCGGTTTTGTTTTTTGTGTATTCTTTAATTTTACAGTCTTGAGTACAACTGTGGTACCTAGATAATAAGACATGCTTATTGTGAAATAGAGAAAAGAAAATGCAATGAAAATTACTGCAAGAATAACAAACAAACAGCATTTTTGTTGAATCTTCAGATGCAACTTCAACCCATGGGGTTTAGTTCTTCTTGATTAGTCTTTGGAGAGCTTTATGTACCTCTTTGTTCCTCAGAGTGTAGATCAGTGGATTAAGCATGGTGGTCACAAAGGTATAGAATAGGGAAATCATTTTACGTTGATCATGGGAGGAAGTGGACAGAGGCTGGAGATAACTGAAGATGGCTGTGCCATAGAAGAGCCACACCACCATCAAGTGGGAGGAACAAGTGTTGAAGGCCCTTTTCCTGCCCTCAGCTGAGCGAATCCTCAGCACCGCAGAGGCTATATAGCCATAAGAGATTGTGATGAAACTAACTGGTACTAGGAGGAACACCACACTAGTAGCAAACATCACAATTTCATTAAGGGAAGTGTCAACACAAACCAATTTAAGAAAGGCTGGGAGCTCACAAAACAAATGATTCACTTGATTCCGTCCACACAGTGGAAGCTGAAGAATCATCAGTGTATGAATTAGTGAGTTGATGAAGCCACTTATCCAGGAGACAGCAGCCATTGTGAAACACAGAGAGTGGCTCATAACGGTAGTGTAGCGTAGTGGGTGACATATGGCTGCATAGCGGTCATAGGCCATGACAGCCAACAAAGTACACTCCGTGGAGCCCAGAGCAAGGGAGATGTAGAGCTCAGCCACACAGCCGCCATAAGTGATAGTCTTGCTTTTTCTCCAGAAATTCATCAGCATGTGGGGCCCAAGGCTGGTGGTGAAGCAGAGGTCAAGGAAGGAAAGGTTGCTGAGGAAGAAATACATGGGGGTATTGAGCCCTGGATCTAGTCTCGAGACAACAATGATGGTTGTATTGCCCAGGATGGTCATCAAGTAGCAGACCAGGACAAGGGCAAACAGCAACATCTCCAAGCGTGGCCGGTCAGCCACTCCCAGCAAGATGAATTCTCCTTGGTAGCTTTGGTTTTCCTGTAAAAATTCCCTGTTCATTGTCTATACATATTAGAACGAATAATGACATACAAAAGGAATCTGGTTCTAACAACTGTCAGCAATCCAGGACGATCAATTGATTCCCATAAAGTGGGGCTTGAATTTTGTCCCCAGTAATCTGGATTAAACTTAATTAGTGAACTCTATGAAAATGATTGGAGGTCCATATACATTGGCACTGCTTTTCACCATCTCATGCCTTAACAACCACAAGGAAATTATAGTGCATGGATGGAAACTTAAAGATTTACTCCATTTACGTTCTTGCCTATTGCTTGCTCTTTATCAAAAAGATAGTTGAGAGTTGCTACGGTTGTATCAGAAACCAGATGTAATCAATACAAATAATGAACATCAAACAGTGTCCACAGTTTGCTGGATCCCTTTTCCAGTCCCAGAATGGATAGGATCAAATGTTTTGGTGATTATTTTTAAAGGCTATGTTGAAAGATAAGACTCAAATTGTCACCTCAAGCCATTGTTCTTATGCGTTGGTCTCCCTTGACATAAGATCAGTGGCTCAAAGCAACTTATCCTTTATAAAAAGCCCTTAAAATTAAAATATAAATAAGACAACAGTACCCCAGTTTGTGAACCCAAGAATTTCACCAATGGACAAGATGAAGAATGTTTATCTCATCCCTACTATTTGCAAGTTTCCTGCAGATGCTGTTTTGCCTTTAAATGATCCTCCTGACTGTGCACATTCCCCAAATGCATAAAGGTCTATAACAATATTTAGATCAGAACTTTCTTTGAAAACAGCCACCTCCATCCATAAAAATTAAGGATTGTGTTCTATTTATGTCCCCTGCTCTTGTCATGGATACAGTCTAAGAATTCTCAGATAGTTGGATACCAATCATAAGATTGAGCAGTCCTGAACTTGTTTGGGACAGGACTCAACAGATTGGAAGACTGGTTGACTTGGAAATCCAATTTTGTGCAATGGGGCTGGGCTTTCTTGAGATGGGGGAAAATCAAAACCCTAAAACTCACCTGAGTCTAGGGTGATGGAAGTTGTCCATCTCTGTCTTGTAACTGAGTGGACAAGGATGAATATCCTGATTAATCAATTGGCTGATTGATAATGTCCCATCCAGGGATTCTCACTCTTAGGGAATCACATAGATTTTTTTTACACAGCATGTTACAAAAATGTCCTTTTTAAAATTGGTTGAAAGAGACCAGGAAGAAGCTATAATAAGTCAGGGAAGGGAACACTTTCCAGCCATTTCAGATGACTCTAAGACTGCAAACAAACATATATAAATCTCTGCCTTTTCTTCAGCAAAGGAGAGGGAGCTGCATCAATGTGATCCTCAATTCTGGAAGCCATGGATGAGTCTCAGCACCGCATAGATTTGATTAGGATTTCAGGCATTAAATATCCTAAACTTCTGTGAGTCAACCACATCCTTCATTTCCATCACCATTTCCAAGATGTCATCACCTGTCTAGTACAGGTAGGTTTTCCAGAAGCCACCCTCAGGTTTCTATATAGCAATGGAAAAAAATGTCCCAGTTAGGTCTGTTCTGCCGGATCTTCTCCCCACCTGCAGCCCATTTTTTCCTTTATCCCAGTATTCATTTATTTATCACATTTATACATTACTAAAATCTGGCATCTCAGAGGTTTAAACAAAAAAGCTTGCTGAAGTGCTTCTTGGCAAATGAAGGAAAGTTTCAGCAAAAGGGGAGAAAAGATGTCATCTCCTATCCTACAATAATCACATCCACAAGGAATTAAGGACAGGATTAGGAAATTGACAGCTAGGAGCAAAAGAAGATCAAGTTCTGACTTCCGATTTGCCGATGCAGCCACCATGGGCGCTTGAGAGACAAGCTCCATCTCCCTCATCCAATTTCGTATCGCTGGGATAGGCATCCTGAACATCAGATGTTGTGGGGAATTCTGACAAAGGGAATTGGGGCCATTTAAAACTTGGAAATGATTACGAATAAACATTAAACTTCAATATTAATGGGAAATTAAAACTGGGAAATTTCACTAGGTTATTGATGGTCTAAAACAGTGGTGTCAAACTGCCGACCCGCGGGCCAGATGCATCATGAAGAAACCGCACCCACCCCATTGCTGGCAATGGGGAAAAAGTTCCGATACATTGCGCGATGTCATGTGACGTTGCGAGTTTGACATGTCTGGTCTAAAAGATGGAATGTTAAAACAACTAAGACATACATAAACTAAAAGTTATTGATAAATGTAAGAAAGCTATGTTGTATCTGATTGATAGAATAAGAAGTATACTAATAAGAGACAGTACACATTAAGGGAATTAGAGAGGAATATTGGCTGAATAGATGGAGATTTGTATTAATAATATCCGTATGGAATTGAATCATTGTAACTCAGCCACCACGTTGTTTTTCAAAGATACAATTGTAACATTAAAAAATAAATAAAAAGTTTAACTAAAAAAAAAGATCAAGTTCCTACAGGTTTAACGGGGAAGGAATTTCAGCAGGTGCAGAATCAAAGAATGCGAAAACTGAAGCAAATGTTTGTGTGCAAGAGAGGAGAAATGAAAGAATACTCCAGCCCCTCCCCCCTCCGCCCTTTTCTTTTGACCATTCAGCAGCCTTGCCTGTCCGATGTCTGACAAGTCTACTTTTCTCTCTTTCACACTATTTATGCATCATGTTCGTATCCGACCTTCCATTCAGGAGCTCAAAGCCATTGTATGTAATGCCCCTTCCTCCTTTCTTTCCCACAAGTGCTCCACAAAGTAAACTGGCGTGGAAGTGAGAGGAGTTATGTGAGGGAAACAGAGAGAGAGTCACTCAGAAAATGTCTCTTACTAAACGTGTACTTGAACCTGGATCTTTGAACCCAAGTTTGTCTCTTGAGCAAACACAAAAGACTGGACCAAAGTCGCCCAGGAAGCCTCCACTGTGTATATGTGGGAGAGATTACAACTTGGGGCAAGTCTTTTCCATATTTTAACTAGTATCTTACCCTGGCTATGTATGATGAAGGCATAGATATAACATTTCCATGTAATGTTCCATGCAATACTCCTACAGGTCTCCATTCATTCATGTAAATGCAACATAACAGACAGAAGACGGAACCCACAAGGACTTAGCTTGGCTTCTCTCTTGAAATTGCACAGCAGAACGTTGGAAGATGCTTGACAGGTGCTATGCTGCATGGTCACAGCTAACCTAACTTTTAACTTTCATGTAGAACAAGATACAGACCAAATGCATAGCTTAATAAGTGTGCAGACTGGCAATGCACTGTGCAGGTGCTTTAATCAGGTGTACATCCTACAGCACTTTATGTTTTTTCAGCAATAACACCTTAATTCTGCTCCATAAGCCTTTCATCTTTACAAAAAAAAGAAAACAGTCCACCCTAAAGTAAAATAGGAAAACAGGACTGAGGTTAATAAATGTAGGCAAGCAATTTATATTCAGGAAAGGTTGGAATTGTTAGAAATGGGTATATGGGTTAGGTTCAGCTATGGTCAATTTCTCAGTAACTCTTCAGTTTGCCCCTTTCCAATTTGATATCACTTTCTCATTCTGGTAAAGTCCAATTTTTTAAAAAAAAATTACACATTTTAATTTTTCTTACACTTGCATATCTGTGCGCATTTTCTATAGTTTTCTATCATACAGTTATTACTGTTCATATTTTAAAAAAAATATATATTCCTATATCCCCTTAAAAATGATATTTATATAAACATGCTTGTGTATGTGTGTGTGCAGTTAGAAACCACTTGACAGTTTGTGGATTGCATTATGTAGCTGCGTTCCATTTTGTATATTAATTTGGGATGAATATTTCCCAAATCAATACAAATTAAACAAAGGTCTTCCTTATTTCTAGGACTATTATCGGAGGCTTGTCAAGAAATATGTCTAACATAAAGTGACATTTCATGATGAACAGACACATTCAACAATCACCTTAGCAACTTTGAGTGGATCCTACCAGAGATTAGGACAGGATGTTTAATGAATTCGGCTATAACCAGTGGTGGGATTCAGCCGGTTCGCACCCATTCAGCCAAACCGGTAGTTATTTTTTTGTTGCCCAGGCCCAGAATGGACTTCCAGAAGCGGCATATACACAGAGAACTGGTTGTTCACATATTTGAATCCCACCACTGGCTATAACCAATGAATATTTACATGACAACATGCAGTATTTCATAATCAAATGAAACAACAAAAAACATTCAAGGGAGTTCTAAAAAGAAAACAACAACAACACTATACCTTCATGTTGGCTCTTTCAGAACAGTGGCGCTCCAGAACATTTACAGATCTCACAGACACATAATAATCAACTTGAGAAGGTGAGAAGTGGAGCAGGATGGTAGAATCATAGTAACACAGGGCTGGAAGGGACCTTGGAGGTCTTCTGCTCCAACCTCCTGACCAAGACAGGAGATCTTATTCCATCCTGGACAAATGGTTGTCCAATTTGTTCTTGCAAACCTCCAGCGATGGCGCACCCACAATTCTGGGAGGTAAGCTGTTCATTGATTCATTGTTCTCACTGTCAGACTTTATAAACATTTTCAAGGACAAGGAGGAGGAAGAAGCCGGATTATTCCTGCCCACTTGAAGAAAATAGTTGTAATGTTGTCACAGACTCGTGATGGAACAAGTAGGAGCAAACAAGGCATCTCTCTCCCCAGAGTCCAGCAAAGCCCGAGAGCTCCTTTTTTGCAAAGCTCACCCAAGAAGGGATAGATAACATCAGAGAAGTGACAGGAGCAAAGATGCTGGAGTGGAAGGAAAAGACCTGCAAACGTTTGGCTAGGATCAAAGTGGAGGACTTCTCAGATGGTATCAGAAAATTATATTTGCTATTCGCAGGACTATTATGATGGAATAAATGTGCCTGCAGCCTTTGTAGAACAAGGCGCTACATCAACAGTTGCAAACAACACACCCCATAGACATTTTAATTGTTCTCTTATGTTTGTATTATATGTATGCCCACATATATACATGCAATTATCGGTAGCACACTTCTAGAAGCATATTGACGCAGTAGTTACTTTGTTACTCTGAGAGTAACAGAGATGGTGCAAGAAATTGAAGGCAAGCTAAAGGAATTTGGTTGTTCAGCCTAGAAAAAAACAAAACACCAAGGCTTAAAGGAGATCTGATAGCTGTGTTCAGATACATTAAAGGGAGTCTTAGGGAAGATTGTCAAGAACTATTTTCCAATGCCACAAAAACTAAAACCAGCTCCATAGGAGAACGTTTCCTGATATGGTGCCTGCCTTGTGGAACATAATTTTCCAGAACTTGAAGGACTGAACTGGGGAATCCAATGGGTTCCATAAATCCCTGGAGAGTGGTTGGTGTCCAGTGTGAAGATTTGGCTGCCACTGAAGCACACAGCAGTTTTAGACGTGTATCTGAAAGGAACTCTTTCAATTCAATCCAATCATGAGGAGCCTTAATTTTTAATATGACTTTGGAGACTTTGTATATATACAAAGAGACTTTGTATATATGGCATCCGGAAAGAATGCATTGCTGACTCTGCTTATATATGATCTTCAGAAGCTTGTGGTGGGAATGCAATGGTCTGCATAGAGGGAAAAATTGGGAAATGTTCTCATAAAGGAAGGAATCATGAGGAAACTCTTTCCGTGGAAGTAGGGATAGGCAGGAAGGCTGCAAAGTACAGCACAATAAGCACAACGCAGCCAGGATTGGTGACAGCAAAAGCTATAAAGCAGACTGGATTTGTCGAAGCAGTAATAAAATCAGCTCCAATTCCCATTAAAAGAAATTTCCAAGAACTTCAGAAGATTCCTTTTTCACAGGGGATCAAACAAAATTGAAAAGAAATCATGGGACAGACTTGACACAAATTGTACATGTGCTAGTGACAACAAACTAAACAGATTTCAGAAATTCTCTCTTTATTGCATGAAAGTGAACTATAAAATGAGGACCCAGATTGTTGGGGGCAATTAAGCTGACTTTGTAATAATGCCGCTTGGGGGGTGTATGAAAGCCCTAATAAACAGGCATATACATAGAATGAAGGCTACTGCTAAGCTTGTAAGCCGCCCTGAGTCTTCGGAGAAGGGCGGGATATAAATGGAATAAAAATAAAAAAATAAAAATAAAATAAATTGTGTGATCATCTCTGTGGCTTTGGGTTTTTTTGCTCTTTTATTTATAGTCTTGTCTATTGCTGTGTAAGGTACAATAAAAAAATCCACACAAGTAACAAATAGGGAGCACTTATCATTCACCTTCAAATGGGGCTGTGAATCATGGGCTTAATTCTTCACTGTTAGTTTTTGGAGAGCTTTGTATACCTGTGTGTTCCTCAGCATATGGATCAGTGGATTAAGCATGGTGGTGACAAATGTGCTGTATAGAAAAGGGAGAAAAAATTGCCTCAGGAACTGACAGGCTGGAGATAATTGAAGATGATGGGTCCATAGAAGAGGGACACCACCACCAAGTGGGAGGAATAAAGGTTGAAGTCCCTCTTCCTGCCTTACAGCTTCTATAAAGCCATTACAGCAGGGATGTCCAACCCAATCGCATCGCAGGATGTATTGTGACATATCGGGATTTTTTTTTTGCAGGGCTGGGGTAGGCATGGCCTGCGCAGGCCGGATGTGGCCTGCAGGACATGTGTTTATGATAAAACTAATTAGTGCTAGAAGGAACATCACACTAGTAGGAAACATAGCTTCGTTAAGTGAAGTATCAACACAGGCCGTTTTTAGAAAGGCAGGAACCTCACAAAATAAATTATTCTTACTGGTCTGTATGAAAGAGTTGCTGAAGCCATTCACCCAGAAGACAACAGTCATTCTGCAAGGGATGACACACTGCAGCATAGCAGCTATAGGCCATGACAGCCAACAAAATATGCTCCGTGGAGGCAAAGCAAAACAGATGTCCAGCTGGCTCAGGAATTCTGGGAGTTGAAGTCCATGAGTCATAAAAGAGCCAAGGTTGCCTACCCCTACCCTAGAGGGTCTTGAAACCATTTGCAAAATCTCATCTTTGAAGGATAGATTGCATCAAAGAAGTGACGGGGGAAAGATGTGGGTGTTGTGTAGTGAGTTCGTTGCGCAGGAATGAAGACAAGGCGAGTGAGTTCAGCAATAGTCATGTTTATTTGTTACAGGATCTGAACTGAGGAACTGAGCTGCAGTCTGCAGCAATTTATAGCCTGGCCCTTAGGTGGCAGCCAATAGGTTTAAAGCTACCCATTGCCGCCTAGGGGCAGCCAATAGCAGCACTGGAGACGGGGAGTCTGAGTTGCTGGGAGCTGTTAGCTAGCTCTAGCTTTTGTTACAATTAAGCCCAATACATAACAGTGGGAATGGGAGAAACAAATCTGCAAAGGTTTGGCTCAGTACAGAGTGGAATAAATCTCAAATGAATGAGATAATTGTATTTTCTATTTGCAGGAATTTCCTGATGGAAGATGTCCACGTGCAGTCCTTGCAGCACAAGATGCTAGGAGAAGGGTTGTGAGCAATACATTACACATACTGTTGTGTCTGTAGATAAATTCCTAAGGGTTTCCCCTGAAGCGGGAAAACTTGGGTGCAGTTATTGGTTAGTGCATTCTCGGCGGGGGATTCTGGGCCGGGGATTGGCTACTGTTCAAACGTATCTGGGTATTTAAGACGGAGTTTAACGGTTACTAGTTAGTTGACTTATGTGTATTAATAAACGTTCTTGTTGTAAACCTCACTGTCTCGCTCGTCCTTCCGAACACAACACATACCATCACCCAAACACTTTTATTGATTATATTTTTGTCAGATTTGTTGATACACATCTACACAGCACACAGGAATTATTGGTTCTTGAAAAAGTTCTAAGAACCTCCAAGATCACTCCCACCAACACTGACAGAGCAAGCCGCTAGTGAAAGCAAACCCCACTTCTTCCTAGCACTGAGAATGTTAACCTAGTTTGAGTAACGAAATGTCTACAAGAAAACCACCAAGCTCAGAGAGCGCTAAAGTCCCCACAGTTCAACCCTCAGCCACAAATATTCTCTTTTATTGGTATTGATAGAATGGAATGTATTAGCTTATTACAAACAAATGTTTCCTTATCTGTGGCAAAAACAGGTGCCTCCTTATGTATACTTAATACAGGTGTCTCTTTATCTTAGAGTTAAAACAGAAGTGTCCTTAAATGGGCATTTTATCTTTCTACACATACGTTTTTCTAGGCTACAGGTCTTCCTTTACATGGGCTTTGCTATTTGATGTGCCCATTTATTTATAACAACAGGAACCAGCCTTTCTAAAATGACATTACTACTGTCTGTGCAATCTTTCTTCATTTCTTAATTTTTAAACGCACTAGGAAAGCATTCCAACACAGGTTTATAGAATTAATTCTGTCTTTATCTTATTGTGATAAAGTTGAAGTTCTGTAGTTTCTGTTCCGTTTATTCAGAGTTACCAGATCAAAAGCAAAGGTGAAATGGAAGATTTTCATGGATGTTTTTCAGGCTGTGTAAGCAGCGCAGAGGACTTAATAGAACAAGGCATGCTAGTGCAAAATATAAACAATTCTGTAACCATCAAAAGGCCCAAATTCAAGGAGCATTCAGACTTCAGTGGAAAGAATAGAAGAGTGGAGGAGAATTACAGTGGAATACCATAACTAGTGGTATGGAATATTACTAGCAGTACTGATTTGTAAATTTTGATGGTATTCACACATGTCATAGGTGTGATTCATAATGAAATACAGTATCTTTTGAATTTTATATTCATGATGCATGGAATGTCAACCACCCTTATTCTCATCCTTAAGATAACCCTACACATTACCTGGAAGAAAGAAACATGGGCTACAAATATTCAACCTGCCTATTCCAGTGAAAATGTATGTTCAACCTAGATTCAGGGTGGGTTTTACAAAGCACTGTGCTGATGTAACCCAGTGAATTTGATGCACAGCTGTGTCTACAATTATTTGGAAAGGCTCAAAACAACTATTAGAACTCACATGTTTCAAATACAGAATGTCTGTTCTAGAGAAGAGTGATCAGTTCATCATCTCCTGTTTTAGATGAGATGAAATAGCATCTCTTAGTGACAAAGTATTTAGTGGAGTTTTAAAAACTTCAGTTAAACTAAAAGATATAATCAGGAATGCTTCTTCAAAAGAATAAAATAATCTCTGGATGTAGGTTTGTAGGTTGATGTATGGCTCAAAGGCTGTTGGGTTCTCTCTCTCTCTCTCTCTCTCTCTCTCTCTCTCTCTCTCTCTCTCTCTCTCTCTCTCTCTCTCTCTCTCTCTCTCTCTCTCTGTCTCTCTGTCTCTCTCTCTCTCTCTCTGTCTCTCTGTCTCTCTCTCTCAAGTTATAGGTTCCTGGGGATGCTCTGCCTCTGTGAGGTGGCCTTTGGGACTTCATTACCAATTGCCACCTGAAGAATATGTAGTTTGGCCCTAGGAGTTCACTCTGAGTTCTGATTCTCTAGAGCTCTATGGCAATTTTCCAACTGATGTCCTTGTTATTTGCAATAAATGTATATACTAGAGTTCTGGCAATCAGATTTCCTTCCTTTTTTTAAAAAATATAAAGGTAGGAAATCTGTTGCACATACAGGCAAAGACAGCAAGGTTCAGCTGTGCAGAACTGAATGGCCCCTCCATGATACAATGCAAGTGTTGTGATGAAATAAATGGTCAATCACGGTAGGAGTTGCAAGGGAGATCACCTTCTTCCTTGCTTTTTCTCTTTCAGCTTGACTGTTAAACTTCAGACTCTTAACTTTCTGACATTCTAAATCCTCACCACCATCTTTCTACCACTGTAGTCGTTTTTTGCTCTTATTTTCTTCCTGCTTCCATGTGTGTTACACGTTTGGCATCATCTTTTTTCTTTATTCTTTCACTAATTGTAATTCCTAGCTTATTTTTATTACAACCATAAGGCCAGAAAATGGATCTCATAAAGCCTGGGTCCATGTTCCAAATAAGCTAAATTTGCATCAGTCCATGTCTTTTGTTTCTCTCTTGACCAATTGGGTCGTTACTTTCTCTCCTTTTGTGCTTCTTCCCACTCTATTATTTTTGTGATTCCAAGAATGTCTGGGGAACCCGATGTCAATATCTTCCATTTGTAATTTTTCTACATTTTTCTACTTTTTCCATTTTCTTGCTCATTGCAAAAACATCTGCATAGCTGCAGAATGGCGTATCAAACATAACCTTTGGAACTGGCCATCAGGAACCTCACAAACAATCTTGCATTTTTATTTTAATCCCTTCCTCCTTCCATGTCTTTATCCCACAATTGTCTTGGCCCCTATTTGTTCAGCTCTTGTCCTCTTGTAACTTCAGCCTGGCTCTTTTTTGCCAGCTTCTTTCCCTGAAACTAGATTTATGTAGTTTTATCCCATTGGTTTTGATCTTCCCCTCAACTGAGTCTTCATCAACTTGTACATGAAAAATATTTGGCTTCAACTGTTGTGTAGCTTTTGCCTTCAACTGAATCTCTTCTGCTCTTCTGTTGTTTCTGGAGCTCTTTAGAATCAGTCCAAAATGTTACTGTGAATAGTTTACTCTCATCAAGGCCTCTCCTTCATGGACAATACTTCCATGAGACCAAGACAATATGAGACCAAGTAAACCATCCTCCTCAAGGAGAAGATGACAGTAGAAATCCTCCAGACTTTCATTCTGTACATGGGTTTTTATAAGAGGTTAATGTTTGGAGTGTTTTATTGCAAAGGACATTGTCTTACCAGCAATGTAGAAGTATTGCAAGATTCAACTCCCACTGACATGAAACCTTGGAAAGCTTCTCATTTTCTCAGAACAAGGAAGAGTAAGGAGAATCTAAGAAAGAGGAACATCTAAGAGCAGTTTTGCTGGAACAATTGAAAGCCCATCTCACTCCAACTTTTTATTTCTTGCAGTGTCCTGCCAGATGCCTCTCTGGGGTACTCACAAGCAGAAGCAGAGAATGTACCCCTCTCTCATAATTATTTTCCTGCAACTGGTATTTGGAAGGATGCTGCACCCAAATCAGAAGTAATCATGAGTTTTAGGATAAATAGCTATTGAGAGATATGTCATCCCTGCATTTATCCAATCTTCCTTTTAAGCTATACAAATTAGCCTATAGTTTGTGGGACTGAACTCCAGATTAAGACTGTTCTGTATGGCCTGGAAAGGTGGGGGGATCCTAAGTGTTTTGAGAGTGGGAGAAAAACTCCTATCTATTTCCTCTACGTAATGCATGATTTTATTTAATATGCCCTCAAACTGTCTTTTTTTTTACAAACTAAAGTATCTCAGTTTTCTAGCCTCACAAGGAAGGTTATTTTTTCTGCACCCCCAATTATTTTCATTACCCTCCTCAGGGCTTTTTTTTCTCATAGAACGCTCAGAACGGAGTTCCGGCACCTTTTTTGGATGGAACCTTGTAGGTTAGGCAAGGCAGGTTGTATGACATGTGTGAGTTCTGGCACCTTTTTCTTTTACAAAAAAGCACTGACCCTCCTCTGTGTGTTTTTCCAGGTCTATAGTAACCTTTTAAAAAAATTTGAACAACCAGATGTAAATGAACCAAGGATTTGTTTCAGGGCTTACAATGTTAATATATTTATTTCCAATACAGTTGACAGCAATTCCTAGCATAGAATTGTCTTTTTTCACAAATGCCATACTAAGTTGATTTCAGCGTGTTATCCATTATGACCCACGTAAGTTGCAGGCAGTTTATACCCCAACAAAATGTATGTAAAATTGAGAGAAGTAGATGCCTAGTGTGATAACTTCACTAACTTAAATTGAACTCCCTTCCTTCATCCAATTTAAAGAGATCCTTCTTGATCTCTTTACAACCATCTTAGGATTTTACCATTCTGAATTGTTTAATAACAATTGTTATTAAACAGTAATAATTGTTCTGCTATTCTGTTTTTTTTTCTGAAAACCAGACACTGCTTACCCATCAAAATAATTTATGAACAAATTAAAAATATCAGTCCCCACACAGATCCATGAGGGACTTCCTAAAGAAAAGTACTCTTTATTCTTATAAATAGAAATGTTTGCTTTGCTTTGTTAATTTGCAGTGCATTAAACACCAAATCCTCTTAAACCACAGCCACTAAGTTTTTAAGAACCCCTATGAGAAATTTTGTCAGAGTCTAATGTAAAATCTATTATATCCTTAGAGCTTTTTTAAGACTGTACAGATTATGATGTCAACATCTGATTTGCATTATCTCAAGCTCTGCTTTCCCAGATGTGTTTCTATATTACTTTCAGGGTAGTTGACAGTTTCCCTCAAATTTCTCTTGCTGTTTTTGAGCTTTCTGTCCTGGTCGTAGCAGTGAAGGGGGTTGTTGCTTTGTGTTACACATTTTTCCGTCTTTCTGAAGCTTCCCTGGCTGCTGACTATTCTCAATCTGGAAAAGGTGGAGTGGAAGGAATTTCACCTTGATAACTTTCTATGGATTTGTTCTGATGTTCAGAGAGGACTGGGGAGATAATTGTACAATAAAGGGCAATGTATTAATCTACGCTCTTTGGCTACCTCCATTAAAGAAGTGGAAGAACAACATTTTCTTCTCATTGTGAGAAATTTTGGAAGTGAATTCCCAGCCATCAGAAGACATTTCTCCAAGGCAGCCTTCAGCTGCTTGTTCCCTGTGAGTAAACTAGCTGGAGATTGAACCCTTTTAAGAAATGCTTTTCGGAATTTCAGCTCTTCCTCGGTTTCAGCCATAATGATGCATAGCCTTCAATTGCTGGTTTCCCCAGAAGTCAGGACCAACTTTTTTCTCTACGGGAGAAGGGGGGGATGTCTTTTGAGGACTCCACTCTTTTGGTCACTGGGCCTAGAAAGGGAAACAGAACTCTTTGTCAATTTCATTCAGTAAAAGGGGAAAAAGCAACAGTCAGCATTTCAACATTCTACTACAGTACTGATCCCACCATACCAATTCTTTCATCAGAGGCCACCCAGCAGTGTTGTATAAAATGGAGGCCAATGGCAAACAGCAAGATCCAACTGAGGATGCCCCTGTTGAACTGTAACAGAGATATTTGTGGAGTCCTTGGTGCTTTCTGAGCTTGGTTGTTTTCTTGCAGAAGGTTCATTACCCAAGTAAGTAATGAAAGATGTTTCTAGTTGAGTAATGAAACATCTGCAAGAAAACAACTGAGCTCAGAGAACACAAAGGACTCCACAGTTCAACCTCAGCTACAAATATTCTCTTTATTGGTAGAGATATTTGTGTAAGACAATAAGCACAACAAGTGATTGAACTGCCCCAGTTGCAGCAGCAGGAGAATCAAATACTAGTATTAATGTGGAGCAAAAAAAAATGAGCGAAAGTCATCTTAACCATGAGGAACAAGGACTTGTACTTCTGCCCTCCTGAAACTATAACGGTTTGGGGTAATAATGCGCCAGCAAGCAAGATCAGCTCTGAATAAGAACTAAAAAAAAATGGGAGGGGTTTTTTTTGCTAGAACTACTGAAAATCCAGGAATATTTTTGACAGAAGGCAACACCAAAAATATTCTTGGATTAATCAGAGCCAAAGTCAGAACTCAATTCAAATGTGGAAATCATTGGGTGATCCTCAGTAAACCTTAATATTTCACTTAAATTACTTTCATTCAAGTCAGCATCCATAATCTATTTCCATTTCTTCTGCTGCTCTTTTTATTTCCCTGAATTTTTTTTAGAGGATGTCCAGAGACTCAACATGGGAAAAAGGAAACCAAAGCTACCAAGGAGAATTCATCTTACTGGGAGTGACTGACCGGCCACACTTGGAGATGGTGCTCTTTGTCCTTATCCTAACTTGCTATCTGATGACACTGTTGGGCAACACAACCATCATTGTAGTATCAAGATTAGATCCCCATCTCCATACCCCCATGTATTTCTTTCTCAACAACCTTTCCTTCCTTGATCTCTCTTGTACCACCAGTCTTGGGCCCCATATGCTGGTGAACTTCTGGAGAAAAAGGAAGACTATCACTTATGGTGCCTGCGTGGGTGAGTTATACATCTCTCTTGCTCTGGGCTCCACGGAGTGTGTTTTGTTGGCTGTCATGGCCTATGACCGCTATGCTGCCATCTGTCATCCACTGCGTTACACTACCATTATGAGCCAGTCTCTCTGTTTCACAATGGCTGCTATCTCATGGGGAAGTGGCTTCAGCAATTCACTAGTACAGACAGTCATGACCCTTAGTCTTCCACGTTGTGGGCAGAACCAGATAGACCACTTTTTCTGTGAGGTACCAGCCTTAATCAAATTGGCCTGTGTGGACACCTCTGTTAATGAGGCAGAGCTCTTTGCCTCAAGTGTGCTGTTCCTTCTACCACCTCTGGGTCTGATCACAATCTCTTACAGCTACATTGTGGCTGCTGTACTGAGGATCCGCTCAGCTGAAGGGAAGCGGAAGGCCTTCAACACCTGTGCCTCCCACTTGATGGTGGTGTCACTCTTCTATGGCTCAGCTATTTGTAGTTATCTCCGATCTCCGTCCAAGTACTCCGGTGATGAAAGCAAGATGATTTCCCTCTTCTATACCTTTGTCACCACCATGCTTAATCCACTGATCTACACTCTGAGGAACAAAGAGATTTGGAAAGCCATCCGAAGAATGATGATCAAGAATAAAGAATAACAGGTTTTGAAATAGTGAAGAAGGTTAAATATCTAGGAGTATATATTGCAGCCTCAAATGTAAAATTGTATAAGAATAATTATGAAACACTATGGTTGAAGGTACAAAGGGACTTAAATAATTGGAAAAAATTACAATTATCATTACTGGGAAGAATTGCAGTTGTTAAAATGAATGTTCTACCAAAGTTTCTCTTTCTGTTTCAGATGATACCTATATTGAAAAAGGATGCCAACCTTGATCAATGGCAGAAGGGTATTAACGAATTTATCTGGGTGGGGAAAAAACCAAGAGTTAAATTCAAGATTTTACAAGATGCCAGGGAAAGAGGGGGACTCAAGGCGCCAAATTTGAAATTGTACTATGATGCGGTTGCCTTGACCTGGGTTAGTGATTGGCTTAATCTAACTAACAAGAGAATACTGCATCTTGAGGGATGGGATTTGGTATATGGATGGCATGCATACTTGCTTTATGATAAGAAGGTAGACAGGGCTTTTAAATCTCATATTCTTAGAAGTGCTTTATTGCGTGTCTGGAAAAAGTATTATTATAAGTTAAATTATAAAATACCGATTTGGGGAATTCCTGGACACGCGATAGAGGGCGTATCTATGGGAGTGAGTATGGATATGGTTTCTTATAAGGAACTACTTAGATTGCAAGGGAATGATTGGCAACTTAAACCAGTAGAGGAGTTAAGACAAGAAAACATAAGTTACTCTTGGTTTCAATATACCCAATTGAAAGCTAGGTGGAAGTCAGATCAAAAGGTTGGCATCACAACTACAGATCAAAATTTAGTAAAGCAAATTAGAGATTCAAATTGTGCACATATAAAGAGGATATATAATGCTTTAATTGAATTGGATTCGGAAACGGAACTGGTTAAAGACTGCATGATAAAGTGGACACAAAATATTCAGGAACCAATTTCATTGGACACCTGGGAGATAATTTGGGTCAGAAATGTTAAATTTACCCAGGCTCAAAATTTAAGAGAAATTTTTTATAAAATGTTTTATAGATGGCACCTGGATCCCAAGAAGCTGTCCAACATGTATCCTAATCTACAGTCTAAATGTTGGAGGTGTGGTAGTTTAGAAGCTACTTATTTTCACATGTGGTGGACTTGTAGAAATATAAAAGCTTTTTGGATTAAAATTTGGTGGGACATTCAAAAGATTTTTAAGAGAAAGATAAAGTTTTCCCCGCAATTGTTTTTATTGGGCATTGTTGTAGATTGTGATGTTAAAGAAACTAACTTGATGTTGAACATGATAACAGCAGCAAGGTTACTGGTGGGACAATATTGGAAGAAGGATAGTTTGCCCACTATAGAAGAATGGGTGTTTAAAGTTTCGAATCTTGCAGAAATGTCTAAGATTTCTGCTTATCTAAAGGATCATTCACAGGAAAGATATATTTCAGTTTGGAGGAGATGGATAAATTATATTCAAAACAAATATGGGACTAAAAAGTATCATTTAGCTTATGAGTAGATTTTAGTGGGATATTGTTATTGGTACGTTGTTTGTAGTTATGTTAAAAGAGAGTTAAAGCGCATTATGAATTTGCAGTGGCATAGCGTGGGTTGTCAGCACCCGGGGCAAGGCAAGTAATTTGCGCCCCCTAACCTGTGGATTTTAGCACTCGAGTCTCTTCCACTAGCTCAGGAATTCTGGGAGTTGAAGTCCATGAGTCATAAAAGAGCCAAGGTTGCCTACCCCTGAGTTAGGTTCAAGGCAAAAAAGGGTCTCTGGAGAAGAGGGAAAATGCTAGTTTAAAACTGAAACAAGGCAACTTTAAGGTGCCTCAGCTGTGATTTAGGATGAGACAAAGAGAGGACATGGTGTTGAAAATGGTTAATGGGGCATGTTTGTTCCACTCTTAGTGGATGTCAAGATAAACCCCATGAGAGAATGACCTTACAACAGATGTGAATAGGCTTGGACTACGTTTGTAGATTGAGTGCATACATCACATGGAGCGATGATGGGCTTCATCAAGATTTATGATCCCACAATTGGCTAGTTTTCTCCATCTTGTCCTAAACCCTGGATACCAACCACGGTTTATGGCTTAGCATGTGGTGTGGGGTGACCCAACATGTTAGGCAACAAACAATGACTTCCAACTTACAATGCCTCAGCTTCCCAAGGTTATTCCAAAGCCGGAAAAGCCAACCAACCCACCCTGCAGCTTTGCCTGCTTAGGCTGAACCCCAGGAGTTCATACTTGCTGTGGCGCCTGACCTATTTTCTGCCCAGACGCTGCTTATCCAAGCCAAGCCGCCTCCTTCTCTTTGGCACCTCGCCCCAAAGATTCGCCGGACTGGCTGGAAACTCTCGCTGCTGGCGACGTGTGTCGGGGGGGCGTCCTGATCGCCTCCTGCAGGGGGAACCGAGTGGCCACAGAGAGTCAATACGGCAGGAGGAGGAGGAGAAGGAGGAGGAGGAGGAGCAGCAAGCAGCCGCAGGTGCGGCGGCTGCAGTTGTTACCTTTACCTCCGGGAAAGGAGGAGACGGGGGCGGGAGCTGGGTCGGGGGGGGCGGGCTTGCAGGTTGAGAGCCAAGCGGAGGAGAGCCGCGGCGGGAGAAAGAGAGGGAGGCGAGATGCCGCCAAGCCTCCCCACCCCCACCCGAGAAAGGAGGCGATCTGCAGCCGCGAGAGGACGGGATCCCGCTCTGGCTGGGCGCAGCGAATGCGGTTGCTTTCTATGCTCCGCCCACTCGCTCGCTCCTCCGACCCTCGGTGAAGCAGAATCGTCCCCCTCTGGCGAGCTTAATGGGCGCCCCCCCCAGATGTTGCGCCCGGTGCGGCCGGCCCCCCCTGCACCCCCCACGCTACGCCACTGTGAATTTGGTTAATTGTATATTATGCATAATTTTTATTTAGAATATGATTATTGTAACTATAATCCTGTATTTAGCTCTGGGAAGTGGGGGGGGGAAGTGGGTGGGTTTGGGGTGGGAGGGATTTGGGGATATATTGTAAAATTTTGTTTTTGTAAAACTCTTTAATAAAAAAAAAGAATAAAGAATATCAATAATGAAGGTCAATGTCTAATGAAGGTCATTTATCAACTTTATTCAACAGACCAAAACCAATACTTTTAACAAATGCTCATTCTTTGTTACTCCAAACGTGCTGCAAAGACTAATGATGAAAAACTAAAACTAGTAGCTGCTATTTCTTTCAGAAAAAACATGATTCATGATAATTACAATGATGGTGATGTTTATAATTGCAGGGACAGTGTGCTTTATTTTTTATTGCTCATGTATATCACCTTTGGAATAATCCAACAAATTACACAGTGTTGGGAAAAATGGTATTTAACTATAAATGGTGTTTAATTTAAAAGCACTTCAAGAGTTTAAAAATAGGTAATTTACTCATTCCAGATCTTAGTTAATCTGAATTTCCACAAATATGCATTCTAATGGTCTATAGCAGCGGTGTCAAACTCACGTCACGTGATATCTTTTTTTTCCATTGCCAGCAATTGGGTGGATGCGGTTTCGCCATGATGCATGCAGCCTGTGGGCCGGCAGTTTGACACCCCTCGTCTATAGTGTGTACACATAAATGATTACCTATTTTAATTATTTGCTACTTTTGATCTTTAAAACTCCATAAAACAGTATATATATCCACATTTCTGCATAGGTCCATTCAACCCCTTAGCTATTTCCTTGACCCTTTGCATTAAATATATAGTCAGTGTGTGCTGTAGACAGAACTTCTTCATGTGGAATATCCTCTCCAAGATAATAAACTGTGATTCATGCTGTTGCTGCTGGTAGTGCTTTAAATCAAGTGCTGAAAAAGAATAAAATAGGTGATTGCTGGAAAGGCTCCTAGTTTAATAAACCCTACCTTTAACAATGTTTGAATAGTAAAAAGATGAGATATAAGTTAAAAAATACATATGTGTTTATGTGTGAAATAAATAAAACAAGGTTGTGCAGTCCTTTGGAAGAAGTGTATTAAAACACGCTAGAGCAGGGGTGTCAAACTCATTTTCATTGAGGGCCGCATCAGCACTGTGGTTGCTCTCAGGGGGCTGGGTGGGCATGGCCAGGGTGGGTGTGGCCTACTTGGTGGGCGTGGCTAGAGTACGTATGGCCTACTGGGTGGGCGTGGCCCACTCTACGTCGTTCGCATCAAGGGTGCCTATGGGGGCCTGGGCAGGAGTGGGACAGATCTGAGAGTCTCTGGCAGAAGGAGGGTCTCTGGGCCAGGGCCAAGGCAGCGGGGGCCGTTCCCTCACTGTTTCCAGGATGGCTTCGTGGGCCGCATGAAACCACTTCGCGGGCCGCATCCGGCCCCCAGGCCTTGTGTTTGACATGTCTGCGCTAGAGTGCAAATGCAGAACACATCTGCAACTCAAGTACTGTAGTGAGTTTTTCAAACAGCTGAGGGGAGGTTTTCATTTCACTTTTTCAGATCCATTCTCTTCTTTTACATTTTTTAAAAATTAAATCCAAACAACAACAGAAAGAATACACATAACTAGCCTTTGGATATTGATAAAGGGGTTCTTTAATATACCACTTGTAGTAGACATACTCAAAATTACTGTAATTCCCACAATATTTTGAATTTTGCATGGAACTCTGAGGAAGATAGGTGGTTAAGAAATACGAAATATAAATAAATATCCATTAAATCTGCATTATATTGTTCTGTTCCATTCTATGGGGTTCTTCAGTTCTGATGGTATTTTTGGAAAAGATGCTAAGGTTGCATTCCCGAATCTAGAATTATGCCATTGTGCATACTTTCTGACCAATAACAACTTTTGGAAAGTTTCACAGTATAAATTCTCTTTACAATAAATAGCGCGCAATAGAACTGTGAAAATTGTAGGATAGGGTACTCTCTGCATTATGGGCTCCAATCCTTTATATCTATTTTTTTTTGTCCCGTTCAATCGTGTCTGGTTCTCGGAGACTGCTTGGGCAAGTCCCTGCATGGATTTTTTTTGGCGTTTTCGGATATTTGGTTGGAAACCAACCTTGCATCCTTATTATACATGAACGCAGCCCGATCAGAAAAAAAAATCGGTCTAGAAAACTCATCACAAGAGGAAGAGGATTGTTGCGTGGACAGTCTAGCGCTTATTCTTTTTTTTTCTACTGCTCTTGAAGAGTGGCCGCTCTGCGCTCTCGAGCTTGTCTCTCCGGGAAACCGATCGAGCGTTCTTTCTGAGTCTGCACGTGGGGTTACATTTAGAAGCCGACGACAGGTGGTAAATGGACTGAGAGCAAAGGTATTTTTTGATTTTTATTATAGACTATGTCGAATATAGCGATTAGGATTATGATTCGAGCATTTGGACTTTAAGATGCAATCACGAGCTCCTCCACTAAACTGTTACACTACACTTGGGGGGGGGTACTTAAGAGTGGTAGAAATTGCATGGAAACTTAAACTGCTCGATTTTCTCAGTTCAAAGCGAGCTTAGTGAGAGGCATTCACAGAAATCCTTTTCTTCTCAAAAACTCGGGCGCAACGTTTCTTCAAGTGTCTCTTACTCCCGATTTGGAGGAAATTCGATTCCAACCCTCATTATTCTCAGCCGGTGGAAAGGGCTGTCTAGAATGAGGCAGATCGTCAATCTAGCACACCGAAGAGCTTCCAGACCGGAGAAAATCGAAGTAGATGCAATTACTCTTCTGCAGAAGTAGACCATCTGCTTCTTTTTGGTGGAATGGCGACATTCCATGGTGAAAAAAGCAAGGTTCTACATTTAGGCAGGAAAAATCAAATGCACAGGTATAGTATAGGTGGTACCTTGCTCAATAGCAGTAACTGTGAGAGGGATCTCGGAGTCCTAGTAGACAATCACTTCAATATGAGCCAGCAGTGTGCTGCAGCTGCCAAAAAAGCCAACACAGTGCTAGGCTGCATTAACAGAGGGATAGAATCAAGATCAAGGGAAGTACTAATACCACTTTACAATGCTTTGGTAAGGCCACACCTGGAATACTACATCCAGTTTTGGTCACCACAATGTAAAAAAGATGTCGAGACTCTAGAAAGGGTACAGAGAAGAGCAACAAAGATGATTAGGGGGCTGGAGGCCAAAACATATAGGGAACGGTTGCTGGAATTGGGTATGTGTAGTTT
Organism: Vipera berus; assembly: GCF_964194415.1. Lineage (NCBI taxonomy): Eukaryota > Metazoa > Chordata > Lepidosauria > Squamata > Viperidae > Vipera > Vipera berus. The sequence goes on from NC_138203.1 coordinate 266,065,729, forward strand.
AACGAAGAGAAGAGTGAGGGGTGACATGATAGCAGTGTTCCAATATCTCAGGGGCTACCACAAAGAAGAGGGAGTCAAGCTATTCTCCAAAGCACCTGAAAGCAGGACAAGAAGCAATGGATGGAAACTAGTCAAGGAGAGAAGCAACCTAGAACTAAGGAGAAACTTCCTGACAGTTAGAACAATTAACCAGTGGAACAACCTTGCCTCGAGAGGTGGTGAATGCTCCAACACTGGAAGTTTTTAAGAAGAGACTGGACAGCCATTTGCCTGAAATGGTATAAGGTTTCCTGCCTGAGCAGGGGGTTGGACTAGATGACCTCCAAGGTCCCAACTTCTTCTTCTTCTTCTTCTTCTTCTTCTTCTTCTTATTATTATTATTATTATTATTATTATTATTATACCAAGACAAACCCATTTCGTCACATTGATAAGAAACTTCGTCGAGAGGCGAGCTAGATCTAGAGCGTTTTTACTTTTCTGGGGGACGAGTTAAGCAGCATTTGGCCAAGTTCAGTATACGGAGTAGAGAGGGAAATGTATGGCTCTGGAATTGTGGTTGAATTTCAGCTTGTATCAACCCAGATCATTATGGCCAATGGTGATCTATTATTTGGGAACATTTATATTTGTTTCTGCATTAAATTATATATCGAAATATACAGAACAGTATTAACCGTTTTGGAAAAATAGATAGATCCACGTTAAACTAGTTCGTATTAACTAAACAGCTTGGGAAAATTATTTACATTTTCATTTCATACATTTGCATTGTATATAAATATAGCTGCATACATTAATTCTTTCACTATTTACTCCAGGTTTTTTCTCCCCTCTTTCTGGGTTTAAAGTTATATGGAAAGAGACCTGTCCCTATTTATTTGACAAAGTACCAGACCCCAAATCAATAATTTTAATATTAGAAAACATTTGAGATAATGAATGATTGATTAGGGAAAGTGGCTTTTCCATATAAGATGAAAAAACATCAGCTTGCCAACCAGCAAAAGAAGGTCAGAAATCTCAAGTGGCCCTCAAACGTGTTTATTCTTAAGATAGGGTATGAGTGATTATTCTGGGATCACCTTTTGATTTTTATGATCAAGTGTATGTGTTCTTTCAAATACAGCCTCCGTTTATTTTCTAATTATGGAACAAGGAGGTTCCTGCTTTGAGTCAGAACTTGATTTTTGTCCTGAGTGTGGTACTGTCCTGCCTCTGCCAGGTATCCAGGATAAGGTGATATGTCCCTGTTGCTTTTTCAACATTGATGTGCAAGGTAAGTTCTGTTTTGTAGGTGTATATTCATCCAGGAGCATAGATACCAAATTCTAAGCATACTTTTCAGCGTTCTTTTATTAAAAGAAATTGGTAATTATTTTCTATCTTTCCCATCTGAGTTCATTCATTTAATACTTCCACCATTTATTTCTGCACTTGAAGCAATGAATGAAATCTCAGTTTCATGCACTATTAGCGGGCGGGGTGTCTATTACTGTAATGAACATCCATTTAAATTGGAAATTACTCATTTCATGTTTAAATATGGAAACGTGTTTATTCTGAGTCCTAAATGTGCTTAATTTTTCAAAACAACAGAAGAGATTAGTGTATCCCTTATAACTAGAATCTATCATTTCATAGAAAACACAATCTTTGAAAACAAAAAAAATGATACAAAAAGTGGTACCCTTGATTTAGAAAACTAGTTGTCAGGAAAAAGTTGTAATTTAATCCTCTTCCTGATATGCTAGATTTTTATCTGTTGGAAATAACACAGCTTTAGTGATCATGTGTTCCACTCCAAATTGTGAGAATATAAGGAACATTAGATGAAATATAAAACCAGTTTGGTATAGAGGTTAAGCACCAGGCTAGAAATTGGGAGACTCTGAGTTCTAGTCCTACCTTTAGGCATGATGCCAGCTTGGTGACCTAGGTCCAGTCACTTTTTCTCAGCTCTAGGAAGAAGAAAAAGAAGACAAGGGCAACACACTTCTGAAATGTTGCCGGTAATATTACAGAGATTTGTCTATCAACATTGACTTAAAAGCAAAAAAAAAAAGAAGAGAAAAGAAAAATTGACAAGCTTGAATTAAGGAGCATTTTAATCATTCTTCATACATTTTCCTCTTTGCATAGATTTTGAAAAGAGAGTCATCCATACATCTGTCACATTCAACAAAATAGATTTTTCTTCTTTGAGTGCAGAGGACGGAAAAGAAGTTAAGGGTCCACTGGTGAGTGAATGAGAAGACTAGTTATTAGTTCCATTAGGCACCATAGGCAAGATGGTGTCAATATGCAAATGATGAAAATTACATGATTTGTGGCTCTTTGCTTTATTTGCATAATTACGTCACCCTTGCAGATCCTGTCTGGGTCACCCTGTGCTGACATGGGAAATAACAGACCCCACCCTGCCCCATCAAACATTTAAAATAAGCTTTGACTGTATTATATTTTCTGGAAACAATTTTAAGAAATAATCAATCTGGAATAGCTGCAGAGAAGGAAAATGAACAGGAGAGCAGAAATGAATTCCTTTGCAGTGGGGGTCATGTTTACCCTTGAGGAAAGACCAACTCCATTCTTAGATTTTTTTTAAAAAAAAATTGTGTGTAGGAGGTTACACGAGACATAAGCTTGTATAAGGGCACCTTGAAAGACTCTGCAGCCTGTACTTATTGCCTCAGTTTCACCTTAAGGATTCTGCCATACCAACATCAAAAGGTTTACTGAACTCTTTATTTTGTCCATTTCAATCTTTTCAGATTGACAGAAAATGTCCTCGGTGTGGGCATGAGGGCATGGCCTACCATACTCGGCAGATGAGATCTGCAGATGAAGGACAGACGGTTTTCTATACCTGCATCCAATGCAAGTAAGAGCTTGTATATTTTAGATTTAGATTTTAGATTTTATTAGATTTATATACCGCCCTTTTCCCGTAGGACTCAGGGCAGTTTACAGGGTGTTTAAAACATCAATACAAAAATTAAAAAACAATTAAAAATGATTAAATTCAGTCCCTGAAATAAAAATATAAAAACCCCAATTAAAACTCTCAGCCTGGGCCGGAAAGCTCAAAGAGCCAGGTCTTCAGGTCCCGGCGAAATGAGCGAAGGTCGGGGGCAGTCCTAAGCTCCACGGGCAGCTGGTTCCAAAGGGCAGGCGCACCCACAGAGAAGGCCCTCCCCCTGGGTGTTATCCGCCGGCAGTCTTACCGGCGGCACCCTGAGAAGGCCCTCCCTGTGGGAGCGCACAGGACGAAGGGAACTTGATGCCGGCAGCAGGTGTTCCCTCAAATATCCCGGACCCAAGCCATTTAGGGCTTTATAGGTCATCACCAGCACCTTGAATCTCACCCGGAGGGCAACCGGAAGCCAATGCAGCTTGCGGAGTAAAGGTGTTACATGGGAGTATCGGGAAACCCCCATCACAACTTGCGCAGCTGCATTCTGCACCATCTGAAGCCTCCGAGTGGTCCTCAAGGGCAGCCCCATGTAGAGAGCGTTGCAGTAGTCTAACCAGGAGGTCACGAGCGCATGAGTGACTGCGTAGGGCATCTCGGTCCAAGTAGGATCGCAACTGGCGCACCAGGCGAACCTGGGCAAAAGCCCCTCTGGTCACGGCTCCTATGTGATCTTCAAAACTGAGCCGTGAATCCAGGAGGACGCCCAAGTTGCGAGCCCTATCAACGGGAGGTAACACCCCACCCCCCATCGTTAACGATGGAATAGATTGGTTATATTGCCTCCCTTGACTTGCTTATGATGACTAGATATTTTAAATTAAGTCCCATTTGTTTTGTCCCAGCTATATTGTTTGCTTGTTACAAGACTCAACATTAAATGTTAGGATTAGCCCTTAAGACCATAAACTATTTAGGATTTATATATTTTACTATTTTATTCAGGGATTATCTAAACCTGTACAAATTCCCCCAAAAATATGGCACATTGTTTTCTGGTTTACCAGTAGAAGCTGTGAATGTTGTTCTTTTTTTTTTTTTAAATAATTTTTATTAATTTTATTATTTAAAAACATTGGACACAGTACCAGCGAGCTGACAAACCTTTTTGTCTACAATGTTTAAATATATATATATATACATGTATATATGTACATCAAAAATACACTTAAATACACTTAGATTACAAATCGATAAAATACCACAATATTTAAAACAGTGAGCTAGTCTGTAAAACCTAATAGAGACCTTTCTTTTTATCCATCCAAAGATACAATTTGTTCCAAATTCTATAATAGTCTGATTGATCTTTATTCTTTAATTCCAAAGTTAATTTGTCCATTTCAGCGCAATCCCAAATTTTCCTAATAACCTCTTTTTGTCCTGGGATCTCATTCTTTTTCCATTTTTGCGCAAATGATAATCTAGCTGCTGTGATAATATGGATCGTTAAGTATAGCACATCTTTAGGATATTTCTCTTTCGTGATTCCCAACAAGAAAAGTTCTGGACTAAACTCCAGATCTTGATTCAATATTTCTTTCAGCCAAATCCAAATCATTCTCCAAAATTTTTGTGTTTTACTGCAAGACCACCACGTGTGGAAGTATGTTCCTATCTCTTCAGAACACTTCCAACATTTGGGAGATGCTGTTGTGTACATTTTTGCTAAGCGAGCTGGGGGAAGATGCCATCGGTAAAACATTTTAAATAAATTTTCTTTATACGATGAGGCCAGTGTTATCCTTTTATTTCTATCCCAAATTGTTTGCCAAGTATCTAGGTCGATGTTATGTCCTAAATTGTTAGCCCAGGTCAACATGGGGTCTTTCACTTGCTCTTCAAACAGCTTATATCCCAAAAGTAATTTATAAAAATTCCTTATTTGTTTAGAGTCCGGTCCCAATAATATTTTGTCCAATGCTGTTTCAGAGGTATATATCCCCCATTCATTTTTATCCTTCCTAAATCTCGATTGGATTTGTAAGTAGGCCCACCAATCGAGTTTTATACCTTGTAATTCTAGTTCATTCCTAAGTTTCAATTCCCCCTCCTCATTCAGAATATCCTTGTATGAGATTATGTTACCCAAATCAAACAGATTTGGGTAAACTATCGCTTCAAGGGTGGATAGCCAGACCGGAATTTTGGTGTAGTTGTGAGATCTAATTTTTTTCCAAGTATTAAGTAGCGCTTGCCTGATCCGATGTCTTTGAAAATGCGAGAAAAGACCTTGTTTCTCCGTCCATAGGAAAGCATGCCAGCCATATTGCAAATCGTGACCCTCTAAAGTTAATAGTCTTCTATTTCTCAAGATTACCCATTCTCTAATCCAGCTCAGGGCCGCGGCATGGTAATATAATTCCCAGTCTGGCAATCCAAAACCCCCATTTTCCTTCGTGTCCTGTAAATATTTCAATTTAATTCTTGATTTTTTCCCCTGCCAAATAAAACTTAGTGATAATTTATCCAAATTTTGAAAAAATTTAGAGTCGAGTTGAATTGGGATATTCTGAAACAGAAACAGGATTTTAGGCAGAATATTCATCTTAATGACAGCGATTCTTCCCAATAATGAGAGTTTTAGGTTTCCCCATCTTTCCAGATCACCTTTTATTTGGTTCACTACATTATCATAATTATCCTTTTTGAGTGAAGTGCATCTAGCCGTAATGTTAATCCCTAGATATTTTATTTTCTTGACTATTTCTATATCCATGATTCCGGCCAGATTACCTTTTTGTTTATTGGTCATATTTTTAACAATCATCTTGGTCTTATTTCTATTTATTCGCAGTCCGGCAACCTCACCATATTTAGATAATTCTTCCAATAGCTTTGGTCCCGTCTGACATGGATCCTCCATAATAAAAACCAGATCGTCCGCAAAAGCTTGCAATTTAAAGGTTTCCTTTTTAATGGTTAATCCTTTTATCTTTGGGTCATTTCTTATAGTTCTCGTTAATACTTCAAGAGTCAATATAAAGAGCAATGGTGATAAGGGGCAGCCTTGCCGTGTTCCCTTTTGAATTTGAAACTTGCTAGATGCTTCCCCATTAATAATTATTTTTGCTTCCTGATTGTCATAAATTGCCCTAATTATATTTATAAATTTTTCACCCATATTCATAAAGCTAAGCTGTTGGCACAAAAAAGACCATTTAACGTTGTCAAATGCCTTTTGGGCGTCTAAGAAAAGTAATGCCATCTGTTGTTCGCTATGTAATTCATAGTACTCCAATGTATCTAATATTATTCTAATGTTGTGCTTAGTGTGTCTCTTAGTGAGAAAACCATTCTGATCTGCGTGTATGAAATCATTCAGAAATCGTTTCAATCGTTCCGCTATAATTGATGTAAATATCTTGTAGTCCGAGTTAAGAAGTGATATGGGTCTGTAATTTTGGATTAATGTATGGTCCGTGTTATCTTTCGGGATAAGGGTTATGTTTGCCTCTAGCCAAGATTTAGGCGTCCTTGCGCCTTCTAATACTGCGTTAAATACCTCCACTAGGGGTTGAGCTAGGATATTTTGTAATTCTTTATAAATTTCTGATGGAAGACCGTCGGGTCCCGATGCTTTATTATTCTTTTGTGCATTAATAGCTTTTATCACCTCAGATAGTCGAATTTCCTCATTTAACATATTTCTGGTATCTTCTGTGACCTTGGGTAGTTTGGCTCTTTGAAAATATTCCTCCATTTTCTCCACACTTGCCTGACTATCTTCTTTGTATAAACGTTCATAAAATTCCTGGGCTATAATTTTTTTTTTTTCCTCCTGGTGGAATATTCTCCCTTCCTCATCTCGTAATTCGTGAATCCAGTTTTTCCCCTTTTGTTTTCCCAATTTATATGCTAGCCACCGGCCCGGTTTATTTGCATTTTCAAAAAAATTTTGTTTCGTGTTTCTCAATTGTTGGGCTAATTTCTCTTTGTCTAGAATGTTAAGTTTGTGTTTAATCAGATCCATAGATTGCTTGATATTCTCTTTTTGTGGATCTTGTTGGAGTATAACTTCTAAGCTCTTATATTCCTCTTCTAATCTTTCCCGTTGTTGTCTTTTCCCCTTATTTTTATATACCATATATGCCCTCGCTACCCCTCTCATCATTGCCTTAGCTGTATCCCAATTGTTTTGTACTGAGGTGTCTATAGCTTTATTTTCCTTAAAGAAAAAACTTAGTTCTCTCTCCATCTTAGATTTGAATTCGTCTTCTTTTAAAATTGCTCTTTGGAGCGTCCATCTGGGAATTTTTTTGGAGCCTTTCCAGATAAGTTTAATAGGATTGTGATCTGCCCAAGTACCTGTCGCTATATGTACCTCGTCTATTTCTGAACTAATTTCTTTCGTCATCCATACCATGTCTATTCTAGACCATGAGCTATGTCGGTTGGAGTAATATGTATATTGTCTAGCCTTACGATTTCTTTCCCTCCAGACATCTTGGATATTTAGTTCCTCCGCCAAGTTGAGAAAAGATCTCGGTAGAGTTCTTCTCTTCTTTTTCCTAAGCGTCTTTCCCATATAATCCAAATTTGTATCTAGGATAGCATTAAAATCTCCTATTAAACAAATCTCCTCATAATCAATGCTACATATCTTATTGTGAAGTGTTTTGAAAAATTGTTCTTGGTTATGGTTTGGGGCATATATCTCTACCATCATGACCTTCCTGTGATTTATTATAACCTCGACTATCAGTATTCTACCCTCTTTATCGTTATAAATTTGTTTTGCAGTCAATTTTGGGTTTACATATAGTGCCACTCCTCTCTTTTTCTTGTGTCGGTCTAAGGAAACGAATAGGTTCCCTATTCTTGGTTGTACTAACAAATATTTTTGTTGTTCCTTTATATGGACTTCTTGTATTGCCACGATATCCAATTGTTGGTGAATAAGCCTATTAAAAAATTTCCGCCTTTTCACTGGCGAATTCAATCCATTAATATTCACAGACATAATACTACACTCACCTCCCTTCATCTTACTTATTTCTGGTTTTTGTGGATCTCGTGATTCGGGGCTCTCTCTCTTCCTTGTCTCTAGTTCCATGTTTCTCTGTTAACTCACCGGATTTGTTCCTTCTATCCTCTGTAGCTAAGATCTTCCCATCCATTGCCACACGTATTGTATCTCTTTCTCTTACCTCCCTTCCATCTTGATCTTCTAAATCTGCTTCCTCTTGGCTATGGAAGTGACGTTTATAGAAATCTTCTGCCTTCTCTATCGTGTCCAGTCTATGCCTTCTATCCTGCCACGTAACTAGAATACCCTCTGGAGTTAGCCATCTAAAGTTTACATTTTCTCTTATTAATTTAGATGTTAAAAATTGATAGCCGCGTCTCAGATCCCTCATCCTTTTAGGTATCTGTTTAAGGATGGTGATTGGTTGGCCCCGAAATTCTAATGGTTCCTCTCTAGATCTATGCAGAAGCTCATCCCGAATTGATTTTTTAACTAACCTTACATGTACTTCTTTTGGGAGGTTGTGCCTTCTCGCATAATTAGTTTGGACCCTGTATGTTTCATCAATTTCCGCCAGCATTTCCTCCTTCCCTACACCGAGTGCCTTTGCCATCAGTTCTGCCATCATGACCAACAGATCTTCCCCTCTTTTTTCTTGAACGTTTTGGAAGCGTAGATAATGAGCAGCCTTTTCTGCTTCCAGAAAAATAACTGTTGTTTCTAACTCCTTATTAGCCTGAAGGAGTGTTTCATTTAAATCATCTACTCTCTTTTCCTCTTTTTCCATTCTAGCTTCCATATCTTGAAGTCTTTGTTCATTTTTGACTAATTGTTGTTGAATCCCTTCAAATTTATCATCTATCGCTTGGATCTTCCCCTTTAATTCACCAGTGTCGTTTCTTATTTGGCCTATTTCTCTCTTCATCTCCTCGTGATTTTTGGCCATTGCCTCGTGTAGGTTTTGCAAAAGGGCATGTAAATCTTTAAAGGAATTCGAGTTAGATCTTTCCCTTTGCAGCATATCCTCTATAGATTTCTGATTGGAGGGACTTGAGGCCATCCCCTGTCCCTGTGCTGCCGCCTTTTTGCCAGCGCTAGGCTTAGTTGCTCCCGAAATGCTTGTCATGTTTCCCCAATTATAGCAGCGTTTTATCAATGTGTAATACCCTGAGTGTTATATAAACCTTTTAACTCTATGACAAAAGATATATAAAACAGTTACCACCAGATACTTATTACCAACTAAGCAATTTATATAATAGAATTCTATAGTATGAATATATTCAAAGTCACGTTCTTCTTCTTTTTTTCCCCCGTTTCCGGCGCAGAAATTGGCACCTTTTCCGTCTTCCTCTGCTGTCAAAGACCAGTAGGTGTCCCACTAAACAAACCTCCAGTTACTAAATTGCTAAATCAAATGGCCGCCCGTGACAAGTAGAGTAGAGTTTCAAAAGTTTCAAAAGTTCACGAATTCAAAATTTACCAGAATAGACCAGACTAGACCAAGCTGATCGCTTTCCACGCCCGACAATCCAGAGTTCAGTCTCTAAGGCTCCAAAGCTCAGACTTTGACCTGTTGTAGCTTATCTCCAGCTAAAATACAGTCATATAGTCTTCGGCTTTCTTTCCCTTGCTGTTTTTGCCAAACGCCTCCCTCAAGACTTCTATCGCCGCTTATTCCCTCTCCATGAGGCTCCCACTTCGAACCAGTACCTCTTTCACAAGCGCTTCCTATTTAATATTCGGATACACTCTCCGTCAGCTCCGCTCTACCGTTGTCCCGCTGCTTACGTGCTAGCTCCGTCCCTCTGTCAGATCTTCATGTCGGCCATTACTGGCCTCCTTCTCCCCGGTTCGCTCGCATCAGACTTTCTCCGGATCTTCAACACGAACCGCCGCTCATGAAGGTTCTCCGGGCTGCCTGCAACTTCGGATGTCCCTACAGGACCTCCTGAAGCTCCGAAAAGCCCCCGCGAACACTGGGTGAGAGGTTGTGCGTGGAGAGAGCTCCGTTCACACAGCCGCCCGCTCTGACAGTTGGCTCCGCCCCCCCGTGAGAGCTTGTATATTTTAGATTTAGATTTTAGATTTTATTAGATTTATATACCGCCCTTTTCCCGTAGGACTCAGGGCAGTTTACAGGGTGTTTAAAACATCAATACAAAAATTAAAAAACAATTAAAAATGATTAAATTCAGTCCCTGAAATAAAAATATAAAAACCCCAATTAAAACTCTCAGCCTGGGCCGGAAAGCTCAAAGAGCCAGGTCTTCAGGTCCCGGCGAAATGAGCGAAGGTCGGGGGCAGTCCTAAGCTCCACGGGCAGCTGGTTCCAAAGGGCAGGCGCACCCACAGAGAAGGCCCTCCCCCTGGGTGTTATCCGCCGGCAGTCTTACCGGCGGCACCCTGAGAAGGCCCTCCCTGTGGGAGCGCACAGGACGAAGGGAACTTGATGCCGGCAGCAGGTGTTCCCTCAAATATCCCGGACCCAAGCCATTTAGGGCTTTATAGGTCATCACCAGCACCTTGAATCTCACCCGGAGGGCAACCGGAAGCCAATGCAGCTTGCGGAGTAAAGGTGTTACATGGGAGTATCGGGAAACCCCCATCACAACTTGCGCAGCTGCATTCTGCACCATCTGAAGCCTCCGAGTGGTCCTCAAGGGCAGCCCCATGTAGAGAGCGTTGCAGTAGTCTAACCAGGAGGTCACGAGCGCATGAGTGACTGCGTAGGGCATCTCGGTCCAAGTAGGATCGCAACTGGCGCACCAGGCGAACCTGGGCAAAAGCCCCTCTGGTCACGGCTCCTATGTGATCTTCAAAACTGAGCCGTGAATCCAGGAGGACGCCCAAGTGGCGAGCCCTATCAACGGGAGGTAACACCCCACCCCCCATCGTTAACGATGGAATAGATTGGTTATATTGCCTCCCTTGACTTGCTTATGATGACTAGATATTTTAAATTAAGTCCCATTTGTTTTGTCCCAGCTATATTGTTTGCTTGTTACAAGACTCAACATTAAATGTTAGGATTAGCCCTTAAGACCATAAACTATTTAGGATTTATATATTTTACTATTTTATTCAGGGATTATCTAAACCTGTACAAATTCCCCCAAAAATATGGCACATTGTTTTCTGGTTTACCAGTAGAAGCTGTGAATGTTGTTCTAAAGGCAATCTTTGGTAGCCTCACACCTGGTCATTCCCCGTGATGGAAATATATCTGAGTTCCAGGAGGACTTTAAAGACTTAATTTACAATTCATTTTAGTCCTCACCTAATGACAGTAAAGCAGCCGTAAAGTGCAATGTCAAGTGACCATGACCCTTAATGATAGAAATTCCAGTGCTCCTGCTTGCTGTCATTAAGTGAATCACTGAAGGTTGTATAGCAAGGGCTTCAAGAGATTGCAGTTTGCATCTTCCTGCTGGCTTCTCCCTTGACTTTGCTTGTAGGAAGCCAGCAAAGAAGGTTGCAAATGATGATCACATGATAATGGGAACCTGTGACTTCATAATTTGAGCTGAGCATCAAGCACCCAGATTGCAAGGTCACCATAGGAAGATGGCATACAATGACTGATCATAACTACCACTCTTGTTCATCTCCAGTACTCATCTGAGTTCTTTTCAAAGATATGTATTGGAGATACCATTTGATGATGGCTCCAGATTTTTCTGCAGAATAGGTCTCAGATGAGTCTTCATTCTCTTGCCTATTCTGCTTTTGAAGTTCTGAAATAATCTACCTTGTCAGGTTATTTAAATTATGTCTAAAACAAGTGGGAGAGTTGTACAGATGTTATAATATTAATTGCTGTGTAAAATGATTACATGAGTCATTAATTACTCCAGCATATGTTTTTAATCCGTAGTCAGCAGTCGCGTGGAACTATAATACATCTCAAGAGTATTTATGCTGTTTGTTCTTTAAATTCTAGGTTTCAGGAGAAAGAAGATTCTTAATCGTGTTTGCCAAGATATATGGGGGAGAGTACTTAAAACTCCACTCGTGACAGAGAATCATTTCTGGATTTTTATGAAGAGACTGTAACGTTCTTAGATACTTTAGAAGCATCTCATTTAAACTGGATGATTGACAGATGGTGACTGGTTGCACAGTTCAAATGAAAATGGAAACAGCAAAAACGGGACAAATGGCCTTGCATAATTTCAAATCTCCTTTACCTCAATTGTTTTGATCAGTGAAAGAACACTATTGATAACATGGGTTGAGTTGCAAGTTTCTCTTTATTGCTGCTGTTACCTGTATTTATTTCCCTATAAATTCATGTTTTTATTGAATTTTACTGGTTCCTCCTGCTTCTATAAGCTTCTGAGCTTTTCACAGGACAAGGAACAAGATTGATCTTCCACTTTCCTTTGGATATGTTATGGCTTTCGTCATGCAGGTCTGAATTCTGTTTCAAAATGGAATTAAGAGGATTCTGTGGGGTGGTTGCTTAGCAATGCAATTGTATGAACTAATAATCCTATATTTTGCAAAGTGATCTAATTCTTCTGTTTTGTGGCTCTTTAAGAAATTGATGTGAGACTTTAGTAGCAATTAAATGAACATGATAGGAATAAATAATTTGTAGTCTTTCATGAGACATCATGAGGAAGCTATGCAAATGTTCTGATTTTTGTTATTGTGAGTCTCAAAAGTACCTCCCCTTAAAGGAGATGGGGCTGCTTGTGTAGTTTTTAGATATTGTACTAAATATCGATGAATAGGAGACACTATTCAATCACTTTTGCCTTTATTGGGACTTTCCAGGCAGTTCTGCATCCTCCATACTAGTTATTCAGTGTCCAATCTTTTAATAGGATTTGAACTCATTGGCCATTCACTTGTTGATTACTGTATTACTGTGCAATTAACTTTTAAGTTATCTTGGCCTGGCTGCCAGTAGCTTGCAGGAAAGATAGGCTTATAAAAGCCATATAATAATGCCTTCCTTTTCTTATATCCCTTCATATTAGAAAGTTTTCTGATTGAGGCCTGTAGGTTCAACTTCCGTTAACAGTTGAACATAGATCATAGCATGAGGCTGCCTAACCTGAATAATCCTAGTAACAACCAAACATGTTACATAGTGACTCCTACTGGTCAGTAGCTAACATAACATCAAAGCATCTTGAAGATTTCAAAAGGGTTACTAAAGTCCATTTCAGCTGGATACCAGTACTGTTTGATACACAGTCCTTTTGAATCATTGTGGGTCCTTAGCATCCCAATGCTGTTTTCTATCAATCTTTCCCCTTGGGTTTCCAAAATTTGATTTTCTTGATAGCATTCAATACAAAACAGAACACTGGGAATTGGCTTGTATATTGAAAAGTCATTGGGTTGTTTTAATTCCAATTCCTCTCCAAGGTGTGGGCTTATATTACACTTCTCTAATTAGGGAGGGAGGACAGAAGCGTACTCTTTGATGGTGTTGCATAATTTGGACAGGTGGGCATCTTTTTGGCCAGGGGTCAGCAACCTGAAACAGTGAAAGAGCCACTCGGAACCGGTTCCCTCACAAAAGGAAAAACTGGGAGCCGCAAAAAATGTGTGCACATGCGCATACATGCGCGCATGCACAGAACAGGGTTTGACTGAAGAGTGGAGCCAAGGCGAGATATGCACCTACCCTGCATATTTGAATTGATTGGTTGAACTTTTTTAGTCCCACTTTTTTTTGGACTGCACATGTCAGAGGACTGGGAGCCGCAGGAGCCGGCTGAAAGAGCCGCATGCGGCTCCGGAGCCGCAGGTTGCAGACCTGTGTTTTTGGCTCAACTCATGCACTGGTGTTAATGCATTGGGACTACACACTTACCAAACTGATAAAGCAGTTTCCTAATAGAATCTTGAAAAAGCCATTATAGTTCTTGTTTAAAGTCTGGACTAGTTAGCTGGGGCGTAGTTGGAAATCTTCTCAAATACAGGTATCAAATGTTGCAGGAAATGAGTGATCAGCTATTAACGGTAGAAAAAAACCCCTTCAGATTCATAAGAGTTCATTTGTCAGATAGTAGTTTGAATTCCAAGTCAGGAATTTGCCTTTACTGGCTTGCAATATTAAAATATTGAAAATGACGATACCATCAGAAGGTTGTCACATATTCCAGGATAGGTGTAGATGTTATATAGGTATCTGGTGATACTCCATACATCCAAGTTACAGAAAGAAAAAGCTTTTATCAAGCACTGCCTGCATTTTGAGATCCATGGTTTGCTTTGTACCATTCTAGGCAGCAGAGATTCCTGATGCTGTGTGCAGAGATTGTCCCTAGAAAGAGGTGTTCCTTAATGGACCATTTGAAAATTTACTGTGATGCAAAGTAGATCTGACCAGAGTCCTAAAGCATTTTTACAGATAGCAGCCCTTCAGAAGCCAGTGCTCCAGGGGGCAGCTTTTGTTTGCATAAACTGACAATGAAATTAACTGACCTTGCATTTTTGTTCCAATTATGTCAGGTAAACGTCAGGCAATAATGTGACAATTTGAAGTTCTTCGATAGTTTTAGGTTAAGCGTCTTGCTTAGCAATGGAAGGTTTAGGCTCAGTTGTGGTTGTAAGTCAAGGACTATCTATAAATGTTTCTATGATAGAGGTCCATAATGGGAGCTGATCCAAGGCAAATGGCTTACATAGACATAATGGTCTGTTTCATTGTGAAGTCTTTAACATTTTAACCCTTCAATAAACATGAAGTAGTATTTGGTGAGTCAGCATTTCTAAAGCTGGAAGTGTTATTTTAAAGGCTACAGGATTCTTTATCATCAACATTAAATTCCTGACAATGCCCCCTAATAGAAGTCGGCTGTTTTACTTTATTGATTCATCAAACAAAAATTACAAATTCAAAGAAAGAAAACAAAACTGACAGGGACCACAGGCACGCCAATGCACTTGATGCACGTCCCCTTAGGGCAGGGGTAGGCAACCTCGGCTCTTTTATGACTCATGGACTTCAACTCCCAGAATTCCTGAGCCAGCATGGCTGGCTCAGGAATTCTGGGAGTTGAAGTCCATGAGTCATAAAAGAGCCGAGGTTGCCTACCCCTGCCTTAGGGACTTCTTAAAATGTGAAGCGAGGTCCACGGGAGTTAAGTTAGAATGAAAGCTGGAGAAAGTTAAGAGCTGCGACAGCTGAACCGGGTAAGACATTCCAGCCATTAAACATTTCTATTACAAAAATCGGATTATTTTTTTTACAATCGAGTTTCCGTGGTAAAGCTTCGGGGCTGCCGTAAACAAAAGCCCGTCTTTTCATCGAGTCCGAAACTAGGATTGTGACCGTCATCTCTGCAGAACCAACCATGCCCCCACCCCCACCCCCCACCCCGGTCTCTAACGCGCTCAGGCGGCTCGCTTTCCTTTGGGGCACACCGGAAGTGAGTCTGGAATCTCCACGGGGATCGCTTAAGGCAACGCACATGCACCGGAAGTAGGAAGTAGGGGTTGGAAATCGACCGCCGCTGCTCCTGCTTGTGAGGTAGAGGCGGCGACTCCAGCGGGAGGGGTGGGCGCTGCGGCTGAACAGGCGCCGGGAGGTGAGGCTTGAGGAGGGCTCCGTCGAGCCCTGGATCGGGGCTCGAACGGAGATTCTTCCTTCCCGCAAGCAGCTCCATCGCAGACGGGCTCCCGCATCGCCGCAGCATGGCCGAGTCCACTTCTAAAGTGAGACCGACCACGACCGTCACCGAGACGGAGGTGACTGAGCCGGTGAGGAGAGGGCCGGGGTGGGGTGGGGTGGGGGTGCAGCCGGCGGCATGGCAACCGTGATGACGATAGAGAGGGAAGAGCCCCGCCCGCGGAACGTCGGCGCCTGCGGTTGTCGTGGCAACCACGAAGCGTGGGGGGGGGAAACTTCGGCGGTGGCGAGAAGGGCCGCGCGGCTGCGGCGCCAGCTGGCCCGGGATGGAAGGGAAGGGTTGCCATAACTTGGCGGCCAGTGGCTCTAAGGAGCGGAGGGCAGGTCTTTTGCCAGGTACTGATTCGCTGAGCGGAAGGTCTTCTCTCCGAGTCGGAAGAACATCTGGAGCAGGGGTCTTCAAACTTGGCCCTTTTATGACTTTTGGACTTCAACTCCCAGAATTCCTCAGCCAGGCACGCTGATTGAGGAATTCTGGGAGTTGAAGTCCACAAGTCATAAAAGGGCCAAGTTTGAAGACTCCTGATCTGGAGGGTGGGAGGAATGCTGAGGCTGCCCTTAACACCTTGCTGCAGTGGGAAGCAAGACCTGGTCAATAGAAGTCCATGTGTGAACTGAACCCGACCCGGTTTGAACCTTTTAATTGAGTCGGCATAATGGAGTAGATTTGGAAATAAAAGAGACTTCTGTCTCAGAATACAATCGCCTGGAATTTGGCAGATTATCACATAAATGATAATGTGACCCAAGTAGTAGTAGCAATAATAATAATAATAATAATAATAATAATAATAATAATAATAATAATAATAATAATAATAATAATAATAATAATAATAATAATAATAATAGAAGAAGAAGAAGTAGAAGTTGGAAGGGACCTTGGAGGTCATCTAGTCCAACCCCCTGCTAAGACAGGAAACCCTATACCTGGGATCAGCAACCTGAAACAGTGAAAGAGCCACTCAGAACCGGTTCCCTCACAAAAGGAAAAACTGGGAGCCGCAAAAAATGTGTGCGCATGCGCGTACATGCGCAGAACAGGGATTCATTGAAGAGTGGAGCCAAGGCGAGATATGCACCTACCCTGCATATTTGAATTGATTGGTAGAAATTTTTTAGTCCCACTTTTTTTTTTTGGACTGCACATGGCAGAGGACTGGGAGCCGCAGGGGACGGCTGGAAGAGCCGCATGCGGCTCCAGAGCCGCGGGTTGCAGACCTGTGCCCTATGCCATTTCAGAAAAATGGCTGTCCAGTCTCTTCTTAAAAACTTCCAGTGTTGGACCATTCACCACTTCGGGAGGTAGGTTGTTCCACTGGTTAGTTGTTCTAACTGTCAGGAAGTGAAGAGAGGAATTCTGGGAGATGGAAGTCCACAGGTCTTAAAAGTTACCAAAGTTGAGAAATAGCAATAGCACTTAGACTTATATATATCGCTTCAGAGTGCTTTACAGGCCCCACTGTAAAGCGGTTTACAGTATTAGCATTTCCCCCCACCCCACCCACCATCTGGGTCCTTATTTTGCCGACCTTGGGGAAGATGGAAGGCTGCTGTAGGAAGAAAAGTCTCCATCATGGTTCCTCCAAGCGGGGAATAAACATGGCAACTGCTTTGGGAAGAAGGTTGTAGTTTATTGCAGAGGAAAGGCAGACAGAAAGATGGATCCAACAGGAAAAGAATTGCTGAGCACATGTGGGTAGTGGGTTTTTATACCCCCTGGACTCTATTGTCTGGAGTTATTTCCTGTTCCAAGCTTTGTATTTCCTTTGTCACGTATTCTGTCCTGAGCCTAGGTGTGCCACTCTAGGATTCTTGCTGGTTGTCTGTCCAAGCCCACCTCCCTGGGGCAGGGGTATGTAGATTTTAGAAGTCTTCTTAGCTTCAACCTTCCTGAATGGTTTACATCTGCATTTCTATAGAGTTGGTTTCCGCTTGGGGGAGGGAGACTTGGGACTTGGGAGAAGGGCGGTATATAAATAAAATAATAATAATAATAATAATAATAATAATAATAATAATAATAATAATAATAATAATAATAATTATTATTATTATTATTATTATTATTGTTATTGTTATTGTTGTTGTTGTTGTTATTATTATTATTATTATTATTAAAACCTGGGCATGCTTTTCTGTCTCTTTAAGATCCTTTTAGGAAATATATTTTCCTGCCCTTTTAATATTTCCTTCTCTGGGGAGTTGACTTCCCACACTGCTTTGAATGCTTCAAAAGCCAAGATAGCATCTGCGCTAAAGGCACTGAAAATGAATCGGATTGATTTGAAGTTCTCTGATTCCGAGAACAGTTTGATCAAAGTGTTGTTCATAGAAACAAATTCCAGTATAAACTTAATCCAGAGATTCAGCTGAACCCCTTATGAACTGAATCTCCAAAAAGGGCGTGTGTATAGGCATATTGATCAGAAGCTAGACCTGTGGTGAGATCCAGTAGTGTTGCTTGTGCAATCTAAATTATTTTTAGGTGCACCTATTGTCTTTTTTTTTTCAATTATCAACTGTCTTCACAGACATTATTTATTTGAATTTTACTTCTACCTTGGATATTACAAGGGGCTGAGAGAATTTGGCTCGTGATCACCTAGGGCTAGGCCACTTACAATATTGTTTCAGTTGCAGAAGGTCCTTGACTTACAACCGGTCGCTTATTGAATAAAGTTATGACAGACCTACTTTGGGCTTATTTACGGTCATTTGCAGCGTCCCGCAGTCATGTAACAATGGTTTCGCTGAAAACCAGCACTTCCTCTCTTTTTTTTTCCCTTTTGGCAAAACTGTGCCCATAGCGAACCATGGATGATTTTGTAGATTGTTGATGAGTGTATCATATCAAGTATACCATTTAAATTTTCTCTATTTTAAGATGCTTTCTGATAGGGAAGAAACGTGCTAGACACTCTGATGTGATTATTAATGGATATAGTATTAAAGTACTACATTGTCTTGCAGCAGTGCTGCCCGTTTAAATGTTCTTCTGCTAGTGCTCTTCATAAAACCTAAGAGCTCTTATGTAGAATTCAATTAAGCCTTGGGTTCTCTATCAATATCTATGGACAGCTCATATTTCTGCTCCAGAACCCATTAAAATATAAAATGTAATTGTCTCAATATATAATGAAAGGCTTCTTTGTTTTGTCTCCATGGGCAAGATAATGGCATAAGATATTGTGGTATAGGTGGGATTTGATCCAAAAAGCAGCAGCAATTAAACTTTGAAGTTGTCTTCAGAACTGTCTGGAGTTGTCTTTACTGGCAAAAATAAAGAGGTTTTTCCTCAGGTACAGAGGTATGTAGAAAGTATTTCCCAGAATTGAAAATCAAGCTGCTGTAATATTGAATGAGAAATTCCTTCATTATCTATAAATCAAACCCTCTTCTCTTCTGCCTTCTTGCCAGGAAAATCGTAGTCTCACTATCAAATTAAGAAAACGAAAGCCATCCAAGAAGGTGGAATGGTCAAGTGACACAGTGGACAACGAACACTTGGGGCGGAGATCTTCCAAATGTGAGCACTGCCCTTCTCTACCATTGTTTCCTAAAATACTTCTCCCTTACTTGTATTTCTCCTGATGTGCGTGCATCATCCAGGATGCACTAATTGAGGGTAACTCATTTTTTACATTGTTTTAATCCACCCCTTTCTTCAGAGATGTGTACATGTAGATTGTTGGCTTTAGGGTTACTCTCAAGTGTTCTTAAGGGCCATATGACTCTTCTTTAGACTGGTCATCTTCTACCATACAATATCAGAACATAAGCATAGGTAATGAGATCCAATTCCACAGTATACTGACAAAACTAGTGGAAATAGGGGAAACATTTCTGGTAAAATAGGTGGAGTCCTGTATCATCATGTATGCTGGCCCATACATACTCCATTGGTCCACTTGCTATAATGGACATGCTCCATGGTTGTTTCTTGATAATATTTAGAATATAATCTTTAAACTTCAATTGGAAATGATAAGCTTTGGGGACACCAGGTTGCTTATGGCATTGTAACTTGGAGAGGATACTAATTGCCTCAACCATAGGTACTTAGCAGTACTTATTGGAAATTGATGAGAAGGCAACTTGAGATGATCACAGTAGAATATTACTATAACAAAAAGTGAATCAACTGGAGAGATGCTCTTTGTCCTATTTTTAATTACTCCCTGCGGTTCCCTGGCCAAATAAATGAGCAGCAAGAAGAATTGCGACATAATTCAAACATCATGTAGAGTCTTTACTTTTCCTTGATGGGTTGGTGGGTATAAAGAGGCTAAGAACTTGCTGTATCTCTACTATCCTGGCACCCAGATGTATCAATAAAGTGAATTATTTGCTTCTGGCTATCCTGATCTGATCCCTATAGATTCATATGGGCAGTGCTTTTTTTGTAAAAGAAAAAGGTGCCGGAACTCACACATGTCATACAAACCACCTTGCCTACCCTACAAGGTTCCATCCAAAAAAGGTGCCGGAACTCCGTTCTGAGCGTTCTATGAGAA
The DNA here is from genome assembly GCF_964194415.1 of Vipera berus. Lineage (NCBI taxonomy): Eukaryota > Metazoa > Chordata > Lepidosauria > Squamata > Viperidae > Vipera > Vipera berus. Next base: position 266,085,843 of record NC_138203.1, read on the forward strand.
AAAAAGCCCTGCATATGGGATAGAGAGAAATGTTCTGAGTTTGAAAAGGTCTGCATAGTCTTTCATTTTCTAAAAAGTGAAAATTGTGAACAAGTGACTATTCCTTTGTCTCCTCTTCCATTGCTCTAACTGCTAGTGAATTCTTGTATTTTTGTGCTTATCTCTCTCGTGTTTTCCTCCTTTCTTTCCTTCCTTCCTTCCTTCCTTCCTTTTGTTCTTCCTTCTTCACTGTCTTCCTTCGATTCCTTATCTTCATGCACCCAATATTTCCGCTTCATATATTTCACTCATTTTGCGTTTTATTAAACGCTGTCCCATGCCATTTCAACGCTCACTTTCCTCCTCCTTCACAATCTTCTCATGTCTCTTTATTCTCCCTCTTCTTTTTTCTTTTTTTTTTTTTGTTCCATTTTTTTTATGTCCTCGATGTATTGCCTCTGAGTCCTTTTTACCTTCCCCCTTTTTTTTTTTGGCCATTCCTCTCCACTTCTTCCCTTTTCTCAACACAGGCTGCTGCATCTATGAGAAACCCCGGGCTTTTGATGAGAGCTCAACAGAAAGTGAAGATGAGGACGACGAAGGCTGCGGCAATGCCCACTGCATCCGAGGCCACAAGAAAGGCCAGCGGGGGAAGGCACAGTCTAAAGCGGGAGATGGTGCTGGTCCAAAGGAGAACAACTCCAAGAAGGTGGAGCTACCTGACCAAAACCACGCAGGGGCGATGCAGCACTGAACCGTACTGGGCCATGGGGCAATGAAGGAGTTCCTCCACTCTCCCCCAACGAAGGACTGACACTGCCCCAAATGAGGCGAAGGATGAAAAGAAGGGGAGGCCTATACATCCAATTCTCAGCTGTCTTGTGCTGGTGCTGCCTTGACTGTGGGTAAGGGGGAGGGAGGGGAGAGAGGGCACGCACACCCAGCTCCATGCCTGTCTTGTGTCAGTGCTGCTACTGTTGTCTCTATCCATCTGTGGCTGGTGAGTCTGTCTGGTGCCACCCATCCTCACCCTGCCCAACGAGGAATGTATTGGCAGGACCTTCTTGGGTGCTGTGGCTGATTTCCCCCCCCCCCTGCATCTTAATTAAATATTTGTTATCAGTGATGAATGTGATGGGGAGTGGGGTCTGCTTTGAGAAGAGCAGTGAGAGAGCTTCAGCCAAGATCCTTTCTCCTTCCCCTTGTCTCCCTCAGTATCTCTGCTTTCTTCCTTTATTGCAAGCTCCTTGCCCCTTGTTCTTTTTTCAGCCCCGTGTCAGAAACCTACAGTCCACCTGGTTAATCCTTGCTTGGATTCTTCTTGTGCGCTTGAACCTGCATCACTGTCGGCTCCACTGCCTCCCGCTTGCAGGCTCACTCACGCAAAATCACTGCTTCTGACGTAAAGCTGCCTTAAAGGTGCAGTCATCAGATCCCTCCACCCTCTTAGGCTCCTAGTTCCTGGAAGGGGGTAGGTTCCACCTCCTCGGTGATAACACGACAATCTTCACTTGTTTTCAGGTATCTTCTTAAAAGGACATGTTTCCCCTGTGATGTTTTCTTTTAAAAAAAAAAAATCTTACAAACGTCTGTAAGAATTCTTAGTAGTGGGAATGAAAGGAATGGAGAGGGTGCAAAGGACGCGGGAGATGGTTGGAAGCACTGCGATTCTTGCTGATTTGGGACTGAGAGGAACTTGAAAGATGTCAAAGAGGTGAATGTTGTATGCAGAGGCACGGGCTGACGTATGGACTCAAAGAGAAAAAGGAAGTTGGGCCCAGTCTTTATGATTGATAAAATCCCCATGATCACCTTGCACAATCCCTGTATGTTCTATTCCTTGGGCAAAAGTTCCTATTAAATAAGACCTTTCCTAAAACCACACGGGGCTCAGCAGGAGCCTGAGGTACGGGACCTTTTCTTGCGCTGCATGAACATTTAATTACTCTGGCTACCTGTGGTTTTATGTGGGAGAAGAGACAATTGTACACTCTCGAAATCTTTCTCTTTCCTCCGTGTGTTTATCTTAGCACCCTGCTGATTAAAAAAAAATACATTCCACAAGAAATGCTCACAGCAGTGTAACCTTTTGGACGGGCAAGCAGACTTGGGCTCACTAGTGAGCCTTAGGGCAGGTACGTTTCTCAGCAGCCACGATGCCTGAAGAACTACCTCTTTCAGAGGTTAAAGTTGGAAGGTGCGTGATCATTCTCAGTGGAAACCTTTAAAATATGAAACCAAGGGATACAGGTCTTGCCCCTTAGTGAGGCTTAACCCTGTTAATTTTTCATCACTTATTTGCTGAAGTGGGTTCTTGCTTAGGGAGAAGTCTATGCAGGAAAGTTTGGGCTTCGGAGATGCCTGTTGTATTTTGTGTTCTCACTAGAGGAAAGTTGGATTGCAAAATAACAGAAGAAGGCTGGACCTCCTGGCATTTTGAGATAAGCCTCATACTTAGCCACTATTTTTAGGCAAGTTGCATGGCACAATATGATAAACACTGTGGTTGATTGAGCTTATGGACTTCATTAGGTGCCCTTTGCTTTTCCCCCCTCTACAATACAAACTTTTGAGTAAACTACAGATGTACAAATCTGAGCAGGTTCTATAAGCTTGTATAGTATTATTGTCTTTTTTTTCCACCAAAGAAGTAAGATATGTGTCTGTTTGCTCATAACCAGCTGACAAAATAGACTACGCCTCTGTGACTGCCGTATTTCAAAGCTAACATGTTGTAAAACAGGACATTGGATGGAAGAGTTCGGTGGACTGGCCCAGCAAACACAAGAAATTGCTTATAAAATGCTATAAAATATTTTTTTGCAGGAAAGCACACATTGGGTAAAATGATTGGGAGGTTATTTAGACAGTTTCTTGTTGGCCTTGTTGGAAAATGTTCATATTTTGAAAGCATTAAAATTTATAGTATAGATTCATACATTTGAACTAAAGCCTTGGCTTCCTGGATCCCTACAGCAGCCTAAGAAAATTGGCTCTGCGTTTAATCAACACCACCATCTCAAGGTCGTGCACGACGGAGGGCCAAATTTTGCATGTGACAGATTTGTATCATTCTTACATACAGCAATTTAATTCTAGTTCATTGAATAAAAGTCATGCTTGGCAGATAAACAAGCTGCCTACATATTTCCGAGGATGGTGGCCTTAACATTAAATAGCATAATAGAAATAACATGCATAACGTTGGGGAAAATTGGTATGCATTAACGCTAGGAGACCAGAAATTCAATCAAAGAACTTCTTCACCCTCCCAAGTTCTAAACCTCCTTGCACTTTCAATTTCATCAACTTAAGATTTTGCTTGAAACTTTTTGAGAGTTAGGATTTTTCCTGGTTTAAAACACTCCTGAAATAGCTCTAATCTAAATAAAGTACATTGCCATAAATGGCCAAACTAAAAGTCACTGGTTATTTGGGTCAACCATTGTTTGGATGATTTTGCTACAACTGTCCCTGTTGTTATGAACTGCCGGGTGTTGTTTTGAAAAGCTGTGCCATCTTGTCAAGCTCTTGCATCTTGACGTGCCGAGCCTGTGCCAAAATTGTGGTCTGAACACTTTAAGTTGTATGGGTTTCGCTGGTTAATATGTCTGATTTATGTTCGTTTGGAACTGTGGGAAAGCTGCCTTGAGCTTCTTGGAGAAGCAGGATATAAATATATACTGAAGAATAAAATGTCCGTCCGATGAATAAGATATGAAGTTCTTAAATGGATGTCCCTCAGAATATAGGAAAATGACTGATGCGCTGTATCTTGATCTGGTAACTTAAGGTTTTAAACCTTTTTCTAAGAGGGGTGGGGGATCTGAGCAGCACCTGGTCCCACAGAATGACGGATTACAAGGTCCCTGTGTTTCTGAGAAGTCATCAGCAATCTAGCGGAAGATTCTTCTCTTACCCTGTTCTAGCAGTACTGCAGATGTTCCTATTTTAAGTATATGTGCATTTCAGCCAGGAAAAAGTTAGTTTATTTTTCCCATCCCACAAGACATTGGGGAAAAGAAATGTGTAGTTCACTGCATGCCACAATTTTTTTTTTATGTAAGGTAAAGGTAAAGGTTCCCCCGCACATGCGTGCTAGTCGTTTCCAACTCTAGGGGCCGGTGCTCGTCTCCGTTTCAAAGCCGAAGAGCCAGCGCTTGTCCGAGGACATCTCCGTGGTCATGTGGCCGGCATGACTAGACACCAAAGGCGCACGGAACGCTGTTACCTTCCCACCAGAGTGGTTCCTATTTTTCTACTTGCATTTTTACGTGCTTTCGAACTGCTAGGTTGGCAGAAGCTGGGACGAGTAACAGGCGCTCACTCTGTTACGCGGCACTCGGGATTTTTTTACGTACAAACCTCTAAAAGCAAACACCTCTAGCAGCATCAGTGAAAAAGATACACCTTGTTATTTTTATAGACCAAAAGGGGGAGCAAGGTCACCAAGCAAGCATAGTTCTAAAGAAGAATTTTACAAACAGGTGGAGAGTATAAAGTTATAAATTGCTGGAATGACTGTATTAAACACGAGTTTGTTAAAGTAATTCATAGTATTTTGGTTCCTTCATAGCCAAAGCAAAATCAGAGAAGTCACAGTATTATGGCTTAACACCTTGTGTTGGCCTCTCTAGAGACTTATCAGTTAATATAGTTATTTATCATTTCCAGGATCAGAAAGAGCACAGACCTGAAAATGAATTATTGGAGACCACACGTCCTGCTTGAAACCTTCTTAAAACACGTGTTTTCTAAGAAAGAAAGTTGAGCTGGATAATTTTTATTGTGCTGTTGTGTTTTTATAACGTGGCAGGTATTTCAGTTCCTGGGGGCAACCTTGGTTTTGGATCTGGTGCTGCTTATAAACAACTCTGTGCGTTTCGCACTTGAAGAATCTGAATGGTAATATAAATTCTGCCTGAAGTATAAAAGTCTGTTTTGCATAATTGATTCTACAGTGGCTGATTTGTCTAACTCTGGGATTAGTCATGTAGAAAAGCAAAAGCTATGCAATCACACGTAACTGTTTTGAACAAAATATAGTTTCAGCAGTGATCCAGTATATGTTGCCATGAAACCACTCAGTTTTAGCTTGGCAGGTTGTGCTTTTCTCTCTTCCTTTTTCTGGTGTTTCACAGGGAAGCATTATCATAACAGCAGATGGATGTCAGCTGCTCTTTACATATGGCATTCCAGAATGGCAGGACAAGGGCATTTAACTCAAAATGCTGTAGAGCAGGGGTGTCAAACTCATTTTTATTGAGGGCCGCATCAGCATTGCGGTTGCCCTCGGGGCCGGGTGGGTGTGGCCTACTGGGTGGGTGTGGCTAGAGTGGGTGTGGCCTACTGGGTGGGCATGGCCAGCTCTACATCGTTCGCATGGGGGGCTGGGCAGGAGTGGGACAGATCTGAGGGTCTCTGGGCCAGGGCCAAGGCAGTGGGGGCCGTTCCCTCACTGTTTCCAGGATGGCTTCGCGGGCCACATGAAACCACTTTGCGGGCCGGATCCGGTGCCCGGGCCTTGTGTTTGACATGTCTGCTGTAGAGAATTCATAGCTCAATGCTACCCAGCCTCTCTTCTGCCAGATCATTGCTATCCATCAGGTGGAGGCGAGGGAGCCAATTGTAATGGATATCAACCTCATCATACGGAAGACCAAAATCACAAAGGCTCGCTTGTCATTTCTTTTCTCACATTAGCAACTCACCTAGGTGATACACAAGCTTAAAACTATATTCTAAGAGGTAAATCCCACTAAATTACAAATGCAAATTTTGAGGCGCACATGGAAAAAAAAATTGGCTGCCGATGAGGCCTGGACATCCAGCTAGGTGGAGAACCAGCCATTGGCAAAAGGTCTCCAAATTCTGTGAGAAAAGTAGGGTTGCAGGCTGTCCCTGTGTTTCTGTTCACTGCTTAGGCACCTTTCAAAGTTGGTGCTGGGGTGCCCCTTTCTACTTAAACCGGGCTTCTTCCTACGACTTTAAGCTGAACTTGCAGACATTTACCAGCTGATCCCTCCCCTTCCTGTATCACACAAATCTTTGGCTGAAGTTAAAATGATAAACGATGAGGCTCCTGCATTTGCTCAAATTGCAGAACCAAGATGAATGATAGTGCAGTGCAAGAGAATTGGTGGTGTGTGTGGTGGGGCGGTGTGTGTGTGTGTGTGTGTGTGTGTGTGTGTGTGTAATCATTCAAAACACCCTACTTTGAATCTGTTCTCTTTGAGCAGGTGCAGGCACAGAACGCTAGCATGCCTGTTATTTATGGCTGTCGGATACAGGAACAAAGATTAAAAAGAAATAATTAAAAACTGGGATGAACACTTTCCTGTTAAGACTTCAAAAGGTTTAGCAGCCCTTCTCCCGCTTCTTTTTTCCTCCCATGTCCTTAATAGTGTGCTCTGCTCGGCTCCAGGCGAATTCCTTTTTATTTTCCTATCTTTTCTTAATAAAATAGTGCTGTAACAGCTACAAAACTACTGCTGAGGTTTTAACCTGTCTAGATAATATAAGAATCTACCATTTTCCCCCATTGCTTTTCTAGATTAGGCTAATCCTATCTGGCCAGCAAAACTCTTAGCCTTTCTGTTTCACTGCTGCCATTTGATGGTTATCCGGATTCCTGCCTCCCAAATACGCTAGTACAGACAGTCCTTGACTTATGACTTGTCATTTTGCTAAAAAATAATAATATATGACCTAGGTTTGAAATTGCAGCACCTACCCCCCCTGCATGGTCACACTACCTCACTCTGGGCACTCAGCAACCTGGTTGCATGTGCAGTTGTTTGCAATGTCCCCAGGTGATGTGAACGTGTTTTGTGATGGTTTCGCTGAAATTTACTTGCCACTTTTTGGCAAAAACCAGCCCATAGTGAACCACTGGTTCACTTAACCACGTTGTTTGCTTAATGGCCACCGCAAAAATGTTAAAATCGAATCAGTCGAAGCAATGACCCTAATGTTTGACTGTCACGACTTTACAACTGTGATAGGCAGGTTCCATTAAAGTCATCACTCGAGGACAACTTGTAATATTTTAGAAACAGAGCTGCTGTTTAAAGTGATGAGAGCCCCCCCCCTTGAAATGGGAGGAAAAGAAGCAGCTGTCATTTCAAGATAAATCTTCAGTGTTTTTGCACAAGTGACGCCTTTGCATTCTCCAAGCGGCCTCCACGCCAACATTGGATGGAAACTGGCTGTAATCAGGTTGTCATCTGCCTTATAATATATCATTCCGGCATGCTGAGGCAGAGAGAGACCACGCTCATGTAGGAACAATTAAATAGGTATTTTGAACAGGCCCCAACTTCTGGGATGTATTTCAATCTAGGCTTTGCCTGAAGGGGCCTTTAGCAATGCATTATAATTGGAGGAGAAGGTGAATTTGTTACAGGAGGTTTTCTACTTGTTTCACCTCCCCCCCCCCCACACACACTTGAAAGTGATTTAAGGTCAAGGCTCCCTGAAGTTGAGCTCATTTCCTGTTGACTCCATGGGTGCATTCATGTCGTTTTTCTTGGCATGTGCTTGGAATGGCTTTTTTTGTTGTTCTTCCTGAATGTGGTTTTACCTCTCGGTTTAGCCTCTAGCCCTGGGGTTTCTAGTGGTCTCTCTCATCCAAGTATTCACCTGGCCTGACCCTGCTGATCTTTCTTGGGTTAGCCAAGGTTGATTAAGTGCTGCCACTATCTGGCTGTGCTTTCTCATATTTAGCAGATTACAACTCCCATAAATATCAGGCATTTGCTTCTGTAGACCAACCCCTCCACAAAGGTGCATAAATCCAGCTGGCTAAACAGTTGTTCTCTAAATGTCCAACTTAACCCCTCTCCCCTGTATGTTTACACATTCCAGATGGCAATGGCAAATCAGATAAAATATATTGACTGGCTCCACACATTCTATTAAACCATATTCTCCTTTAATGAAGATTTCTTAAATATGATACAAATGACTAGATTCATGGCATTGAGCCAGTCACACCAACTGCATTCTGGCTTGGCTCAACTGCAGAATTACAAGTGAATTGAAACAATTCCATATTTACATACCGTTTCCCTGAAAGTAAGGCCTACCCAGAAAATAAGCCCTAACTTAATTTTGGGGTGGTGGGCCTAATATAAGCCCAACCCCAAAAATAAGCCCTATTTTTGGGGTGAGGCACACACTTAAAAATCAAGCTAGGGCAGGGGTGGAGGTGTGGATCTGCCCGTGCGCTCCACATCCACTCACCTTGCAGCCAGGCTTCTCCACGCCGGCACCCTTCTTCTGAGGCATCTTCTGCAGCCAGGCCTGCATTTCTCAGTCAGGCCTGCATTTCTGGAAAGGCCACTGTAGCCTAGAACTGAGCCATGGATTGAATCCATAGCTTGGTGCTCGGCTGCAGAGGCCTTCCAGAAAGGCCTAACTGCGAAATGCAAGCCAGAATGCAGCTGCAGAATGAAACTGCTTCTTCAGCTACAGAAGTGGGCCAGCTGGGCAGGGCTGTCAGTGCAGGAGGTGAGTAAAAAAGACGCCACCACCCCGAAAATAAGACCTGATGCCTTTTGGGGAGGCAAAAAAAAAGACCTGGTCTTGTTTTGGGGGAAACACGGGTAGCTCTGTAGAATGAACACCTGCATTATTTATTTCTTCATTTCTGTAGCTGTTAAAAAATGATTTATCAGCTTTCAAGAAGAACTCTTGTGTGTTGAATTACAGCAGGGATCTTCAAACTTGGCCCCTTTATGACTTGTGGACTTCAACTCCCAGAATTCCTCAACCAGCGTGTCTGGCTGAGGAATTCTGGGAGTTGAAGTCCACAAGTCATAAAAGGGCCAAGTTTGAAGTCCCCTGAACTACAGCATCCTTTCCTAAAGAAATTGTGAAAAAGTTTTCGTAGCTGCTACTAGAAATACCAGGGGTGGTGATGAAGGAAAAAACAGTGTCTGCACAATCAGAGAAAGCCCTCTTCTCTTTTTCCAGCCCCATTTTTGTAACCTAGTCCCGATTTCCATTTTTACTATTGGTAGTCCTCAACATACGACCACAATGGGACTGTAACCTCTCACTAAGCAAATTTTTCTGTCCTTTTTTGCTGCAATCCTTAAGCGGATCACCCAGTGGTTAAGCAAACCAGGCTTCCCCCATTGACGTTGCTCATTGGAAGCCAATTAGAAAAACCACAAATGGCAGTCATAGGATCCCAGGACACTGCAACCATCATAACTGGTGGCCAAGTACCAACATTTTGATCCTGTGATTGTGGGGACGCTACAACGTAAGTGCAAAGACTGTTTGTCAGTCACTTTTTTCAGCACTGTTTTTAACTTCAAATGGTCACTAAACAAATGGTTGTAAGTTCAAGGACTACTTAGATTCTGTTGCTATTAGAAAAGCAGGAGCACTACAAAGATGGCAACGTTTCTAGTCAGTGTTTTGGATTTCTGATCTGTATTGTTCTGCAAATTGATTTATTCTCCCCATTTCTACTGTGCACAGTCTAGACTCTAGAGCCTCTTGATGGCTTGTATCAAGTATTGTATGTCCTTCACAGTTGATATTGGGCAGGAGGGGGGGAGAGGCAAATCATTTAAATGCTGCCCAAGGATTGACTCCAGAGCTTACACTTGAAGTTATTATTATTGAAAATTCCAATACAACAATTCCTGCAAGAAGATGCCCCAATTGCCTTGGCGGTCAGCCTTTTGATTTGCTCTAGGTTTTACATTCAAGTCCAGTGCCATGAAGGACCCGAATACATTTACAATCAAGCACAAATTAAAAATCACTCTATTACAGATAAAATAAAAACAATCCAGTGTTAACTATGTGATAGTAATGCAGTCTCCTCCGCCTTCGTGCACGTGTGTACCATTCAGTAGGGGAACAAGAAATCTTGTTAATTCGTTTTAAAATTTTTTTTAAAAAGGCAAACAAAGGTAGAACACTCCAGAGGTTTCCCCATAAGCAGGCTCTGGCTCAACTTTATAAGAACTGGTTGACATTAGTGACATTTCTTTCCCCTCAAGTCCTAACGTTTTCACCTGTTGGTGGTTTAAGGAATGATTGTACAGTGATTTTTCAGCAAAATTTGATTTCATGCCAAAAATGCTCTCATTTTTGCTGCTCCTCAGTGATCGGCATAGAATGGGTTTGTGAATGGTACTCAGTATTTGTTCTTGTTTGTTGAACGAGGCCACTGAAGCCTGGTTTGCACGTTCTGCTAAGCAGCAAACAATCCAGGTTACCCCTTTATCCACACTGTGGTGTCCTTGGTGTACTAAAGAAAAGAACAACTCGCCTCCTGGAGGTGTGGGTGCTCAATGGCTGGAGGTTTTCAAGAAAAGATTGGGCAGCCATTTGGACGGGATAGTACAAAGTCTCCTGCCTTGAGTAGGGTTAGAAAACCTCCAAGGTCCCTTCCGACTCTTTGGTTCCATGAATGCAGAAGGTGGAAAGAGAGTTCCCATCAGGAAAGAAGATGAAGGAAAGTGACCAGTGAAATGAATTCTGGGAGTGAAATGGTAGACAACTAACTCAAGAAGCTCCAGCCCAGGAGCCTCAACTTTGGCCCAGGAGACTTTATAAAAGATCTTCTTCCTGCCTTGTGCTAGAGAAGGTGAAAGAAATATTGCCCACAATATTCTGCCAGTTTACAGGAAAATTACATACTTTACAACCTTTTGCTGACTGGGACTGCTCCTGGTAGCTGTGAAAGTGATGCCAGGCAGGTTTGTTGAAATGGCATTGTACACCTTTCTGTGTTTTGCAGGATTGCAGCTCCAGTGCCCTGGTTGCCCATCCTTACCTGACATCCGTTTCCCCTCTCTGGGTTAATTTTCAGTCTAGATTCAGCAGCAACCTTAAAACAAAAACCCACCAGCTTCTTTCTGTCACGTCACCCATATCTAGTGACGCCTGGAGGAGGCAGAGGGGGATTTTTCCAGAGTGCTGGCTAGAACTCCCAAGTCTTGGCCTTAAAAAAGTAAAGGCTTTTTCTCTAAGTGAACCCATCCCAAAATCTGGTCTGCTCAGTTATGGGTGGGACTTCTTCTGAAGTAGAGGCAACTTCAATCCTGAAATTTGGTTCTACTGTTCAGGTTCTGTTGAAGAGGATATGAAGAAATGAAGTCCGGAGGTTTCCAGGCATCTGCAAAGGACTTTTTTTTTTCTCAATGTGTCCAGAATTCAGGACTGGCAGCAACGTTAACTTCTCCATCCCTTCCATGCAGTGGGTTTTGGAAACCAGAGACAGTCACTTGGAAGAGCTCTGGTTGAATATTCAGGTGAAAATGGGTGGTGAAGGTTCCAAACCTTAGCTATGGAGAGGGGAAAAAATAAAGTATAAATCGGAAAGAATGGAGACAGCAACATTCCCATTATTGCTTTGTGCCAATGTCTCAGTGGGGAATCAGAGGCTGTTTGTAGGAGAGGTTGCCCTTTGGCATGTAAGCTGATGATATGACACATTCATACCACGCTAACCTGCATTTGTATCTAGGTGAAGCTCGGTTAGTGTTAACCTTGTTTTGTTTTTTAGTAGCTGAGTGTTATGGTTCAATATATTATGCTGCTGTGATATCACTTGGCGTTCACAGGATTGACAGCCACTCCCCAGCCAAAGAAATACACATTTCACATGTCTCAAGCAGAACCCTCCTCAGAAGTGCTGGCCAATTTATCACATAGCCAGATAATTTCCCCATAATTTCTCCCTATCCACGTGGAAAAGTTTTTGTCCTTTTTGGAACTTGTAAACAATGTTCTAACTGAAAAAGGCAAACTAGGAGCTGTGAGCTGAAATGGAGACATGGGAGAAAGACAATTCAAAACCACTCTCTCATTAAAACGGGAATTTGTAGGAAGAAAGATTTTCCAGGTGCTATAACAAATTGACATAGAGGAAATACCTCTTCAAAAATCATCCTTTCTGTAGAGAAGTAAAAAACAACAACAAAAACCCCCCTAAAATTGTGCTTACTTTGTTTTTCTGTTTACTTAAATTTATTTAATCTATTGTTTCTGGTATCTACTGTCTCTATACAAGCTCAATCACTATGTGTTTTTATTCAACTTGGAATCTTTTTTCATCAGTTTTATTTATTCATGCCACTTGGCTTACATGCTGCTCCAATCATTCACTGATTGTGACAGGCTACATTCCAATCATGTGTAAACAAGGTTAAAATAACAAATGATAAGAATAAATAATATAAGTAATAAATTATTCTTATGGCAAAGAGTCATGACGTGTGTATTCCTCTTAGATCATTTTTCCTCAAAGGCCTGTTGAAATAGCCAAGATTTAATAGCTTTTGTGTATGAACAAATACAATCGTCCTATATTTTGATTTTCTTCATCACTGAATGCTTTGTGAGTAAGTAAGGTTAAAAAGCAATGCGTACTTTCTCTCTTTTTCTTTTTAAAATAAAGTTTTATTCATTTTGAGGTCTTATCTCCTCAAACAAAGAAAAGGAAGCTTGGTGTTTCTAGCTCCAACCTCATTGTTACACTTTTCCCATTTCCCCCCCACTGCTAGGCCCTATTTCTCTCACATACTGGTGGTCCTTGTTTAGCAACTGCAGTTAGGTGAAACCACAATTGTGCTAGTGATGTTACGTGAGCTTTCCTATTCCTTTACAGACATGTAAAGGATTGGTTCTATAGTTACATTGTCATCGCCATCTTAGCTGCAAAGAATAGAGTAGAGTAGAGTAGAGTAGAATAAGAATAAGAATAAGAATAAGAATAGAATAGAATAGAATAGAATAGAATAGAATAGAATAGAATAGAAAACAGAACAGAATAGAATAGAATAGAATAGAATAGAATAGAATAGAATAGAATAGAATAGAATAGAATAGAATAGAATAGAATAGAATAGAATAGAATAGAACAGAATAGAATAGAATGACCTTGGAGGTCTTGCAGTCCAGTCCCTGCTGAGGCAGGAGAACCTACGCCATCACAGGTGATTGTCCAGTCTTTTCTTTAAAATCTCCAGGGATGGAGCGCCCACGATTTCTGGGAGTAAGCTGTTCCACTGGTTGATTGTCCTCGCTGTCAGGAAGTTTCTCCTTAGATCCAGGTTGCTTCTCTCCTTGATCAGTTTCCAACTATTGTTTCTCATCATTCCCTCTGGTGCTCTGGTGAACAACCTGACCCCCCTGCCTTGTGGCAGCCCCTCAGATACTGAAACACTTCTATAATGCCTCCCCTATTTCTTCTTTTCTTTAGACTAGTTCAAATTCTTCATTAAACCAGGACTACCTGTATTGGACAATCATTTGTCTCAAATAGTATAGGCCAGCGTTTCCTGCTTGAGCAGGAGGTTGGGCTAGAACATCTCCAAGGACCCTTCCAACTCTGTTATTCTGTATAAGATGGACAGGGGGGTGCAAGGTCCTGCCTTCTGTAGAAGATAGGTAATAGAGGCAAGAACCTCTGATTTGCCCATCAAAGCAGGTGGAGGTAGAGTTTATAGACCCAGAAGATCTCTAGAAGATGAGAGATGGGTCCTCCAACATTTCAACCTATGGATCCAGCTCTGCTCCCATGTGTCCAAACTCAGTACATTGTTTAATTCATCAAGCAATTAATTCAGTAAATGACTTGTAAGGGTGCAGTCTTTGGAAGCATTCAATAAATCTTGTTTATCAATATTTCCAGTTTCCACAAAAGACAGGATTCCTAACTGCACATTTTGTTTAAAGCAGGACACTACATATTTTAGTTTTGCTTGTTGAATAAAACAGATTAGGTGGGCGATGATGTGAAATCTTTCTGCTGGAGACCTGGAGAACACTTTTTTCCAGTTGAGAGATTCCTAACCACATCATTTTTTACAAATAGCTGTGCTACCTGGAGCTGGTGGAGTTATGATCTAAGGACTCAAAACTATTGTTGATAATATTGAGTTACACAGATGAAGAGCTTGGCAGGACACCAAGCACTTCCTATATACTATGTTGTCCAAAACTGTAAAAGAAAACCCTTCCAGAATGAGTTCACATATCGCTAAGCAATTACGTGGATTTTTTTTAAATCACTGGATACAATGGTATGTGAGAATGACCTTGGAAGACAGGAGAAAGAACCACTATCTAGACAACAAACAATGTCTGAATTTGAAGGAGAGGTAGGGATGAGAAGGCATCTCAGAAGGGACCATCCCTTTTCAGGAGAAAAGTGAGAGAGGAGAGAGGTACTTTGAGATTTGCAAGCTTCTGTGACTATAACTTTACAATAAAGGCAGTGTTAATACTCATGGTTGGTATTTCCTGTCTGAACCATCCCAAAGGAGTGGCATCACTTTTGCAAATCTCAAAGTACCTGTTCCTTCCCTTACTTTTATTTTCTCTAAAACCTAGGGAAGGTCCACCCCCACTCTTCCTTTGGATTCAGATTTTATTTGAGGGGTCGTTGATGCTTGGAGAGCACCAAAGACCCCTCATTTCAACCCTGAGCTACAAATATTCTCCTATTTTATAGGTATCAGATTTGATTTATCAGACCACTGTCTAGGCTGCAATTCTTCCTCCTGTCTCCCACAGTCATTTTCACATTACGTTTAGTACAATGTATGAATGTAGCCATTACAACTTGTAAGCTACAATGTATGCCTTGCTTGTTGTGTCAAATATTTATTAAACCATAAGCAAATTATAGCTTATATATATGTGATGCATGAATCAGTTCTAACCTGGCATAAGAATCACCCAACTGTAGAGTAGTTTACACATTGCAAATAAGCTGTACGTAGAATGTGTTAAACCATAAATCACTATGTGCAAACCACAATAGCTGAGCTCACACCTCACGCTTAGCCAGCCCCAACAAGCCACACAATATCTTGGCGCAATGTGTGAATCCTGCCCAGTGACAGTAATAGGCCATTGACTTTGGATGCAGACAATTCCAGATTCCGCCTCTTGAAACTGTTTCTAGAAAAATCCCATGTGATGGGAAAATGATATTTTCAGAGTCATCTGAACCATGAGATGGGCAGAAAATAAATTAGATATATTAGATAGATAGGTAGATAGATAGAAAGATAGATAGATAGATAGATAGATAGATAGATAGATAGATAGATAGATAGATTTGTTGTTGTTGTTAGCTGCGAAGTCGTGTCCGACCCATCGCGACCCTATGGACAACATTCCTCCAGGCCTTCCTGTCCTCTACCATCTTCTGGAGTCCATTTAAGCTCACGCCTACTGCTTCAGTGACTCCATCCAGCCACCTCATTCTCTGTTGTCCCCTTCTTCTATTGCCCTCGATCTTTCCCAGCATTAGGCTCTTCTCCAGTGAGTCCTTCCTTCTCATTAGGTGGCCAAAGTATTTGAGTTTCAACTTCAGGATCTGGCCTTCTAAAGAGCAGTCAGGGTTGATCTCCTCTAGGACTGACCGGTTTGATCGCCTTGCAGTCCAAGGGACTCGCAGGAGTCTTCTCCAGCACCATAGTTCAAAGGCCTCAATTCTTTGGCGCTCAGCCTTTCTTATGGTCCAGCTTTCACTGCCATACATTGCAACTGGGAAAACCATAGCCTTGACTATACGCACTTTTGTTGACAGGGTGATGTCTCTGCTTTTTAGTGTGCTGTCTAGATTTGCCATGGCTTTCCTCCCCAGGAGCAAGCGTCTTTTAATTTCCTGGCTACAGTTCCCATCTGCAGTGATCTTGGAGCCCAGGAAAATAAAATCTGTCACTACCTCCATTTCTTCCCCATCTATTTGCCAGGAATTGAGAGGGCCAGATGCCATGATCTTGGTTTTCTTAATGTTAAGTTTCAACCCAAGTTTTGCACTCTCCTTCTTCACCTGCAACAAGAGGCTCTTTAGTTCTTCTTCACTTTCTGCCATTAGAGTGGTATCATCTGCGTATCTTAGGTTGTTGATATTTCTTCCGGCAATCTTAATTCCAACTTTTGATTCATCTAGCCCTGCCTTTCTCATGATGTGCTCTGCATATAAGTTAAATAGGCAGGGCGACAGTATACAGCCTTGCCGGACTCCTTTCCCAATTTTGAACCAATCAGTGGTTCCATGTCCAGTTCTCACTGTTGCTTCTTGACCCGCATATAGGTTTCTCAAGAGACAAATAAGATGGTCTGGTACTCCCATCTCTTTAAGAACTTGCCACAGTTTGTTATGATCCACACAATCAAAGGCTTTAGCATAGTCAATGAAGCAGAAGTAGATGTTTTTCTGGAACTCCCTAGCTTTCTCCATGATCCAGCGTATGTTGGCAATTTGATCTCTAGTTCCTCTGCCTCTTCGAAATCCTGCCTGTACTTCTGTTAGTTCTCAATCCACATACTGCTGAAGTCTAGCTTGTAGGATTTTAAGCATGACTTTACTAGCATGAGAAATGAGTGCAATGGTGCGATAGTTTGAACATTCTTTGGCACTGCCTTTCTTTGGAATTGGAATGTAAACTGATCTTTTCCAATCCTGTGGCCACTGTTGAGTTTTCCAAATTTGCTGGCAAATTGAGTGTAGCACTTTTACTGCATTGTCTTTTAAGATTTTGAATAGTTCAGCTGGAATACTGTCACCTCCACTAGCTTTGTTGTTGCTCAGCTTGTCTAAGGCCCACTTCACTTCACATTCTAGGATGTCTGGCTCGAGGTCACTGACCACCTCATTGTGATTATCTGGGACGTTAAGCTCATTCTTGTATAGTTCTTCTGTGCAATTTTGCCACCTCTTCTTAATCTCTTCTGCCTCTGTTAGGTCCCTGCCATTTTGGTCCTTTATCATGCCCATTTTTGCATTAAATGTTCCCTTCATCTCTCCAATTTTCTTGAAAAGATCTCTGGTCCTCCCTATTCTATTGTTTTCTTCTATTTCTTTGCACTGTTCATTTAAGAAGGCATTCTTATCTCTTCTAGCTATTCTCTGGAATTCTGCATTCAATTGGGCATATCTATGTTTTTCTCCCTTGCCTTTCGCTTACCTCCTTTCCTCAGCTATTTGCAAAGCTTCCTCAGACAGCCATTTTGCTTTCTTGCATTTCTTTTTCTTTGGGATGGTTTTGGTTGCTACCTGTTGTACAATGTCGCGAACCTCTGTCCATAGTTCTTCAGGCACTCTGTCTATCAGATCTAATTCCTTAAATCTATTTGTCACCTCTACTGTATATTCAACAGGGATATGATTTAATTCATACCTGAGTGGCCTAGTGCTTTTCCCTACTTTCTTCAGTTTAAGCCTAAACTTTGCAAGGAGAAGCTCATGGTCTGAGCCACAGTCAGCTCCTGGTCTTGTTTTTACTGACTGTATAGAGCTTCTCCATCTTTGGCTGCAGAGCATATAGTCAATCTGATTTCTGTGTTGACCGTCTGGTGATGTCCATGTGTAGAGCCGTCTCTTGGGTTGTTGGAAAAGAGTGTTTGCTATGACCATTGTATTCTCTTGACAAAATTCTATCAGCCTGTGCCCTGCTTCATTTTGTACTCCAAGGCCAAACTTGCCTGTTATTCCAGTTATCTTTTGGCTTCCTACTTTAGCATTCCAATCCCCCATGATGATAAGGACATCATTTTTGGGTGTTAGTTCTATGAGGTGCTGTAGGGCTTCATAGAACCTGTCAATTTCATCCTCTTCAGCACTGGTGGTTGGGGCATAGACTTGGACTACTGTGATATTGAATGGTTTGCCTTGGATTCGAACTGAGATCATTCTGTCATTTTGAGGATTGTATCCCAGTATTGCTTTTCCTACTCTTTTATTGACTATGAAGGCTACTCCATTTCTTCTGAGGGATTCTTGCCCGCAGTAGTATACCTGATGGTCATCTGAATTAAATTCACCCATTCCTGTCCATTTTAGTTCGCTGATACCTAAGATGTCGATGTTCAGTCTTACCATCTCTTGTTTGACCACGTCCAGCTTGCCTTGATTCATGGATCTTACATTCCAGGTTCCTATGGAGAAAAAATCTTTACAGCATCGGACTTTCCTTTCACCACCAGACACATCCACAGCTGAGCGTCCTTTCGGCTTTGGCCCAGTCGCTTCATTCTTTCTGGCGCTACTAGTACTAGCCCTCTGCTCTTCCCCAGTAGCATATTGGACGCCTTCCGACCTGAGGGGCTCATCTTCCAGCATCATATCGTTTTGCCTTTTGGTACTGTCCATAGGGTTTTCATGGCAAAGATACTGGAGTGGTTTGCCATTTCCTTCTCCAGTGGATCACGTTTTGTCAGAACTCTCGGCTATGACCTGTCCGTCTTGGGTGGCCCTGCACAGCATAGCTCATAGCTTCATTGAATTACGCAAGCCCCTTCGCCACGACAAGGCAGTAATCCATGAAGGGGAGATAGATAGATAGATAGATAGATAGATAGATAGATAGATAGATAGATAGATAGATAGATAGATAGATGATAGATAGATAGAGTAGATAAAAAGAAATAAAGAAATAAAGATAGAAGATAGATAAATAGATACATATAGATAGAAGATAGATAGAAAGATAGAAGATAAATAAATAGGTAGGTAGGCAGGCAGGCAGGCAGACAGGCAGACAGAAAGTCAAGACAGACAGACAACTTAGCAGGACCCTATGGGATGCATGCATCAGCCCCCAGTCCTGCACCTTGAGCTAGAAAAAAGTCTGACCTGGTATAAAGCAGCTTTGTTTGTTCTTTCTGCATTGCTTTCACTATTCTGGCCTTGCTTCTTTCCAGCCATCAGTCTTCGGGCAGGAGGATTTTGCCAAGTCACCATAACTACATAAGAAATCATGGACCAATTCAGAGACAGCAACATTACTTGCATTCAAAATGGCGGTGCCTGCTGTATGAATGGCTGCACTGGGTTTGGCATTCTCCACTGAAAGGTATCTTCAGAAAACTCACACAAAATCTCTGGGAGGGTGTGTAAATCCTGTTCTAAGGGTAACTCTTTTTATGAACATAAATGAGGATTATTATTTTTTAGAAAGCGTCCTAGAGATTCATGTAATACTGACTTAAAATGCTCACCATTTGGGAAGTATGAATAAGTGTAGTATGCGTAATACAAAATAATTTTAAATTTAAATTCACAGAAACTGAAGGAAACAAGAGCCGGTTTTAACACTTTAAGCCTAGAAAATAACAGTGGTGGAAACTCCTTGTGGCCACTTCTTCACAATTAATTTGTAAATGCCACAGGGTCATCCAGCCATCCTTATGGCAAGATTTAAAAAACCACCTTCATTACTTATTATTATTATTATAAAATCTTTTATTCATAAAACATGAAACTCAGTCAACTGAACACTCAAATTGACTGGCACTAATGGTTGACATGGGTTGCTGCCAGCATCCTAGGTACAGTATATTATTATTATTATTATTATTATTATTATTATTATTATTATTATTATTATTATTAATTTCAAAAATTCCATTTCTATATTGAACAGTGTGTTGTCTAGGTATACAAGTATTAGAATATAAAAATCTTGCTTATCTTTGCTATGTTCTTGGCCATTTCTTTATTTAAGAAGCTCATCTACTCTTATTCCTAAATAAGAACATAAGGATTTCACAACAGTCTTTTAACCACACATGATGCTTCATTTTAGTTCTGTCCCACAATTCCACTGAGGCTGGGACTGCCATAAAATCTTAAACCATAGACAACCCTACACAATCATGCGTATACAACATGATTGCAGCCACAATTTAGGCTAACATTGTATGAATCTGCAAGTTCCTGAAGACCTGGCTATACCATCAGACTTGTCAGAAGGGGTCCCAGAGGACAAGGGAGACCTTGCAATGATTTCCTGTCTGTGGCTAATTTTATTTCTTGGTCTTGTGCTTTTCACAGTTTTTAATAACGGCTGTTTTGATGTATTTATTGGTTTTCTTTTTTTAATTACCTCTAGAACACCATACAGAGTCATGCTCTTGTGAGATGAGTGGCTGTACAAATATGAAAAATCAATAAAATAAATGAATCCATCTGGTGAGATCCATGTTTTCCCTTCATACATCACAGACCAACTATATAAATTCGGGGGTGGGAGGGGAGTGAGCCTGATTGCTGCTTTTATCGGTTTTTTCCCCCAAAAGAAGAAGAGAGTGTGACTCACCAGCTGCAGAATTCTCTGAAGCTTTCCTAGGAAGAGACAGGGAAGGAAGATAGCATTAGACAGGTACATAAAGAGGATTATTTTTGCACACCTGTTGATGAAGTGAGGCAAAGGCAAATATAGAGCTCACGGGCAGATTTTCTTTGGTTGACAGCAACTTTGAAATGTTCTTGAATAGTAGTAGCTCGGGTTGGTAGTTGGGATGTTGGTTTGATCTCCAAGCTTGACTGTCAGAGCATGCACAGTCTTATTGTGCTGAGGTAACCCAGGAGTAAACATAGTAAACAGTGGTCTATATTAAATGGTGGTTTATCTTACACTATCTACCATATCATATACCAGGAACAATATACATACATGTGTTAATAGAGCAGTCTCCAACACACAGCAGTTACAGCAGGAAACAGAAGAGAGAGAACACAGCAGCAAAGCCTTCCCTTTTATACAAAGGCTCTTAAAGGGATACAGACCCAGATGAGTCATTCCCAACATTACATCATACATTTTACATTACATCAGCTGTTTAGCTTTTAAATAATTACCTTGATATTGGCCATTTGGTTGCAAATGGACTGAAGATGTCCGTCCCCCCAACCGAATGGAGGTGAAACATTTGCAACCAAATCACCAAGTTTGGAGATTAAACCAACAGCTCGACAACAACTTTCCTTTATCTGGCTATATTGAACCAGAGTTCCCTTCCACCAAGCCAGTTGCATTGTCTTTGCCAAAGATGGGGAAAAAATGATGTAGATAGAACAACTGCTGTTCAAACATATTGGAAGGTGAAAACCAGCAGCACAAGTTAGAATAATGTGAAGATCATGCATAGAAGAGTGATTGAAAGCGTTGGACTAGGATTTGGGAGACTCAGGTTTAATCTCTCCTCAACTGCAGAAGCTAGCTGAGGCGCTCCGGGCTGTGCCTCCTCTCTCACCCAAAAGGCCAAGAGGGATATAATCAGGGCTTTTTTTGGTCATAGAATGCTCAGAACGGAGTTCCGGCACCTTTTTTGGATGGAACCTTGTAGGGTAGGCAAGGCGGGTTGTATGACGTGTGAGTTCTGGCACCTTTTTCTTTTACAAAAAAAGCACTGGATATAATAGTGAAGGTATTGGATGGAGTGGAGAGATCAAATCCCTCTCTCCTCAACCACGGAAGCTCCCCAGATGAATAGGCCAGTCACTCAAGCTCAACCCATCTCATTTCACCGGGCTGTCGTGGGAACCGTACGCTTTTCATTTGTAAACTGCCCAGAGTTGCTTAGTGAGATGGGCGCTGTATAAATTTGCTTATTAAATAAATAAATAATAAGTACTTCAGGAGGACAGGCAAGAATGTAACAAACAAATTTTAATTTAATTTAATTTAATAACATTTATATACCGCCCTTCTCCCTGAGGACTCAGGGCGGTTCACAGGGCAGAATAAAATAGCGAATACAAACATTAAAATAAGATTAAACAAATTGCCCTAGTTAAAAACAATATAAATACAACACTAAAAACCCCCAGAAAAGTTAAAAAACGAAAAATAAAATAACCCCAACACTCCCCCTCAGGCTAGGCCGGCTTGTACAAACAGAAATGTCTTGAGATCGCGACGAAAGGAGCGAAGATCGGGCGCCATCCGGAGCTCAACCGGTAGCTGATTCCACAGCTCCGGAGCGCCCACAGAGAAGGATCTCCCCCTGGGGGCCACCAATCGGCATTCTCTGATCGGTGGCACCCTGAGGAGGCCCTCTCTGTGGGAACGCACAGGGCGCAGGGAGCTTGATGCCGGCAGCAGATGTTCCCTGAGGTACTCCGGCCCCATGCCATGGAGTGCTTTAAATACCGTTACCAGTACCTTGAATCTCACCCGGAAGACAACTGGCAACCAATGCAGCTCACGGAGCAGAGGCGTAACGTGGGAGTATCGGGAGGCTCCCAACACCACTCTCGCGGCTGCATTCTGTACCAGTTGGAGCTTCCGAGTAGTCCTCAAGGGCAGCCCCATGTAGAGAGCGTTGCAGTAGTCCAGACGAGAGGACACGAGCGCATGAGTGACCGTGCATAAATCGTCCCGGCTAAGATAGGGCCGCAACTGACGCACCAGGCGAACCTGTGCGAAGGCCCCCCTAGTCACGGCTCCTATATGGTCTTCCAAAGTGAGCCGTGAATCTAGGAGGACCCCCAAGTTGCGAGCCCTATCTACGGGGGGTAATAGTTCACCCCCCATAACTAGAGGTGGAATGTCCGAATAAACCCGGGACGAAGGTATGCAAAGCCACTCAGTCTTGTCGGGGTTGAGTTGGAGTCTGTTCCTCCCCATCCAGACCCGAACCGCCTCCAGGCAACGGGACATCACGTTGAGGGCATCACTGGGGTGGTTTGGGGTCGAAAAGAAAAGTTGGGTATCATCAGCGTACTGATGATACCCAACTCCAAAGCCACGAATGATCTCACCCAGCGGCTTCATGTAGATGTTGAACAGGAGAGGCGAGAGGACCGACCCCTGAGGAACTCCACAAATGAGAGACCTCGCGGTCGACCTCTGCCCCCCTGCCAACACCGACTGCGAACGTCCCAAGAGATAGGAGGAGAACCACTGTAAAACTGTGCCTCCCACTCCCAATCCCCTGAGACGCCGCAGCAAGATACCATGGTCGATGGTATCGAAAGCCGCCGAGAGGTCTAATAGGACTAGGACAGAGGAATGCCCCCTGTCCCGAGCCCTTACTAAGTTGGTAGCCTTATTCATAGTAAATAGACCAACTCGTAAAGGAGGACAGAGATAACCAACAGAGGACAAGAACAGCAGAAATACCTCAAGCAAAGGTTCTTGCTTTTGACACTCAGCACATCTCACTAGTAGGCATGTTGGCTACTGAATGGAATTAGGTCACCAGATAAGATGCGTATTTGGCATAAAAAGATGATAGTTGCATTCTTACCCAAAGCCTTTTTGAACATCCCAACTAGGGATGGGGACTTAATTGCCAAACCCTTTGCAGAGCAGCCATTGGAGAACGCTGGACTTAGCATAGGAGAGTGCGTAATTTTAAGAAGCCATTTTTCAGGTTAGGGTAAGGTCAAGAAGTGCCCTAGTCCAGTCTGGGAGGCTTTCTAGTGTGGAAAAGCTGGAGAGAATCCCAGCTGGAAGGGACCGGTAGAAGCTGGAAAGAGTCCGTTTCTTCAGCTCTTCCTGGAAAGATCCATTCTCCAATCTACAGCAGATAATTCTCTAGGAGTCCTTTGGTGTTCTCCCAGCTTGATTGTTTTCCTATAGACTTTTCATCACCCAAACTAGGTAACATCATCAGTGCTAATAAGGAACCGGGTTTGGTCTCAGTTTATATTCTAAGAGGCTTGGTCTGTCAGTGTTGGTGGCGTTGGCCTTAGCGATTCTGTGGTTGGGCTGTTGGCTTCTTTGGCAGTTTCTTGATTGGGGTATTGTTTACTTGATTGTTGGTCTGATGTTAATCTTGGCGTTAATCTATATTCATCTGACTGCTGATTGCTGGTGGGGAGGTGTTTTGGTCTTTTTGTTGCTTTTTTTGCTTGTTGATTGTCTCTTTTGCACAGCATGTAGATGTTGTTTATCTATGTGACTATCGATGGTCAATTTGTCAGAGTGCCAGGCTGCCAGGAATTCTCTAGCGTTTTGGGACTTGGCTTGGTCTAGGATTGTCTGTCCAAGTGTGGAAATAAAAAGTTTTCATCATATCTTTTGACTGTTTAGTCTTCTGCTTGTTTGTCCTACATCCGTGGTGGCGAACCTATGGCACGCGTGCCACAGGTGGCACGCAGAGGCCTCTCTGTGGGCACGCGCGCTGTCACCCTAGTCCTAGGCCTTCAGCTGGGTTTTATAAAACTTTTCTCGCGGGGAAAAAAAAGATCTCGCAAAGTTGGAATTGATTGATTGAACTTTTTAGTTACCACTGCAGCCTCGCCCACCCAATGGGCCACGCCCACCCAATTGGCCACACCCAGCCAATAGGCCACACCCACCCGGCACCCGATGATACATAAGTGGGCTTTGGTTTGCAGTTTGGGTACTCCATCTCTAAAAGGTTCGCCATCACTGTCCTACATAGTAGCTGTTCCAGTCTTTACACTGTATACGTAGATGACACCTGTTTTTTCTTCTGCAGCTGCTGGGCCTTTTGTTTTGTTTTGTATGTTTCGGAAGGCTTTAGTTAGTTTGTGTGCTTATGCTGATTCCATGAAGTTGTCACAGTCTGATGTTGGTTTCTGAGATGCTTTTGATGTACAGCAGTGTTATCCTTTTTTATGGCTTGTGTGTGTTATGCTATATTGGGTTGATGATGAAGTTGCATGGATATCCATTTTGTTGAAAGATGTTGTAAAGATGATCTATTTCCTTTTTCTGCTGCTCAGAGTTGCTGCAATGTGTTTGTGCTAATCTAAATAGAGTTCTTAACAGCTTCTCTTGTGGGAGGGTGCGTTGTTACCTTGGCAGTGGAGCACTTGATTGATGTGGGTGGCTTTTTTCGGTACACATGTATTTCTAGTTTGCCTTCATAGTCTCTGCTGAGCAGGATATCCAGGAAGAGTAGTGAGTTGTTTTCTTCTTTCCTGGTGAATTGAATTCCTTTGAAGATGTTGTTGATGGTTCTGTGGGTGTTCTCTAATTGGTCTTTTTTATTATGATGAAGGTGTCATCTTCATATCTGATCCATAATTTGGGTTTCATTTGTGGGAGGGCTATTGATTCCAGACATTGCATGATGACCTCAATTATGAGTCCTTAAAATGATTATAGTATGGGACGCGGTGGCTCAGTGTGTTAGGACGCTGAGCTTGTCAATCAGAAGGTCGGCAGTTTGGCGGGTCGAATCCTGAGTGCCGCATAGCAAACTGAGCGCCTGTTACTCGTCCCAGCCTCTGCCAACCTAGCAGTATGAAAGCACGTAAAAACGCAAGTAGAAAAATAGGACCACTATGGTGGGAAGGTAACAGCGTTCCGTGCGCTTTTGGCATCTAGTCATGCCGGCCACACGACCACAGAGACGTCCTCGGACAAGCGCTGGCTCTTCGGCTTTGAAACGGAGATAAGCCAACCCCTAGAGTTGGAAACGACTAGCACGCATGTGCGGGGAAACCTTTACCTTTACCTAAAATGGTGTTCCCATAGGTGTACTTTTTGTTTGTAGGTAAGCTTTTCTGTTGCATTGATCCTGGGTGTTCAATTTTCATGTATTTGATTAGATCAAGTGTGCCATGGAGCAATGTTGCAATAGATTCTTTAGCTAATTCTGGGTCTATCGATGTGAAAAGAGCTGCGACATCAAATGAGACCATGGCTTCATCTTTATCTATTGTCACGTTTTTGATTCTTTGAAGGCACTGAGGTGGGGAATTGATGGAGCATTTGCTTTCCCTTGTGAGGAGAATTCTCTAGACATGTCATCATAGCTTACAAATTTACAAGAGCGGAGAAATTATTTGCAAATGAGGAAAGCCGAGTGACCTACCTAGAATCAGCTACAGTTTTCCCCAAATAAAGGTCATTCTAAACTGAACTGATGTTTCGCAGATCAAATATATTTATTAAACAAATTTATATGGCCACCCAACTCACAATTAGGTGACTCCTGGCAGCTTACGACATGAAGAATTACAACATAAAACCTCACCACCCTTTAGAGGCACCTTGGATAGCTCAGCTCAGCATAGGTCTGTTGAGTGCCTTTCACTGGTCCTGATTTGTTCTACTTTTAGTTTTAATAAAAAAAGACCCCCGTTCCCACTTTTACACAGACAATTCCACACACACACGAATTAGCACAAATGTTATTTTAGAGAAATATATCAAATATTAATTATTCATTTTTATTCTTCTCAGTTATATAAGTACAAGAAGTAACAATTTTGTATCCCCAAGGTGGAGAGTTCATCTCCTCCTCCTCCTCCTCCTCCTCCTCCTCCTCCTCCTCCTCCTCCTCCTCCTCCTCCTCCTCCTCCTCCTCCTGTTTTTCATTTATTTTTGTAATGGAGGTAGAAGGGGATAGTTAGTTTTCATTTATTTAGTTAAAAAAAACCTTTTCAAAAGCAATATTTTTGTATTTAGAAATCTACAGTTGTTCTCAAATGAGGAGGAAGAAAAAAAGTTATCCACGTACAAGACTGAATAATAAGTAGTCAATTTAACATATGCATTCAGAGCAGACTTTCCAGTCTGAGCACTGATATAACAATGCATCAATAGTTTATTACTGATTTATTAGCCATGATTCCATCACAGCACTGGGTGGCACACAGGCATGAAACCATTATATAAAACAACACTTTACAAACTTGGTGGAGCAGTGGGCTAATGCCTCCTTAAGTAACACCAGCTGCCTGCAATTAGTGCAGGTTCGAGTCCCACCAGGCTCAAGGTTGACTCAGCCTTCCATCCTTTCGAGGTAGGTAAAATGAGGACCCAGATTGTTGGGGGCAATAAGCTGACTTTGTAATAATGCCGCTTGGGGTGTGTGTGAAAGCCCTAATAAGCAGGCATATACATAGAATGAAGGCTACTGCTAAGCTTGTAAGCCGCCCTGAGTCTTCGGAGAAGGGCGGGATATAAATGGAATTAAAATTAAAAAAAAATTATCAAGTGGACGAGAAAGCTGTGAAGAATACTCTAATGGCATATATAAGTAGATGGCTCCTCAATAAATATCAGGAATAATGTCATACATATAAACAAAACCATCTCAAGTTGTAACATTGTGAAATGGAGGAAAGCTTCTCTGTTCACGTGTTTATGCTATCCATGATTGCATTTTCAACCTCTAAAGAAAACCTCGGTTGCCTACAATATGTTGTCCATGGCACCAAGTGGAGGAGACAGAGGAAAGGAAAGGGAGATGGCCAAGTTTGATTCTCTGTCCATCTTAAAAAGTGCCATTCCTGACGAAATTAGTTCCTAAGCAGGCCAATGCCTTAGGCTGTAGTCCTAAATTCAATTTGTTGTGTCAATCCTAGCTCACCTAAAGCAACCAAATCACTTTGAAGATACAACATAATCTTATTAGCCTGCAAAAAACGAAACGGTACATACTGGGCTTCCAGCAAAGCATTGGCCTTTTCTTGAACAGCCCTTAGCAAAGGCAGAACCAGATCTCATATACCCTTAACTTACTACAGGTAGTGTTTGACCTTACAACCACCACTGAGCCCAAAATCTCTGTGGCTAAGTGAGACAGTTGTTAAGTGAGTTTTGCCCCATTTCAGGACCCTTTCCTGCCACAGTTGTTAAGTGAATCACTGCAGCTATTAAGTTAGTAATACGGTTAAGTGAATCTGGCTTCCCCATTGACTTTGCGTGTTGGAAGGTCACAAAAAGTGATCACATCACTCACTCACACACACACACACACACACACACACACATACACACACACAGGAGAAGCAACTATCATAAATACATGCCACTTGCCAAGCATCCAAATGTTGATCACGTGACCACGATGGTACTGCATTGGTCATAAGTGTGAAAAAACAATCATAAGTTATTTTTTTCAGTGCCGTTGTAACTTTGATCATTAAATGAGTGGCTGCAAATCGAGGACTGCCTACATTGCAAAGGCAAGGTAAACTAAAAGGCAGACGCTGTGTAAATTACAGCATGGTGTTGGAATGCTTTGGATAAACTCATCTGGATGACCTTGCTATTTACCCTTCCTTATAGATATGCACAGTAGCTATAATAAACAATTTGATTTACTGGGCCATAGGTTCCTGATTCTTCCTCCCCTATTACCACCCATGATCAATTCAATTTCCTCACAAGGGGGTTTGAAGCATGTCTGGAGGGTGGAGGCATCTCATAGGCTTGGTAGTGAATTCAATCCCCAACTGTATTGGGTAAAGAGACCATATCACCACCAACTCCAAAGCACTTATGTTTGAGTTGGCCTGTTGCAGTGTGTGCCCTAGATCAGAGGTCCCCAACCTTTTGGGCACCAGGGATCGGTTTGGTGAAGAGAGGTGTTTCCACGGCCTGGAGGGTGCCTGGTTTTGTGTGCTGCCTGCATCTCGCGGATGGGGTTTTGCTTGTTTGTGCGGCCCAATTGCTGGCATGCTGTGGCCTGGATTTCTGCCCTAGATTGAATTGAGCTTTCAATCCGAGGTAAACAAGAAAGCCGGACCTGCCAATTGTTGAAATGCATAATGTGGTTTGTTTGTTTGGTTTGGGATTATTACAACATTGAGATTTGTAAACCATGAATTATAGCCTAGTAGTGAAATTAGTCATAGCTAAAGAAAACATGGTTTTGTGCTGTCAAAGCCCAGGCTGGAGGCTTGTAGGCATTTAATGTATGTTGTTCATTAAAAAAAAAGTTAATGTTAGGTGTTTTGGTTTTTGGATGAGTGGGTGATGAGCACCACAGCATGTGGGGAGGTTAGAGCTGTCTATGGAGATTCTGAGTCATCCAGGTCTGAAGAACTGAAGAAGCTTCTTGGATAAGAAGCGAAATGTCTACAAGGAAAAACAAAACCCAGTTGCCTTTTGAAAAAGCACCTTTGGGATAACACTTTCCCTCCTCTTCTTTGGTTCCAAAAAATATCTCTTCTCCTTCTTCCAAAGCTTGTATCTACCCTATGAAAACACCTTTCGCCTGCAAGAAATAACTCCATTCTTCTCCACCAGAAAATCCTTCCCTTCAACATTTACACAGCATCCAGAAATTCAAGAGATGCAGCATTTACCATCCCTGCCTGTTTGTGGAGGCAAAGGGTTCTATCTGTTGAATTTCTACCTTTATCAGATCTTACCTTGCATAAAGCTTTGGCCCAGACCTACATGACTCAACTTGCTGATCTGGCATCCTAAGTACTCTGCGTTCCCGAGAACTGGGAGGGTCTGGCTGCTGTCCAGCTGACACAGAGAGTAATGTCAGCCATGGCCTTGATCCACCTTACTTAATTTTTGGCCTCTGAGTGATCAGTCACCAAGCGGGTGGCACCTTTGAGATCCTTCCATTCAGCAATGCACGTGCCCAGCTTCAGCCTCCTCCATTGTGTCATACCATCCTCACCACTTTGCTCTTTCTACCATCCCTATGAAGTCATTTCCATCCAGCTCAGCTGCTAAGAATTCAGGCACCTAAGAAGTTCTGGGTTCCTTATACTAACAAAAATGATGCATTGGTTAAGGAAGCTGAAAAAGAATGATTGGGGAATGAGAGGGAATACAGAATACAGAGGTGGTGATAATTCTGCACACCTAGTTATGGCATGGGTCCGGGTTATTTATGGGATCACCTGCTGCCGGCGTCATCTTCCCTTCGTCCTGTGCGCTCCCACAGAGAGGGCCTCCTCAGGGTGCTGTCGGTCAGGGAATGTCGACTGGCGGCCCCCAGGGGGAGAGCATTCTCTGTGGGCGCGCCTGCCCTCTGGAATCAGCTTCCGGTTGAGCTCCGGATGGCTCCCGACCTTCGCTCGTTTCGCCGTGACCTGAAGACTTGGCTATTTGAACTTGCCGGCCTGGACTGAGGGACTGGGATTTTAGATTTTTAAATTTTAAAAAATTTTAAATTTTAGAATGTGTTTATTGTTTACGGCTATTTAATTTAATTCTATTTTAATTTTTATACATTATGTGCTATTTATAGTGTTTTAATTGCCCTGTACACCGCCCCTTCGGAGAGGGGTGGTATATAAATCCAAATAAATAAATAAATAAATAAATAAATAAATAAATAAATAAATAAATAAATAGTGCAAAACACCAGGGTGTGCGTACTTTGTGGCAAGGCCACAGCACTCCCTATACTTAAGAAGTAAGCTAACATAATAATTGTTTTTTCTCACTGCATGTGCCATTCCTTATTACACGATATTTTTTTCTAAGTGTGCCTATCTAAGATGTTCTTGCTCATCGTAGTAACTTCATGGATTCTGGGTACTATGCTGAAAACAGAGTGGCCGAATTAAAGACCATTACCTGGACTAGGGCAGCTGGACAGGTAGATGGACATAACCTCAGTTATAGGTTTGCCTTCTCATCTGAAAACACCTCTGATTATTTCAACATCTGCCTTGCCAAGCATACTTCAGACAACGCTACTGTATCTGAGTTGTAAAATCCAGATGGCCTAAGCGGATGGCAGCAAACACCTCATCATTGCCTTCCAGTAGCCATAATGACTTCTGCAGTCCACATGCAATATCTCTTTCTTTGAGGAACCCCAAACATCTACACAGGTGTCAAACTCAATCATGTCACGTGACGTATCATGATGTATTGCAAAGTTTTCTGCCTCTGTGGAGCTGGGGTGGGCATGGCCTGCGTGTGACGCATCCAGCCTGTGGGCCACCAATTTCACACCCCTGAATTCTAGGAGATATCTCTTAGGCTGACCATGACGGAACAGGTCTCCAGGACATTTGTCCCAGCTGATAGTAGATGTGGTTTATAAGAATCCCATTAGAGAAATCTAACTGTGGCTCTTTCATGATTTCACCCACAATGGTGTTGAAGTTTAGAGGTGATCCCAGTAACTGAGTCTCTGCATAAAGGTTTGGCCAACAACAACATGGCAGGTGGGAATCCCTGCCTATCATCATGCAGTAAATCTGTTCACTGGCTGGGCGGTATATAAATCCAATAAAATAAAAAAATAAAAAATAAAATAAACATAAACATATGGCTATTAGAAGGATACAGTTGGCAGGATAATTGTTGTGACTACACACCACACCAATTGTTATTACTCAATCAGTCACCTTCATTGCTGTGATCCCCCACTGGGGCCCCAAGCCGACTGGCAGAGCCAGGTCTTTAGGCCCTTACAGAAAAAAAAGGAGAGTCGGGGCTTAGTAGCATTTACATTTATTTGATCAATTTTGGTAAGACAATCTCTTGTTAAGATGGATAAAGAAATCATATATCTAATGGGAGAAAGACAGAGTGCTTTAATCCACTCTCTATTCTTCATTTCTTGGGCACAGGCGACAGAGAGACAGATTACAGGACCAGAGAGACAGATTACAGGACCAGAAGATGAGAAGAACATACCAGAACTGGTGCTACTCTATCTCCCACTACACCTTCTTTCTAGGTGGAGAGGAGAGGAGAGGAGAGGAGAGGAGAGGAGAGGAGAGGAGAGGAGAGGAGAGGAGAGGAGAGGAGAGGAGAGGAGAGGAGAGGAGAGGAGAGTTGGAAGGGACCTTGGAAGTCTTCTAGTCCAACCCCCTGCTCAGGCAGGAAACCCTATATCATTTTGGACAAATGGTTATCCAGTCTCTTCTTAAAACTTCCAATGTTGGAGTGTTCACCACTTCTGGAGGCAGGTTGTTCCACTGATTAATTGTTCTGTCAGAAAATTTCTCCTTAGTTCTAGGTTGCTTCTCTCCTTGATTGGTTTTCCATCCATTGCTTCTTGTCCTGCCTTCAGGCGCTTTGGAGAATAGCTTGACTCTCTCTTCTTTGTGGCAGCCCCTGTGATATTGGAACACGGCTATCCTGTCCCTCCTCATCCTTCTCTTCATTAAACTAGACATACCCAATTCCAGCAAGTGCTCTATATGTGTTTTAGCCTCTAGTCCCCTAATCTTCTTTGTTGCTCTTCTCTGCACTCTTTCCAGAGTCTCGTGGTGACCAAAACTAGATGCAGTATTCCAAGTGTGGCCTTACCAAGGCATTGTAAAGTGGTATCGCAAGGTGACATCCTTTCACTCCCCCCACTCCTGCCTACACCGCTCAGTATAGCACAGAATGGGTGCTTTTACACATTGCAGTGAGAGATGGGAGGCTTAACACAGTCCCATAGCAACCCAAGATGAAACCATCTTGGGAAAATGGCTTGAATTTCACTGATGTTGACTTTTCTTTTCCCAGTTCAGGTTTATTTCATAATTAAGGGTGGAAATAGAAGAGATCTAGAGATAATCTAGCTTCCTCTATGGTACAAACCTAGCCAATGAGATTTGTTTCTGATCACCCTATATCAGCGTAATATGAAATGAATAAACTTTCTGGACTATTGTTTCCATTCCTAATGTAAATTCAAACTCATATCTTGCTCGTGTTTAACTTGGACATCTTACGCGTGTTTCCAAGGGGCCATGTTTTGATATAGCAACTCATCTATTGCAAAAGTTTTCTTGTTTATCTTGCTGGCTGTTATCTCTGCTTAGGAAATTATAATGAAATCCATATGATATGTTGTCTCTTGGACTGTTCAGAGGAAGCAGATAAGATGTGGTGATAGGAATTATACCAAGGGAGGAAAGACAAACTACAAGGTGGTTATTATTTAAAGGTGGTTAGTATAAACACTGGAGATCCAAAGAAAGACTCCTATCCATGAGTTCCATCAACT
Organism: Vipera berus; assembly: GCF_964194415.1. Taxonomy (NCBI): domain Eukaryota; kingdom Metazoa; phylum Chordata; class Lepidosauria; order Squamata; family Viperidae; genus Vipera; species Vipera berus. Next base: position 266,118,231 of record NC_138203.1, read on the forward strand.
CTTGTCTCTTTGGCAATAGGGATGTTCTACACGTAAACATCCAACAATGCCTTCACTACATGCAAAGATTTCTTCCTGATATTCCTTTTCAGGGAGGAACATTTTCATAAATAAGAAGACCTTTGGCCTATTTTGAGACACTCATTAGACATATTATCATGCTGTGCTTAAGGCTCATCATGTCAGATTATTCAAAATCCCAGGCAGGAAGATAACTTGGCATTTGTATGGTTTGACTTATTGAAACACCATCTTGAGCAGGAATATGCTGGGACTGCTGAAAATGTAAGCACCAAACAGCTTTACCTGCAGGAGACGTTGGTTCCCATGGAACAGATAAGTCCAGCCCAGTGGTGGGATTCAAATATGTGAACAACCGGTTCTCTGTGTGGATGCCGCTTCCGGAAGTCCGTTCTGGGCCTGGGCAACCAAAAATTAGCTACAGGTTCTGCCGAACTGGTGCGAACTGGCTGAATCCCACCACTGGTCCAACTTGGTGTGCTGTTGAGGTACCTGAACCTCTACTAGGATGTTCAGTGTAATGGCCAGGAGCATCAGCGTGCCTAGTAACAACTCCAATGTCACCCATCAGGCCCCCCTCTTCGTTTAACATCTTACACTAAGTAAAAAGAGGATGTTGATATAATGTAAAATACTAGCCTCCAGGAAAGCCATATTTCCTAAAACTTTCAATCCCCAAATGGCCCTATAAGCTTAGCCCATAATAATGCTGGATAGCTATACTCCGTTGCTTTATTTGGGAATGTGTTTCCTGTCCAGAAAAGAATAAAAATAAAAAAGGTTCATGGGGATTGTCCTGTGGCTGGCTAAAGGCTACCAGGGTGGGAACTATAATTCCGATAAATCTGGGCAAATGATTTCATTCCTAACAACAGGCATTTATAGGTCAGGGCTTGTATAACATAGTCTTGAAATTTCAAATATGCTCACTGAACCCCAAATGTAACGTTTTGCGTGGGAAAATGTCAGAACTTGCTTTACTTTCTTGCTATCACTGTCTCTCAATAAAAGTTCCTTTTTGGACAATGCCTGTTTCAGGAGTTCTGCTTTCTTGGGAGGATTAGTTGAGGCAGGACCTTACAGTTGGGGAGTCCTAGTCTGCCATTTTCCTAATTTCCTATATTTACTATTTCCATATTTGTTTGTGTGTGCCCACATTCCCATTTTCCAATTTCTGTGTTTCTGCCATTGAGTTTGATACATCTGTCTTCATTCATTCCTGAAATCTCCTATCTGACCCTAAGCCTCTGCTGAACTTGAATCCAGCCCAACTATAAAAATTATATTCCATTCCTTTAAAAAAAACACCAGCTAATATATTTGTCCTTCTTTGTCAAGAAATGGCCCCAAACCATTGCATCTGCCCCTCCAAATTGGTACATGAGTATTAGATATGTGGAACATCTCTAGGATAGACAGCCTGATTGAGAAATTAGTCATTATCAGGAGGAATGCTAATCTTAGATGAATTTTCAGCTTTCTGCACATGCTGTTTTATCACACCTATTTTTACCACCTATCTTTCCACATTATTTCTTTCCATCATCGGCTTTTTCTCTTTCCCACCTCTAGAAGCTACAGAGAAACCCATCATGTTTTTAACCGCAGGAACACCTTGCTGCACCATGGTTTCCTTAACAGCAATTTGCTAAAAGCACAATTTTCCTATGGTAAACCACAAATCATGGCTTACAAATCACAGTAATAGCATCCAAACAACATGCTAAGATTCAAACAATCCACACAAAACCTATAAATAAGTCTCTCCACCCAATTTAAAAGACCACTACAGGGGAAGAGATTATTGACTCTTATATAACTGACAGCCTTCTTTTTGGCTGGTTTTGATCTAATCATTTGGACCTTCTCCCTGACCTCATTCAATGTGAGATTCCAGGGATTTCACTTAGAACAGGGGTAGTCAACCTTGGCTCTTTTATGACTCAGGGACTTCAACTCCCAGAATTCCTGAGCCAGCCATGCTGAGGGGAAAGGGAGAGGTTTCTAAGCTGAGCCATGCTTGCTCAGGAATTCTGGGAGTTGAAGTCCATGAGTCATAAAAGAGCCTACCCCTGACTAGAACCTTCTATATGCAAATGCCCCCCCCATCTATGACTATTAGCAGTTGGGGTGTTTGTACTTATTTTGTAACAAAATAATTGCAATAGGAAGTTGTGGAACCTCTTTATAAACCAGGGTTTAAGGACAGGGATTAGGCAATGGACAATTTCCATTTCTGCTAGAATGGAGAGATTTGGAATTAAATGTCTGGAAGGCAACTTGTTGTCCACCCCTGATCTAGGAAGAAATAAAAAGAAAGTTTCCTTTGAATCAAGCTCAGGTAATGGACAGTGTTTACAAAGAAGGGGATACCCTTTAAATAATTAGCCACAGAGAGCTGCAAAACACATGGTAGAACCTCACTGCAAAACAGGTATTTTAAGACCCTTATCGTGAATTAATTAAGGAAGCAATTTTGAAGGCCATACAACTCCAAAACACTCGGTGGTGTACAGCATTAACATAGTAAAAAAACAAGGAAAACAAGGGGAAAACCCCAGTGTATAACCAGTGTATAACCAGACACACAATTGTACTAAAAAGATAAAATCCTATAAGAGGCCCAAAGCCCTCCACACCTTCAACAGATTTCTTGTCCCTAAATATCTCCAAATTATGTGCCTTAGTTAACCTGTTCATGATCCCCATTTGGGGATTGAAAGAACAAAGAATTTAATCAAGAGACGGAGAATAAAGTGTTTCAAATCTCATTCCAGGCATGAGGCAATCCTCTTACCAGACAGAATAGCTAGCTAGGCAACCTAGAATAAAATAGGGTTTTTATGACACCCTAAGTTTCTGAAGCATGGGATAGCTGTTAATAATGTGAAGGTATTGCGTTCTCAGGTTTTAAAGATGAATATTCAAAAGCAAGGCTAATTTAATGCTTTGTTCTCAGCAAAGGAACAATGGGTGACATCCCTCTAGAAAAATGCAAGCTCCTACTGGTTCTTGGGACAACTGACTCCAATGTTCAATAAACAGACTGGCCTTGGAGCTGCTTGTCCCACAGCACTGAAACTCTTACAAAGTAGATCACAAAAATACAAATAAATACCAATAAATAATCATTACATGCATCAATAAAATAATGACCAAAATGTTGGCTAAACTGGGGCCAGACAGCTGGCTTGACTCTTGTCCCTAGAGGTCCTTCAGAAAGGCAGTCCTAGAGCTGGGATGGCTAAGAGGTCAGAAAGACAATGACAACATCCAGTTGCTCTCTTTGGAAAACAGCTCGGTTTCAGCTAGGTCACCATCCCTAGCTTGCAACTACTACCCCTCCTTCATGTTTCCCTGACACGTAGTCTGCCTTGAACTGCAAAGCAGCTCTTTCTCCAGCCTCCACCTTAGCCATGTAGGAGAAGGTGAAGCAAGATGGGAGGAAGGATGTGTGGATAGAGCAGATAAGATACGGATGGTTTAGTCAGGAGAAGATGAATCAGATGAAGGCACGAGGTTCTTCCATTATAACTCAAGGTGACGGCCAGTTGGCTCTCTCTTTCCAATGGGTCTTCTTTGCCATGTTCTGATTTTATTAAGCTTATGATCAAGGTGGCCTCTTCTTTTTAACCAGTCGATGCAAGTTTTTGGACCGAGATGCCCTACGTACAGTCACCCACGCACTCGTTACCTCCCGTATTGATTACTGTAATGCTCTCTACATGGGGCTGCCCTTGAAGACCACCCGGAGGCTTCAGCTGGTGCAGAATGCAGCTGCACGGGTTGTGATGGGAGCTCCCCGATACTCCCATATTACACCCCTCCTGCGTGAGCTGCATTGGCTACCAGTTGCCCTCCGGGTGAGATTTAAGGTGCTGGTACTTACCTTTAAAGCCCTACATGGCTTAGGTCCGGGATACTTGCAGGACCATCTGCTGCCGGGAACAAATTCCCATCGTCCAGTACGCTCACACAGAGAAGGCCTCCTCAGGGTACCGTCAGCTAGGCAATGTCGGCTGGCGACCCCCAGGGGGAGGGCCTTCTCTGTGGGAGCGCCAGCCCTATGGAATCAGCTCCCCCCTGAGCTTCGGATGGCCCAAAACCTCCAATCCTTTCGCCGCGGCCTCAAAACACTCCTATTCCACCAGGCTGACCTAGACTGACAGGCATTTTAATTAATTTATATTTAGTATTTTTAATTTATTTTTTAAATTCTCTAATTTTAATTTATTGCACTGATGTTCTCAATTTTATTTTTATCTTGATTTCTGTACTTATTAAATGTTTTGTTGTTAGCCGCCCTGAGTCCTTCGGGAGATAGGGCGGGATATAAATCCCATCAATAAATAAATAAATAAATAAGTTGAAGGTTGCTAGAGCTTCCCTTTCAGGAAAAGTAGAAATCAAGACGAAAGGGTGTTGTAAATGAAACCTGGATTGGCAAGCAAACTAAGCTCATCACCAATGCAAATAGACTGGTTACACCAGGGAATGTGAATTAATAGCAGACTTTGCACATCCATAAATCCTTGCTGGGGCACATACATATCCTTGTGCAAGAAAGCAAATCATTCTTTTAATTCTGTGTGGTTGCAGCACTGACTTCATTATGTTATGTACATATTATATTATCAACAGAAGAAAGAACACTTGAACATGACTCTGGAAGGATCTATACATAGATGTCCATTTTGCATTATTTAAATATATTTTCTCCCTTTTACTCTGGCAATCCTTCCTCTTCTATTTACCTTCTTTGGTGTAATAATCAGTTTCTTCCATCTTCACTAACCACAATGATCCTTGTTGTTCATTCTTATTTTCACAATTGTAAAAGTTTTTGCCACTGAGGCATTCATCTCAGATTGCAATCATACGAATAAATCTAAGCCAGACCTCATTTCTCAGATACCTGTAGTTCTAGTTCAAGATCTGGCTTAGAAAATATTTAGTTGGTACTACTGCTCCATAAATGCCTATTCTACTCATTTCTTTTGCAACTCGTTGGGATATTTTCTTTCTAGGTGATCTATCTAAAGTAGTCCTAGCATTGCTAACCTCTTGCTTTGACTGTGTTCCTGTGCCTTCAACACCAGCAGGGTAAGATGGCAACGCTGATTTGTGGAAAATGTGGTATAGAATAATTACCAGCCAGTTGAAAAGCTCACATCACTTCATGATTGTGACATGACTTTACTGAAGACATTGCAGAAACAATGTGAACCATGCTAAAAATGAAACATGCAAGAGGCACAATGCGGACAGAGAAACATGCTTCCTGAAACAAGGACAGGAAACTTGAGGCATTTGAGTCATTTTGAAGTAGCTGATTACCTCTGGAAGACATTGGGTTGCTTGTTGTTGTTAGCTGCAAAGTCGTGTCCGACCCATTGTGACCCTATGGACAACGTTCCTCCAGGCCTTCCTGTCCTCTACCATCTTCTGGAGTCCATTTAAGCTCACGCCTACTGCTTCAGTGACTCCATCCAGCCACCTCATTCTCTGTCGTCCCCTTCTTCTATTGCCCTCAATCTTTCCCAGCATTAGGCTCTTCTCCAGTGAGTCCTTCCTTCTCATTAGGTGGCCAAAGTATTTGAGTTTTAGCTTCAGGATCTGGCCTTCTAAAGAGCAGTCAGGGTTGATCTCCTCTAGGACTGACCGGTTTGATCGCCTTGCAGTCCAAGGGACAAGCGGGAGTCTTCTCCAGCACCATAGTTCAAAGGCCTCAATTCTTTGGCGCTCAGCCTTCCTTATGGTCCAGCTTTCACTGCCATACATTGCAACTGGGAAGACCATAGCCTTGACTATACGCACTTTTGTTGACAGGGTGATGTCTCTGCTTTTTAGTGTGCTGTCTAGATTTGCCATGGTTTTCCTCCCCAGGAGCAAGCATCTTTTAATTTCTTGGCTACAGTCCCCATCTGCAGTGATCTTGGAGCCCAGGAAAATAAAATCTGTCACTACCTCCATTTCTTCCCCATCTATTTGCCAGGAATTGAGAGGGCCGGATGCCATGATCTTGGTTTTCTTAATGTTGCTTATCCCTTCACTAAAAGAAAGAGACTTGCTTAGTTCATTTCTATTCTACTTTTCTTCCGAGGAGCCCAGGATAGCACCTGTAGTCTTTGCCATTAGTTCATCCTAGCCCAGGGGTCAGCAACCTGAAACAGTGAAAGAGCCACTCGGAACGGGTTGCCTCACAAAAAGAAAAACTGGGAGCCGCAAAAAATGTGTGCACATGCACGTACATGCGTGCATGTGCAGAACAGGGTTTGACTGAAGAGTGGAGCCAAGGCGAGATATGCACCTACCCTGCATATCTGAATTGATTGGTTGAATTTTTTTAGTCCCACTTTTTTTTTTTTTTTTGGACTGCACATGGCAGAGGACTGGGAGCCGCAAGAGACGGCTGAAAGAGCCGCATGCGGCTCCGGAGCCGCGGGTTGCAGACCTGTGTCCTAGCCCCAAGAAACCAAATAATTTTCCTCCATTCCTTCTAAATCTGGCTTTTGCTTAGGCATCCTGACATCTTCTGCAAGTAAAGCAGGAGCTCTGGTGTTAAGCTACACTTTTCCCAACCTTTGGAGAAAGAAAACTTGATCTGGTCTGTGCTGTCTCATGAGCAGCTTGGGAGAGTATTTTCAGCAAAAATGCAATGTAGAAGAGAAAGGCCAGCCCCTCTTCCCAACTGCATGCCTTTCCCATGTCTCTTATTTACCAAAACTGAAAGAAATCCAAACCCACATTTCCACCCATCATATCATCAAATCCAGCCTCAGGTGAGGCCCACAAAGAGTCAATTAATTTGTGAATTGATTTTTTTTCTCCTTCGGCCTTAATTTATGTTTTTTCAGCTTTTTATTTTGCATCAGGGTTGATGGTTAGCCACTTTGAAATTTGGTGGAAAAGTAAGATCAATCAAATGAGTAAATCCACTAATGTTTTGCCTTGTTATATTCAAGCAAGTGTTATCATCATCATTATCGTGGTAACACCACCTTGGCTTTCCCTTGAAATTTTCCAGATGTGTGAATTACAAAGGGCAACACTGACAAAGCAGACGATGGGACTGTGGTCTAACACATCTGGAGAGCATCAGGTGATGCATAATTATCTTGATGTATGTTTTCTTTAGTAGATCCATAAGCACAAATTCAGTTTTTGCATCAGCATCCATGAGAGGAAATGAAAGACATCTTCATGATAATAGTAAGAATCTCATTTTATGATCTCATTCACACATAATCCAGCAAGCAGAACACATTCATGTTTTCCTCCTGTTAGCTTTTTACCAATCTGGTGCTTTCAGATGTGAGAAATAAAAATCCTGATCACCTCTAGCCTTCATAGGATTTGGAGTTTCCATCATTTCCAGGCATATGAGATCACATATACCTGGTGAACATCTGGCTAGGAAGATGTCTCCAAGTACTGGGACAACAGGTAAAGGTTTGTTTGGGGTTTTTTTGCCCATTTTCCTTTCTGCGTTGAGTCCTGGTGCTGAGAAAAGCTTCATAAACTAAATTAATGTCTAATTTCCCATTGTTTAAAGGGATATAAACCTCTGTGGCTGGCTTCATACCACATGAAGAAGTAGAAATTGTGTATGACTTTGGTAACAACAGGGCATCATAGCAAGATGATGAGAAAGAAAAATAATTCTAGCAAATATATTTCAAAAGCCTATTTCTCAGTACAATTTTCAGACAAAATTATTCTGGTGTACACACCTGGATACCACACACTGCATATTCAACTTCCAAACACCAAACCCAAATCTAATGGGGAGAGGTGCATATGCAGTACGCACTGCGCATGATCAGAGATCCTTTTGCTATCATTCCCCTGGGCAGCTGAACCTTTCACCCATGACCTACCTTTTCTTTCTGGATGCTGGTTGTGGGTCTCCACCCTCCACGGCGGCGCTTGGACTTTGGGGCAAGGGGTACCTGGGCTGTCTTGGCATTGAGGTGTTGAGTGATCTTGACTTCTACAGCCAGCTTGACATTGGTGCGGAGGTTCCTCCTCTCAAAGACTTTCTTGCACAGGGGGCAAGATAGCACCCGATTCCCCTTTGCGGTCTCCTCGTCCCAGTAGCGAGTGATACAAGCCCGGCAATAGCTGTGGTCACAGTCGAGGATCACTGGGTCCTTAAAGTGACCCCTGCAGGCCGGGCAGATAGCCGCTCTCTGCAGCTCAGCCACCAGCCCTTTGCCTTCCATGGTGCACGACTGTGTCATCCTTTGGCGTCTGTGTTCTGATGCCAGCTCAACACCTCGGACTATATAGGCAGGGAGGAAACCAGAGGCGGGTTGGGGAGGAGCATCTGTCCGGCTACAGGTAAACAGCCTTGCATAACCAGCCAGTTCTTCCACCCCAGGGACTCGTGCCAGAACGTGGCAGGCAGGAACTGCCGCTGGGGTAGAAGACAAGTCTGTTTTGCTGTTAGAAAATCTCGCGTCGTGTGATAGGTTACAACCGTGGGCAGGGTGGGGTGTGCAGAGCCTCGGGTTCATTTTGTTTTGATTTCTGACCTCTGCGAAGGCCAGCTGATCCTCCTCCTGCATCCCAGAGCTTTGCAGGTCTGCTCCAGTCTCCTCCACCGATCTCAATTGCTCTGCCAAGCAACACTCGACACCAACTCGACAGCAAACCACCTGTGCCTTCGGACGCTGCGGCTCCCCTGATATGTTCTGAAGCATTAAAGAATGTGTCCAAAGCTCCTGGCCCTACTTGGCGCCTTTCAGATGTGTTGGGACGACAATTCCCGACATTTCTAGATTTGCCAACATTTTCATTTGTTGTAAGAACTATTTTCGAAAGAATCCTTCTGTTTAACGTTATCCAACCGGCCCTTTTCGCTATTGGGTTTAGGAAAAACAGAAACGATTAGAGGGGAAAAAGGAAATTGGCAGGGTGAAACTTCCCTGCTACAGAGTCGTTTTCCTCAATCACTCTGGTTTCTGGGTGATGGGAGTTGCTGTCTGGAGGACATCAGGCACGGCAAGACCCCAAGGTCAAGGTTGAGATTCTCTCTCTCTCTCTCTCTCTCTCTCTCTCTCTCTCTCTCTCTCTCTCTCTCTCTCTCTCTCTCTCTCTCTCTCTCTCTCTCTGTGTGTGTGTGTGTGTGTGTGTGTGTCTGTGTGTGTGTCTGTGTGTGTGTGAAATTACAGCCCTGGAAAAAAAAATGTTGCAGCTACAGACTTCCCCATCAGGTAAAACTGCCCCTGATCAGTCAAGAAACAGAAGTGATGAGAATTGTGGCTACACCCTGCAGTGTAATCTGATATCATTCTAGGAACATTTGATGGCATTACCGACAAGCCCCACCTAAGGTAGGTCTTCTCCCCTCCCTTGTCAAATTCTTGTGTTTCCCCCAGCCATCTGGCACTTGCTATCTTGTTTGTTCTGCCTGCAGTATGCTCTGAATTCGACAGTAGGCTGAAGAGCATGCAATTCAGCAGTTTAAAATTTTCTCTTTGGAACAAGAGCTAACCGTTCTACTGTTTTGCGCCTTAGTTCTATTCTCTTCCCTTCCTGTTTTCTGTTATAAGCAGCAAAGTTTTGCACTTCCAAATCTGCTCCCTTCTTTGGCATCCCCTGCTCTTGCAATGAGTGTCTATCATTTCCGCCCCTCCCCCTCTTACGCCTTGAACCCCTTTCCAAAATCGCCCTCATCTTCCTACAATCCTCTTCTGAATAGGTAGTTCTTGACTTACAGCCGCAGTTGGGAACCAGAATTTCCGTTGCTAAGCAAGGCTGTTTTTAAGTGAGTCAGGCCGATTTTATTACGGCTGTTAAGTGAATCACTGAGGCTGCTAAGTGAATCGCAAGGTCATTAAATGAATCCGGATTCAGCCATAGCCTTGTCAGAAGCCAGCTGTCCAGGATCGGTGGTGGGATTCAAACAGGTGAATAACCGGTTGTCTGTATGGATGCCGCTTCCGGAAGTTCACTCCGGGCCTGGGCAACAAAAAATTAGCTACCGGTTCTGCCAAAGTGGTGCGAACTGGCTGAATCCCACCACTGGCCAGGATGCTTCAACCATTGTAAAATACATGCTGGTTGCTAAGCACCCAAATTTTGATCACCTGACCGTGGGGATGCTGTGACAGTCATTAAGTGTGAAGACCAGTTATCTCACTTTTTTTCAGTGACGTTTGTAACTTTGAACGGTCGCTAAATGAATAGTCGCTAGCCAAGGACTATCTGCAATCCTTGTTACCTTTGGCGGAGACGCTGCCTTCCAGGACCACCAGGGCAGAGCTGACTGGGTTGATTTTGCTCACATCTGGCTCTTGATCAGGGCTTCTCAACCTGGTTGCCCTCCAGATGAGTGAACTTCAACACTCCCAGAATTCCTCACATGGAGAGAATTCTAGATATTGAAATCCATACATGGGGAGGGCAGCTCTTGGGGAAGGCAGCTCTTGACTCATCTTCACTAAAGGTATTTTAGGTTTGGGGGCGGGGCTTCCGATTCTTGCTGAGATTTCTCCTCTGATATGCATAGAAAAAGATGGAATGCAAGTAGAGTCTTTGGCCTACCTTGGGCCAGTTCTACTATAGATAGTTCTCGACTTAAAACTACAATTCAGCCCAGAATTTCTCATTTGTTAAGTGAATTTTGCCCCATTTTGTGAGCTTTCTTGCCACAGTTGTTAAGTGAATCACTGCAGTTGTTAAGTGAATCTGGCTTCCCCATTGACTTTGCTTTTCAGAAGGTTGCAGAAGGTGATCACACCACCTTGGGATACTGCAAGGGCCATAAATATGAGTCAGTTGCCAAGGGTCTGAATTTTGATCATGTGACCCTGAGGATGCTGCAGCAGTTGTTAAGTGTGGAAAAGCTGTTATAAATCACTTTTTTTCAGTGCCATTGTAACTTTAAATGAACTGTTGTAAGTTGAGGATTACCTGTATTTGGCAGCACAGCACTTTGCCTTCAGTGGCAACCAGGAAATCCCCTCTGCTAATCCCAGAATAAAAGTTCACAAGGTTGAGAAAAACTGTCATGTTACAGAACATAACTGCATGATCCCAGATTTCTTTTTCCTCCCCCAATCAAGAGGGGAGGAGAGGAGAAGAGGGTAAGAGGGGAGGGGAGGGGAAGGGAGGAGAGGAGAGGGGAGGGAGAGGAGAGGGAAGGGGAGCAGAGGGAGAGAGAGAAGGAGAGGGGAGGGGAGAGGTACAGGGAGAGGAGAGGAGGAAGAGGAAGTGGGAGAGAGAGGGGAGAGGGAGGAATAGGAGAGGGAGAGGGAGTGGGAAGGGGGGAGAGGGGAGGAGAGGAGGGGAGAGGGGAGAGGTACAGGAGAGGAGAGGAGAGGAGGGAGAGGGAGAAGGGAGGAGAGGGGAGGAGAGAGAGAGAGGGAGGAGAGGAGGAAGAGAAGAGAAGAGAAGAGAAGAGAAGAGAAGAGAAGAGAAGAGAAGAGAAGAGAAGAGAAGAGAAGAGAAGAGAAGAGAAGAGAAGAAGGAAGCTTTGAGAAGTTAGGAGGGATGGTCTCTAAAATATCCCTGTTAGCAACTGGTGTGGGCATACAGTGCTTGAGTGTGGGTGGGGGGAGGGGGAGCCAGGCCTATCTGACCTTCCAGAGAAACTGAGATTGGGACCCTTTCGACTTTTCAGAACGTAATATGCTTTTTCCGCCAGATGTCAGGCCAGGAAATTAGACAAGCTTAGTATAGGTGTGGTTTGTGTTATGAGTTGGCTATATGATGCCTCAGTGTACCGTGTTATTATTTCAATTGTGTTCATTATTTTGTTTATAGAGGTTTTATTACCTTGTTTTCTTGTGAACTGTGAATTGTTGTTAGACGCCCAGAGTTAGGCACGTACAATGGGCAGCCATATAAACTGTGTAAGTTTTTCCAGTCCAAGAAATAATACAGACGTACACTCATCTCACTTCATGTATATTTAAATTTAATCAGTTTAAATTATATAGGTAAAGGTAAAGGTTCCCCCGCACATGTGTGCTAGTCGTTTCCGACTCTAGGGGCCGAAGCTCATCTCCATTTCAAAGCCGAAGAGCCAGCACTTGTCCGAGGATGTCTCCGTGGTCATGTGGCCGGCATGGCTAGATGCCGAAGGCTCACGGAACATGCATTTTCCCTTCTGCTACAAATTCAACCCTAGTCTCTAGTCTTTTTTTTCAGTGCTGATGTAACTCCCAACAGTCACTAAATGAATGGCTGTAAGTCAGACATGTCAAACACAAGGCCCGGGGGCCGGATCCGGCCCACAGAGTGGTTTCATGCGGCCCACGAAGCCACCCTGGAAACAGTGAGGGAACGGCCCCCACTGCCTTGGCCCTGGCCCAGAGACCCTCCTCCTGCCAGAGACCCTCAGATCTGTCCCACTCCTGCCCAGGCCTCCATAGGCACCCTTGATGCGAATGACGTAGAGCTGGCCACGCCCACCCAGTAGGCCATATGCACTCTAGCCACGCCCACCCAGTAGGCCACGCCCACCCAGGCCACACCCACCCGGCCCCCTGAGGGCAACCGCAATGCTGATGCGGCCCTCAATGAAATTGAGTTTGACACCCCTGCTACCTATATATGCTTGAAATCTCAGATCTGGTTAAGGAACTGTAATGATATGTGGGAATGACTTTAGGAAACAAGACAAGAAGACATAGAGAACAATCAAATAATAGGTAGCTTATGCCACAGGAGGAATGTGGATGGGGCAAGAAGCTCAGAAGAGACCCCCTTTAGCCTTGTGATGCTGTAAAGGTGACTGGGAGAGGGGAAAGAAGTAATTTTAAACGGCAAGATTGCAAGATTCTGCTAATCTAACTTTATAACGAAATAGAGTTTGTTCATCTGAATGTGTTTTCTGTCTAACCTATCTAGTAAGCCTGACAAGAATTATTTATTCCTTCAGATGAGGGGCAATTTATATTCATTCAGAATAACAAAATAACAGAGTTGGAAGGGACCTTGGAGGTCTTCTAGTCCAACCCCCTGGTCAGGCAGGAAACTCTATACCATTTCAGACAGATGGCTGTCTTCTTAAAAACTTCCAGTCTTGGAGCATTCACAATTTCTGGAGGCAGGTTGTTTCCACTGATTAATGGTTCTGTCAGGAAATTGCTCCTTAGTTTTAGTTTGCTTCTCTCCTTGATTAGTTTCCATACGTTGTTTCTTGTCTTGCCTTCAGGTGCTTTGGAGAATACACTCACACACACACACACACACACACACACACAAACATGAACTCTTCACTCTATATTGCCCACTGAGTCCTTGGGGGATTTGTTTCTTTCATTACTAGCTTAAAAAGGTAAAGGTAAAGGTAAAGGTAAAGGTTCCCCCGCACATGCGTGCTAGTCCTTTCCAACTCTAGGGGCCGGTGCTCATCTCCGTTTCAAAGCCGAAGAGCCAGCGCTTGTCCGAGGACGTCTCCGTGGTCATGTGGCCGGCATGACTAGACGCCAAAGGCACACGGAGCGCTATTACCTTCCCACCGTAGTGGTCCCTATTTTTCTACTTGCATTTTTACGTGCTTTCAAACTGCTAGTTTGGCAGAAGCTGGGACCAGTAACAGGCGCTCACTCTGTTATGCGGCACTCGGGATTCGACCCGCCAAACTGCTGACCTTCTGATCGACAAGCTCAGCATCCTAACCCACTGAGCCACCGCGTCCCTTACTTACTAGCTTACCTGTATGGCAACACAGACACACAAGCAAATGGAATTTTATCACGTTTTTATTTATGGTCCAAAACCAGTCATTAAAAATATTTCAAATACTGCAGATTACAAGCCCAAAACAGTTCATAATGTAAGGAAGCTGCCAGAAACAATTCATCTCAGCTAGAGCTATTGATAAGAATTTTGCAACCTTCTTGGAAGTATCTGGAAATTGGTCACCTAAAAGAAAAGTGGTCACTTCTCAATCATAAGAACAGTTAAATCTTCTGACAGTGGCTATTTGAGTTCTGTTCGCCAGGGAAGATACAATGGGGACGTCAACAGGGTGTCATACAGTTTCAATTTCTATACTGGTGTTCTGTACCAGCCTGCTACCGGCCCTGCAGAAAAGGCAGGGACAACCCCTTTTACAAGAAGGCAAGAGGCTGGAATTAAGCCTGCCAAATTTATTGATACAAAAACAAACAAGACACAAACCAAGAAACAGGCGCTTTTCAAGCGGTTGCCTTCAGCAAACCAGCCCTCCCACGCATTCCCCTTTTATACAGTTTAGGGCGTGGCTTCTCTCTGCCTGCTTCCGAGGTGCCCCATTGCCTTCCTCTGTTTACTCCTGATTGACTGCCTCCTGCGTCAGGCGTCCTTGAACGGGGCCAGCTGTGGGTCATCTTCATCCACGCTGTCAGGCTCACACAGCTGGGTCTGCATCGTGACCAGGTGGGAGGGGCCTGGCTGAGGGCTCTCATCAGCAAGCTCTTCAACACCCTCCTCCTCCTCTGAGTCATCCGACCCAACTGCCGAACCCACAGGCTGACCCTGAATCACAACAACTGGAGTATGTACAGGTCTGGTTTTGATAAGGGAGGCTAATATACAGGTAGTCCTCAACTTTCAACCAGTCAACCCCCCCCAAAAGGTACTTATGACCCAATTCTGAATTCTGAAGTTCACCTGGCCACATTTTGGGCACTTGGCAACTGGCCTGCATTTACAGCTGTTTGCAGTGTCCCCAGTCACACGACTGTGATTTATGACATTTTTGCTGAAAACTGGTCTTTACTTCTGGCAAAAATTCCCCATAGTGAACAATAGGGCTACTTAAGGATTATGGATTCACTTAATGCTTATGCTGACTTGCTTAATGACTGCCAAAAAAAAAGTCATAAAATTGGGTTGTTCACATGATGACTTGCTTTGGGACTGTCACGACTCGGGCAGGCTCCATTACGGTCGTTGGTCGAGGGCTCCCTGTATCTGCCTATCATCATTCTAAGGGTAAGGCATCGGTTTGGGCCACAGAAAAAAATGTCTTTTATTTGGGACGTGTAAAATGTTGGGGAAAAAATCTTGAGGTTGTCCAGGATGAGGGAGAGGTTGTGCTTTAACAGGGATGGGAAACTTTGAATGCTTTGGATCCAGATCCTCTGCTTAAGCCGTGGTGGCACAGTGGTTAGAGTGCAGTATTGCAGGCTAATTCTGCTGACTGCCAGCAGTTCGATTCTCAACAGCTAAAGATTGACTCAGCCTTCCATCCTTCCGAGGTCAGTAAAATGAGGAACCAGATTGTTAGGGGCAATATGCTGACTCTGTAAATCACTTAGTGAAGGCTGTAAAGCACTGTGAAGTGGTATATAAGTCTAAGTGCTATTGCTATTAACTTTAGCCCAGGTTTTTTCAAGGTCAGTATTGCCAGAAGGCAAATGCCAACTTTGCATTTCAGTATCTGTTCTTTATCACTTAAAACACAGGGAGCTCCAAGTAACTCACTCACCCTTGAACTTCAGTTCTTGAACAGATCATGAAAAGGCCCTGTATGGTTGAAGCAAAGACGATAGATTGACTAAATGGACTGCTTTGATTCAAGAAAAAAATAAAGTTACTTTTGTTTTTACTTGGAAATCGCTTCTGGACTTTGTGCTTGTGCTTGAGGTGGGGAAAAAAATGAAACTTTGATTTTGGTTTTTATCAATTAGATGGGTTTGTTGTTATAGAAATGACCAGTTTATACGACTATGTAAAAGTCAAAGCTGAGGTTTGATGCTAAATATCTTATTCTACTGCACCAAAGGGAGTCGGAAGTCAATGCCTTTTCTTTCTTTTTTCCCCTTTTCCCTACACTTTTACCTTCCCTTTTCCCTCCCATATTTTCCTACCATCTTCTTTTGTATTTTTGTATTTTATATTATGAACTCATTAAAAAGAAAAGATGATAGCCAGTCCAACTTTTGACAGACTAGAAAGAGACTGTGACTCAGGCATCATACAACATTCCTGCTTGCTGAGTGATGTTCACCTTCTTGCACTCTTAGTGACATAAGTCTGAAGCTCCTTGTTACATGATTCCCTGAAACCATATCCTCAGAGGCATCACATTCCCAGAAAGCTACCATCTCTTGCTATGTTCCACGTGCCACAACTGGCAAGTTTCTTGTTCCTTTCCCTTTGCCATGCATTAGCTCAAACGTGGGTTGTGCATTGCACGATAAAAAGAAAGAAAAAAATCTTTTTAGGCTGATCTCAACCAGCCATTACGTCACCCTAACGCTAAGTTACCAGATATCTCAACAGGCCAAGAAGGACACAAACAATTGGAAAGGAGGACACATTGACAGTTTCATTTTCTTGGCATCTACAACAAAAATTAGTGAACAGTAAAAAAAAAAGAAGGCATTTAGGCCTACATACATATGAAATTACTTTTCCCAGCTACAGAAAGGCTGGCTTGATTAAAGGAGTGGATCTTATTGCGGAATAGAAGATTGTTAAATTTGGACACAATTTCAGATATGTTCTACAGCAGCGGCCCCAAAACCTTTGGGCACCAATTCTGTGGAGGGGTTTTCTCCATGGATTGGGGGAGCGAGGTATTGCAAGTTGCCCGGATCTCATGGGTGCATGAATGGGGCTTCGCTAGCTTGCATGGGCCGGCTCCTGGTGGGCTGCGGCCCAGTGCTGCACCATGGCTCAGGGATCGGGGACCCTGTTCTACAGAGGTATCATATCCAGGTTTAAAAATCATTATATGAGAGATGCGCTATTAAAAATCTGGAATAAACACAAGAAAAGGCTGTTTCTGAAATTGTCATTGTATACCTCAACTCAAAGGGATGTGGTGGCTCAGTGGGTTAGGATGCTGAGCTTGTTGATCAGAAGGTCGGCAGGTTGGCGGGTCGAATCCCGAGTGCCGCGTAACAGAGTGAGCGCCTGTTACTTGTCCCAGCTTCTGCCAACCTAGCAGTTCGAAAGCACGTAAAAATGCAAGTAGAAAAATAGGGACCCTATGGTGGGAAGGTAACAGTGTTCCGTGCGCCTTTGGCGTCTAGTCATGCCAGCCACATGACCACGGAGACGTCCTTGGACAAGCGCTGGCTCTTCGGCTTTGAAACGGAGATGAGCCCTTAGAGTCGGAAACAACTAGCACACATGTGCGGGGGAACCTTTACCTTTTTACTTACCTCAACTCAATAAGCTTTTCACAATAGCCATGAAAAATGGTTTAATTTATGAGGATTTCCCGATGTTTGTTAAGTGGAAAACCTATACTTAAGATGTCACTGCACGTTTTTTTTATGTTCGTCAGAAAGTTCATTTCTAACTGTACATTTCCCCTGTTCTCTGCACCTGTTGTGATAACTTATCTGGTAACCATAGTGAATCCCATATGACTAGCTATGTTATGGTTTCAGTCTGTTTAGTGCGCATGTCTAGAGAAAGTTCTGAGTTGTTATCTGTATTGTTTTTTTCCCTTTGCTGTTACTGACTGTTACGTTAGGATGTAGCCCAGCTAGCTCTGTATAATATATATTTAGTTTTTATATTTTTGTAAGTAAAAGGTATTTAGTAAGATTATGCGTCGTGTTTTTCTTGCCTTCCTGCAAGCATATCATGCATTCTCTGAAGCACGGTCCGTCGCCCTCTACAAAGGTGATTTTTACCTTGACATTTTGGTAGCAGAGGATGGTTTGATTTATGTTTTTGGAGATGCATGTTTCTGCGGCTGTTATCAGTTAGTTAGTGCTAGTGAGGCAGTGGTGATTAACTGCTGAAACATGTCAGGAAGGAAGCCACGGCTAAAAAGGAGTCTTTCTATGGGGCAGCTTCCTTCAACTTTAAAAACTCCGATAGCTTCGGCCACACGCCTTGGAGAAGACGCACCTGCTCCTGTCTACGATGCAAGGTCAGTCACTCCTTTTTCTACTTTTCCAAGCTCCCTGGCAGCTGCTTTTGGAAATGTTCACACTCCAGGGGCTCAAGATGAATTTCAAAGGCTTGGAGTGAAACCTAAAGTTCAGCCGAAGAAAATTCCTTCTGCTCTCTCAAGCCCCAAGCAAACTATGCGAGATAGGGCTATGCAAGGCTACTGTGAACTAATTGGGGTTTTTGAAAGGCGTTTGCAGCAGGCAAAGAAATATGTGTCAATGGTTCAGCAATATGAGAGGAATTATGAGCATGAACCGGCCATATTGCCACACCCACAAGGAGAAGCCATATTGCCTCCTTCTTCCCCAAAGCCTAAGTCACGCCCATCATTGAGTGTCATGCAAGACGATTGGGAACCGGAGGCTCCTATGTCACATGATTATGGGCTGTCCCAAAGGACATACAGAGCCACAGTGATGCCTGAAGCAAATGTTATAGCACCATCTACTGGTGAAGCTGCATTAAGACATAAATTGGAGCTCTCACTCTCGCAATTGTCTATGGAGGAGTCTTTGCTCAGAGATACAAGATTTCTGCCGTTATCTGAGGCTCCAGTCCCTGATGGTGCTAGGATTCCTGTTAATATTGCTTCTATGCAAGCCCCTCTACCTGGCAGAGCACAGCCATATTTAACCCACATGCAATTGCCACCGGGTTCTTATATGCGAAGGCCAGTGTCATCTGCAGATTATGCTAATGCACCAGCCCCAGCGCCAGCGCCTCCTGCTGGCCAGGGTGGAATAGCAGCTCAAAGACAGGCACAGCCAGCACCAAGACTACCGGCAGCTTCAATGCAACTGCCGCATGTCCAGGCACAGGCACAGACGCCACTGGTGCCCCCTGCAGGTTATGGTCGGATTGCACAACCTGCACAGCCAGTACCTCAATTGTATATTCCTCATCAAACACCGTCCATTGTACCACTGGCTGGTGATTCAAAATTAAAGAAGTCAGGACAGAATTACAGGGCATGGGTCAGTGAGGTTGGACTTTTGCTACGCAGAGAAGGTACTCACATGATGGTGTTTAATCCTCCTGCCCAGCCATGGACTCCTGACATATGGGACTTGGATAATAGAGCATGCACAACATTATTGATGTCAATGGACATTGAATTGCAGCTCACGTTTTCACATGATGCAACTGCCCAACAAATTTGGACTCAGTTAGAGGCATGTTATCGGCCTACATCAATCGAGTCTACATGTTTACTTTTGTCTGAGTTCCATGGTTCCAGATTAAAATCTGGTGAACATATTGGAGCACATTTGACTACAATGAAAGGTATTAGAAAAGAACTGGGCGAAAAAGGCTATCCTATTGATGATTTTCAAATGATCAGCATTATCATCAATTCTTTGAATCATGAGTGGAAAGATGCTATTTCCAAGATTAATCAAGTGCCTATTGCTCAACGCACAGTGGATCATGTATGCAGGATCTTAGCCGAAGAAGAGGCAGTTATGCAAGCTGCGCCACATTTAAGGGAACCACCTGCATCAAGAGCTTCAGCGAGGCGTGCCTTCCGTGGAAGGACCTACGTTCCAAGGATGCCAAGATGCTACATCTGCAATCGTGTGGGACATGCCACCCGGGATTGTCCCCAACGAGTTCCAGCGCCCGTCACATACCAGCCCAGAGGAACAGATTCCAGAGGAGGCAGAGGTAGAGGCGGACGACAAAGTCGTGGTCGTGGTTCCAGGCGTGATCCACAAGCTCCACTTGTCACATTGGTTGTGACCAACGATCCACAGCCTCAACCAGAGTACGACAGACGACTTCTTTGGACTTTGGACAGTGGAGCAGCATTACATGTTACCTACAGAAAAGAGCTTTACACAGAGATGCACGAGCCTGAACCTGAACTTCGTGAACTTTATTCTTTTTCCAATCATCCTGTTCAGGTCATGGGAAAAGGAACTGTCTACATTGAAGAGCTTGATGCTCTCATTCCAAATGTTTACTATGTTCCGTCTGCCAGTAGTAATTTGCTTAGTCAGAGTCATTTGTCTAGGTTTTCTCATTTTCAGGTCCACCATCTTGAAAAAGCAAGTTATATAGTCAAAGACGGAGATATTGTTGCTGAAACCATGTTGATTGGTGGTGTTTATTACTTAAGACCAAAGTCTAAGCAGCAAGAGCAGGCAAGTATACACGTTCCAAAAAGCACAGGCCCAGAGAGAGACGTCCCAGAGAGAGATCCTGTTGCTACTCCAAAGGTTCCTAATAATGATAAAAATACAAAAAAGACACAGGTTGCTCACAGCAAGCCTGGGGTTCCTAACAAAAATGCTAATGTTGAGAATTCACTAACAGGTAAACCTTTGCATTCCAGGTGTATCCATAAGTGGCACAGAAGATTGGGTCATGCCAGTTTCCGTGTTCTGAAGAAGATGCCAGAGTTCGCAAGAGGTTTGGATCTAAAGGGGTGTAAGGTGTTCTTGGACTGTGCTGTCTGCAAGAAAGCCAAATCCAAAGCAGCAGCAATTCCAAAACGCGCTACACGCCTGTCAACACGCATTTTTGATTTGGTACACACTGACATAGTTGGTCCTTTTGCACCAACACTTGGTGGTAAAAGATATTTCTTGACAATCGTTGATAATCATTCTAGATATGGATATGTATATCCTATGAAAGAAAAATCTGAGACCTTTCAGATCTTTAAAGACTTTGCTAGTCTTGTCTATACCCAATTCGAGGTCAACATTGCCAGAATCCAGAGTGATTGCGGTGCTGAATTCATGTCTCAGCGTTTCCAGGACTGGATGCGTGAGAATGGGATAGTACATCAGACATCCGCTCCTTATACTCCAGCTGAAAATGGGGTGGCAGAACGCAGAAATGGGGTTTTGCAAACCATGATGCGTTGCCTCCTTGAAGATGCTAACCTCAGTCTTCCATACTGGGGTGAAGCTATCAAATATGCTAACCATATCATCAACCGTATTTGGAGTAGTGCGATAAATCAGACCCCTTATTTCATGTTGTATGGACACAAGCCTGATCTCTCACATCTCCATATTTTTGGTTCCTATGCTATGGTGAATATTCCTTTAGCCCAAAGAAAGAAAGGGGGTCCTGCAGCAAAAAGGATGAGATTTATGGGCATTGATGATAATTCAAAATGGAGCAAATACATTGACTCTCATCATGTTATTGTGGTTTCACAATCTGCTATTTTTGAGGAAGATGCTGACTGGTCCAGGATTCATTCTAACGATCCTGGAGTTTATTTTCCTAGAGATGATGTTGCTGATGCCACGCAACCTGATGATCAAGATTCACAGGATATTGTTCCTTCCACGAGTTCTTCTCAACCTACTGTTCCGTCTTCGCAAGCCACTGATGTTGCTGCTGGCGACGATGATAAAGACGAGGACGACACAGAAGAAGAATGGACGGTTGGCCCGAGACGTTCCAAGAGGACCACAAAGGGAATCCCTCCAAAACGGTATTCGTGGCAAGTAACAAAAACACCTGTACCTTTGATTTGTAATGTTACACTTCCACCTGAGAAGTTCACACAGATCAAACATCTTCCTGAATCTGAACAAGATAAATGGTTTGAGGCGATGCAGGCTGAAATGGACAGTCTAAAGAAACTTCAAGTGTTTACGCCTGCAAGCCCTCCAGCAAACAAGAAAGGTATTGGTACTCGATGGGTCTACAGGATCAAAAAGAAGCCGAATGGTGAGTCGTTGTACAAGGCCAGACTCGTAGCCCAGGGTTTCGCTCAACGTTATCCTGAGGACTATACAAATACATACCCACCCACGGTGCGAACTGAAAGTGTGAAAATTGCTTTAGCCACTGCAACTATCCTTGGCCTGGAAGTGTTCCAGTTCGACGTTGAAACGGCTTATCTTCACGCTGATCTTGACGAGGACATCTACGTCAAAGGTCCTCCAGGTTTCCGACAGCAAGAAGGGGATACCTGGTTTCTACACAAAAGTCTTTATGGTCTGAAACAGTCTGGTTTAATGTGGTACTTATGTCTTTCTGACAAACTAAATTCAATGGGCTTTATTAAGTCCGAAACAGATAAATGCGTGTTTACTAAAAGATCCGGTAATAGGTATGAGATAATTCTTGTTTATGTCGATGATATTGTTTACATTGGTCCAAATAAGCAGATGAGTGAGGTTTTTGCTAAAGCTTTACAAAAGTTTTTCACATTGAAATGTTTAGGATGTATTAACACTTATTTAGGTGTTCAAATTGCCAAAACTCAGAAGGGGTTTAGTGTCACACAAGAAGAGAAGATTGAACAACTGTTACATCACTGTAACATGGAGGACGCTAAGCCTGTGAGTATACCCATGCAAACTGATTTTCACATTTTGGCACATGAACCAAGTCCTGAGTTCGAAGATCAAACACTATATCGCTCAGTCATTGGGTCGCTGCTGTATATTAGTAGTTGGACTAGACCCGACATTGCACTTAGTGTTAATCTTTTATCACGACACGTAGGCAAGGCAAAACAGTTTCATTGGACATGTGTTAAAAAGTTATTGAGGTATCTAAAACACACCAAAGACATGAAGTTGTTGTTGGAACCCACACATACTGACTATGCAGAGTTATGTTGTTATGCAGATTCAGATTGGGCGAGTGATAAGAAGTCACGGAAAAGTACATCAGGTTACATGATGTTCTTAAATGGATGTCCTGTTTACTGGCATGTGCGTAAACAGAATCTTGTTTCTTGTTCCTCTACAGAAGCTGAGTATGCTTGTGTGTCTGATGCATGCAATTCTTTAACCTGGTTTGATGCTTTAATCACAGATATCTGGACACATCCGATTCGACCAATCACAGTGATGGAAGATAATGAATCTGTGGTTTATATTTCTGAAACACGTTTTACAGGTTCAAGGTCCAGACACATTGACATACGATATCAAAACATAAGGCAACTGGTGAAACAAGGTTTTGTGTCATTACAGTATGTGCCTACACGTGATCAAATTGCTGACATGCTGAACAAACCACTTCCTACAGCCCAGCATGAGTATCTGCGTGAGAAGATGTGCCTTACTTGAGTCTTCACTTTGCTGACGAAAGAAGGGGAATGTCACTGCACGTTTTTTTTATGTTCGTCAGAAAGTTCATTTCTAACTGTACATTTCCCCTGTTCTCTGCACCTGTTGTGATAACTTATCTGGTAACCATAGTGAATCCCATATGACTAGCTATGTTATGGTTTCAGTCTGTTTAGTGCGCATGTCTAGAGAAAGTTCTGAGTTGTTATCTGTATTGTTTTTTTCCCTTTGCTGTTACTGACTGTTACGTTAGGATGTAGCCCAGCTAGCTCTGTATAATATATATTTAGTTTTTATATTTTTGTAAGTAAAAGGTATTTAGTAAGATTATGCGTCGTGTTTTTCTTGCCTTCCTGCAAGCATATCATGCATTCTCTGAAGCACGGTCCGTCGCCCTCTACAAAGGTGATTTTTACCTTGACATTTGACTATGTACTTGACCCGATTTGCCTATGCATAAATAAAGGCGCAATTTGAAAATGACGTGAAACAAGGAGAAATAGGAGGGAATAACTATCATCCGAAATAGAATTATGCGAAGATGACAAAACATGTAATTGCAAGAATTTATAAACTGCTGTTAAAATATGATACAGAAGCTGCACAAGTTATAGAACATATTATTAAATGGATTACATTTTGGGCACAGTACCGACATGGATATTTGGGGAACCTGTGGAGTAGTTATGAAAGACTGGTTTTTCAGTATGAACGTTTTTTTAAAACATATTTTAATTTTCAAAACCACAGGTAGTCCTCAACGAACAACCCCAATGGAGCCTAAAATTTCTGTTGCTAAGTGAAACATTTGTAAAGTGAATTTTGCCCCGTTTTGCAACCTTTCTTGCCACAGTTGTTCAGTGAATCACTGCAGTTAGTAACACAGTTGTTAAGTGAATCTGGCTTCCCCATTGACTTTGCCTGTCCAAAAGCCGCAAAAGGTGATCACATAACTCCGGGGCATTGCAATTGTCATAAGTACAAGTCAGTTGCCAAGCATCTGAAGTTTAATCACATGGTCATCCAGATTGGTGTCTTTTGAGTGTTTATTCTGGGTTTTTCTCCCATTTTTATTCCAAATGGTTTTGTTGGTTTTTTTTTGAAGTGGACGATTCTGCCAATCTCTTTGGGATTCTTTGTCATGAGATTACAACATCAAAAGAAAAAAAAAACCTTTAATGATGAGGAGGAAAGGCAAGAAGAAAGGAATCTGATGATCTGGGTGATGTCGGTGAAAAACACTCCCAGTGACAGAGGAAACAAATACCTTACTGTGGGGAAGGGAATTACGTACCTTGGCTAAATCAATAACCTTTTTGTTATGTCAGCTGCCCACAGTGCTGCTGAAACCCAGTGCCTTTCAGACGCACTTAGTACAACTTCCCTCATGCCCAACCAAGCTAGGGAGAGGAGGTGATGAGGTTATGTTCCTCATACCAGGTATGTGCATGTTCCGTCAGTCAGATTTCTTTGGCAATCACATGGACAAATGTTTTAGCAAGATTTTTAGAAGTGGCTTTCCTTTGCCTTCTTGCTAGGCCAGTGTGTGTATGTGTGTGTGTGTGTGTGTGTGTGTGTGTGTGTGAGAGAGAGAGAGAGAGAGAGAGAGAGAGAGAGAGAGAGAGAGAGAGAGAGAGAGAGAGAGAGAGAGAGAGAGAGAGAGAGAGAGAGAGAGAGAGAGAGAGAGAGAGAGAGAGAGAGAGAGAGAGAGAGAGATATCAACTGGCTCAAAATCACCCAACTGGCTTTGTGCCTTAAGGTTGAGACTCGAACTCACCATTTCTCAATCTCTGGCCCAACACCTTTAACCGCTACACCAAATTGGTACAGAGCCACGGTGGCGCAGTGGTTAGAATGCAGTACGGTACTGCAGGCTACTTCTGCTGCCTGCCGGCTGCCTGCAGTCTGGCAGTTCGATTCTCAACCTGGATTCTCCAGGTTGACTCAACCTTTCATCCTTCCGAGATCGGTAAAATGAGGACCCAGATTGTTGGGGGAGGCAAATATGCTGACTCTGTAAACCACTTAGAGAGGAGCCGAGGTGGGCAAGGCGGGCAGCGCTTCAGCAGCTCCACATCCCACAAGGTGGGAAACTCCCGGTTTTGGGAGTGACGTGGCGCGGATCTTTGCCTCCAACCGTTTAAAATGAGCCGTTTCCCACCACGGGCATCACAGAAAATTGCCGGTTTCGGGAGAACAGCCAGGAGCCAGCCAGCCAGCCAGCCAGCGAGAGCAGGGTTGGGTGGGGGGATCTGGATCTGGCCCCTTTTACCTCGTGCAGAGGCCGGGGAGACGTTGCCTGCCAAGCATTCCTCCCTTTCTTTGAAACAAACAATCCCCCCAATCCTCCCGTTTCTGCCTTCTGAATTAAAACGAGAGAAAGCCAAGTTTTTTTTTTCTTTTGTGGTCTTTACATATTTAAACTGCAGCTAGAAGGAAGTGGGGAAGAAAACCATTGCGAGACACTCTTCTGTTTTAACTTTTTTTTTCCTTGTTGCTTTTTGGACTTTTCATCCTGCTTTTGTGAGAGGGCAGCGTTTGGGAGGGGGTGTAGCTGCCCCCTTCCACCCCAAGCCATCAGCTGAGCAAGTCGCCCGCCTGCCCAGGCTCTTCCCCCTGTCCCTGTCCGAGGCTTTCGTTGTTGTGAGCATTTCTGTTGAGGATCGGGGGGGGGGGCTGTTTGGTCTTTATTCCCCTCCCATCTGCTGGGTGGTTGCAGCAGGTTTTGGTCTCTTCTGTCGTGCTTTGAGGTTACCCACGAAGCACATTTGTTTTTTGGAGGGAAAATCCCCACTCTGGTTGCTAAGCTTGCTTAAAGCCTCTTCCTTCTCCTCACCGGAGCTGCCCTGTCTGCAACCAGCCCCTGCCCCAGCCCCTGCCTCGCCTTGCCTTGCCCCATGGCAATGGCACCCTTGCCTTCCCCCTCCCTTGCCTCACCTCACCCTGCAGGGTGAGCCTCCTACCCACTGCCCCACTCGCCAGAGAAGCCCTGGATCTCCTCCAATCCTGCCCGGCCCCCACAGGCATCCCTCGCCAGGAGCGACATCAAGGTGGCCACGTCCACCCCAGCCACGCCCAACCATGCTGCCATGACTACCATAGCCATGCCCACTCGGTGGCAACACCCCCAGTACCCGGCGATGCATAAGTGGGTTTCGGGTTGCAGTTTGGGCACTCGGTCTCACAAAGCTTCGCCACCACTGCCCTATACCATTTCAGCCAAATGGCTGTCCAGTCTCTTCTTAAAAACCTCCAGTGTTGGAGCTTTCACCGCTTCTGGAGGCAGGTTGTTCCACTGGTTAATTGTTGTAACTGTCAGGAAGTTTCTCCTTAGTTCTAGGTTGCTTCTCTCTTTGGTTAGTTTCCATCCGTTGCTTCTTGTCCTGCCTTCAGGCGCTTTGGAGAATAGCTTGACTCCCTCTTCTTTATTTATTTATTTTTTTATTTTAATTCCATTTATATCCCGCCCTTCTCCGAAGACTCTGGGCGGCTTACAAGCTTAGCAGTAGCCTTCATTCTATGTATATGCCTGCTTATTAGGGCTTTCACACACACCCCAAGCGGCATTTTGTGGCAGCCCCTGAGATATTGGAACACGGCTATCCTGTCACCCCTCGCCCTTCTCTTTCTTAAACTAGACATATGCAATTCCAGCAATCGTTCTTTATGTTTTAGCCTCCAGTCCCCTCTTTGTTGCTCTTCTCTGTACTCTTTCTAAAGTCTCAACATCTTTTTTTACATCGTGGTGACCAAAAGTGGATGCAGTATTCCAAGTGTGGCCTTACCAAGGCATTGTAAAGTGGTATTACTATTAACACGTCACGTGATCTTGATTCTATCCGTCTGTTAACGCAGCCTAGCACTGTGTTGGCTATTGCAAGCTCTCATGTCTATGTGAACAAAGGAATACTTAAGGACAGCACAGAAAAATTAGAATCCTTTTGCTGGAAAGACCATTTAGCTGAATATTCTTTACTCTATGCACCAGAAGTAAACAGGAAGGAAAGAGAGAGGGAGGACATTATTATTGCAATCATATGCTTATTACTGAAAGTTTCCTTATTTGCCCAAAGAATTAAACAATCCATTAGATCACGGGTCGGCAACCCGCGGCTCCGGAGCCGCATGCAGCTCTTTGAGCCGTCTCCTGCGGCTCCCAGCTGCCTGGTGCGTGCGCACCTCTTCGAACAGGCAGTGGTACGCGCGCACCTCTCCAAATGGAGAGTGGCACCGCCCGTTTGGAGAGGTGCGCACGCACCTCTCCGAATGGGCGGAGGTGCGCGCATACCTCCCCAAACCTTTGGAGAGGTGCGCGCGCACCTCCGCGCGAACGGGCAGCGGCGCCGCTCTTTGAGAAAGCTGCCGCGGCACGTTTGCAGGCTGCCGAAGGCGGTAGCTCTGCAAACGGGCCGTCGCCGTCGTGCAACCGGGAGCTGGTTCCATCACACATAAAAAAATGGCAACTGTGTGTGTCTGCGCATGCGCAAGAAAAAACTGTTTTGCGCATGCACAAAACATTTTTTTGTGCATGCGCGTGCATGGACACACGCATGTGGCTCCCACTTTTTTTATGTGTGATGGAACCGGTTCCCAGTGGCTCTTTTCCTTTTTCAGGTTGCCGACCCCTGCATTAGATAAAGCACTGACTATTCTTGGAGCAAGGACTTCCCAAATGATACTTTCTAAAGGGCTCATCATGGGAAACCACTGCCGTGTCTGTTCTTAGAAAATTGCTTTTTTTCATCACAGTATTAGAAAGCAATGCTAAGTAATTAAGCACTTAGCTTGGGGTAAGCAAATTGTCATCTTTCAGTTGCTTGTACAGCTCTCCCAACCGGAAAGGTGCAGTTAAGATCTCCCTCATCAGCTCTGTTATTTGTCAATGCTGAAAAACAGGAATATGGCAGGATTGTTAGCCTCACTTTCTCCAATTAAATGTTAAACACAAACTTACGAGGATTCCTAAGAAACTGACTGGTGTGAATTTTCTGTTGTGCGGTGCAGGTTCTGAGGTTTTGCTTGATTAAAAAATACAGGAAACCAGACGTTGCCTTTAAGCTTTACGTTTTTATTCAGCTGAACAAAGACGGGCTCCTCTAAAAGAGAGAAGCCCTGAATGACAAGAAATCCTTGTATTTATTCTTTCTGATTACATAAGCAATCCACCCAGCAAAGCTGACACACACAAGATAAAGATTTCACCCAGTAAGTCTGGCACGCTGTAGATAAGAAGGGAGAAAGCAGAAGTAGCTAAAAATGTTCCCTTTGGGGTGTTTCTCTAAAGCAGGGCTTTTCAACCTTTTCACCCATTGTACCACTTTTAGGATATGGCAACATCTGAGTACCACCAGTCACTTAGCAAGGTGTCAAAAACTTGATGACCAAAAAAAAAAAAGGAAAAAAGTGATGAAGTACAGGTAGTCCTCGACTTACAACAGTTTGCTTAGTGACTGTTTGAAGTTACAATGCCACTGAAAAAAGTGCCCCCCAAGCCACAGCCGAGCAAGACACCTGCCTGCCCGCCCAGCGGCGCTCTTCCTCCTGTCCGAGGTTTTCATTGTTGTGAGCATTTCGAGGATTGGCAACAGGGGTGGGGTGGGGTGGGGGGTGTTTGGTTTTTATTCCCCCCCCCGCTGGGTGGTTGCAGCAGGTTTTGGTCACTTTACATGACCTTGGGACACTGTGACCATCATAAATATGAATCAGTTGCCAAGCATCTGAAGGTAAATCACAAGACCCTGGAGATGCTGCAACATTCCAGCTGATCGGCGCTTCTTCTGGGCTCAGCAGAAGCACCAGGATCAGCACCAAGCTCCAGCTGGAGCCTGGCGCTGATCCTGGTGCTTCCATTGAGCCCTGACAGCCCTGAAGAAGCGCTGATCAGCTGGAAAGCGGCACTGATCCTGGCGCTTCCGCTGAGCCCTGACAGCCCTGCAGCTCCAGCCGTCTCTCGCTCAGGCTTGTGCGGTGCTGCCACCAGTTCAGCTCATTCTCCTCCCCCGCTATGACTTTTTTAGGATGGTCTCGTACCACCAGCCAGGTGCCAAAGTAGCACAGGTGGTACCCATACCACTGGTTGAAAAGCCCTGCTCTAAACAAGTTGGAAATGAAATCTATTGGGCCCTGCAAATATTTTGAGAGCATGTGAAATCTTTACTTGAAGCAATTGGTGCTGTGAAATCTTATTACAGGTAAACCTCACTTACTCTGACTTTTCACTGTTATGACGGTGATGAAAAAGTAACTTTGCAATCTTCTCAGGTCTGTAAAGCAGGTGAAAGGTGAAGTAAGATCACAAGCACAACTGTGGTTTCACTTAGTGACCAATTCTCTCTAAATGACTAAGTTGCCAGTCCCAGTTCTGGTTGTTAAATAAGGACTATCCATAATCAGTTTGGGATCTTCCCCCTATTGGGCTTTGCCAGTAAAATTATTCAAGGAGTTTGTCTTTTTTCTAGGAAGCTTCATATATTGCAGACATGTCAAACACAAGGCCCGGGGGCCGGATCCGGCCCGCGAAGTGGTTTCATGCGGCCCACGACGCCATCCTGGAAACAGTGAGGGAACGGCCCCCGCTGCCTTGGCCCTGGCCCAGAGACCCTCCTTCTGCCAGAGACCCCCAGATCTGTCCCACTCCTGCCCAGACCCCCATAGGCAGCCTTGATGCGAACGATGTAGAGCTGGCCACGCCCACCCAGTAGGCCATACACACTGTAGCCACGCCCACCCAGTAGGCCACGCCCACCCTGGCCACACCCACCTGGCCCCTTGAGGGCAACCGCAATGCTGATGCGGCCCTCAATGAAATTGAGTTTGACACCCCTGATATATTGGATCTGGCCCGCTGGGCCCTTGGACAGTTTGCTGTCCAGCAGAAGAATCCAAATTCATTAGATCAAAAATAGCATTCCCGATTTCAGAGCTGAATAATATGATTGCTAGGATCCACCAACATGGGAACAAAAGAGGGCATGTTTTGAATTCTTCAGATTTTTTTCATTAGGCAAGATGAGACAAATCCCCCACACCCACCCCCGGGGGGGGAATATGGAAAAAGCTGTAATTTAAAAATTGGGCCAGATGTACAGATAGAAGAGAATATTTGTAGAAATAGGACTAAACTGTGGGGTTCTTGGTACTCCCTGAACTTGGTTGTTTTCTAGCAGACATTTCACTACCCAACTAGGTAATATCATCAGCACCCTTCTAGCATTGATGATGTTGCCTAGTTAGGTAATGAAACATCTGCAAGAAAAGCACCAAGCTCAGAGAGCCCCACAGCCATTCCATCTTCCCTTTACAACAGGGGTGGAGAACTATGGCCCTCTTATGACCTGTGGACTTCAACTCCCAGAATTCCTGAGCCAGATGTTTTAACCATTCGGTAGCCTGCAGCTCCACAGCTCAAAAGCTGTTCTTGTAGAGCAGAGGTGGGGAACTATGGCCTTTCTGAACAGCAAGAAGAGCTGTTACGAACGCATGTCACAGAAAACAAGCCTTTTCTAGTTCACACAAGGATGAAGTGACAGGAAAAGCACATTCAAGCTTGCAAGATTTTTTTTTTTGCTACAGTTGCTACAATAAAAAAAATTGTTCTGGCCTACATGACACTGATTTCAATCTGGTGTAACCTCCATGATGGAAAATGTAGACTGAATATGTTGTTATTGTTGTTTTTATTTAATTACCTGGGCCCTCCCATCCAACTAATAACTATGGGTTATCAAGCAGACCTATCTGTTCCAAATGTCCAAACATGAAACTATACTTAATGACCAATCAAAAGAAGTCAGTTCTTACCCAGATGAGCAACTCTCTTCTCTAATTAGCCATTACTCTTAAATATTTAAGACCTCTATCATAGCATACGGCATATTGATTGGAAGATTGAATACAAGCAATGATTGCCTCATATTTGTATAGTCTTAAATATCTTTAATAAATTATACTGATTGGTTTTTAATTATAGCCTCCACAACAACCACAACACATTCAGTCCAGAATTCATATCATGGAAATTAAGATTTAATAGATATTTTCTTGTGATTAGCTGTTGCAAAAATAGTTTCGCTGTGCATATTTTATTTCCAAGGATATTTTCTGCTTTTGAGGAACCTCTTTTGAAGCGGTCATTGGAAAATTACAGTCATAAGAGATTTTTCAAAACCCCCCCCCTCTCTCTCTCCCCTAGCTTTGGTTTAAGGCAAATCCCTAACATAACACTAAACACTAGAAATAAAAAATAATCACAATGTACCATATGAAACACTATTTGCTCACGAAACTAATGAACAATAGTAATCAAAGTCAAGGTCCTAGTATAAAAACAAGGAACAACCTGTGCTGTCAGTATTAGACAAAATTTAACTTTATATATATATAGAAGAAGAACGAAGCTGAAGCCACCAGGCTGAGGATGAAGGATGAGATTTCGTCGAAACGTTGCTCTTATACCTTCAATTCTACGTGGGGAAAAACCCGAATGACCAGAGATCTACACACACACACACACACACACACACACATATATACAGTATATATATATATATATATATATATATATATATATATATATATATATATATATATATATGTAATTCTTTGTTAGCAATCTAAAACGTTACACAAATATGAGCTGTCACTGGTGTGACTACTGCCTGTCGATGGCCTTCGGTTAGGCCGAAACAGGAAATAAAGATTTGTCCCATGTTTGGGGATATATATATATATATATATATATATATATATATATATATATATATATATATATATTGATTTTTTAAGATAAACACCTTGATATTTGGTGAACAGCGTGTTGTCTGGGTTTATGTTTACAAAGTAATCACTAACAGTCAGTTTCTGTATTCCAAAGTCCACATAATAGCTTTGCTTGGTTTTCTCGCCTTCCAATAATATTCTCTTTGCAACCTTAAATTAATACAATTCTTATTAATTTGACAGGTAACAATTAAATATAAAGATTTTTCTAAAATTTCTACCAATGATAATCCCATCAATATCATGCTTTTTTTTTTGTCTGGTCATCCTGGTTATCTCGTCATCAACCCTGTTTACAATTCTTATTTAAATTTATTTTCCCTACAATGTTCAAAGCATTCTTACTGGTTTTAACCAGTAAAAATTTAACTTAAAAGTAGAAAGAAAAGCTACTTTCTCAGACTCTTTGATAGTTCAGCTGGTAGAGAGAGGGTTGCAGAACGTCCAAGAGCAGTCGTCCTTAGGTTGCTGTTTCAATTGTGGCTAGTCACATTTTGCTTCTTGGGATCCAAATACGTCTGTGAAAAGGCAGGGAGCAATGATAGAATCAGGAAAACAGAGCAACACAAGTTGTATGCATGAAGTCATTGTTTGTGGCAAGGTGTGCCTTCACAACTTTTACAATTCACTGACCAAAGAGGAGTTATAAACAAGGAAGCAAAATTTCAAATTGAGCTGGGCATGGAGGTATGACATTTGGTTAAGCTGGATGTTGAAATCTCAGTAAATATAAAATGGCATTAAAAAAAAAAACATGGATCAAAGTCCAGTTCTCTTTTTTCACCCTAGAAAGTTCACTACTTTTGCTTTAAGGAAGTAAATAAGATTTCAGAGGGGACATGCAATGAAGAACTGCCTGCAGCTACCATAATTTCAGCCTTAGCCAGGCAACAGGAAGCCCTTTTCAGGTTAAATAGTATATGTGTATGCAACTAATTCACCAGAATAATAGCATCCTTACTCATCCCAGCTTCTGCCAACCTAGCAGTTCGAACGCACGTAAAAATGTAAGTAGAAAAATAGGGACCACTACGGTGGGAAGGTAACAGCGTTCCATGCGCCTTTGGCATCTAGTCATGCCGGCCACATGACCACGGAGACGTCCTCAGACAAGCGCTGGCTCTTCGGCTTTGAAACGGAGATGAGCACCGGCCCCTAGAGTCGGAAACGACTAGCACGCATGTGCGGGGAACCTTTACCTTTTACCTTACTTAAAGCACATCCTAAACATTCCCTGAATCTCATCACACACTTCACCAGTTTTGGCCAATACAGCCTAACTGGAGCAAAGAGAAATTAGAAAGTTGCTTTGTTCCCTTCCTCAAATTCCTCTACAGCTTTTTCATGAGCTACAGTAAACCAGATTCTTTTCATGATAAAATGAAACTATGGATGCTTTTAAGCAACGAGTCATAGGATTTCCCTTTTTCTTTCCATTTAGAAAGCTATAGTCAATAGTACCATGTGAAGATGCCACTCTATTGATCCCCAGGACTTCATTCAAGATTCATATAGATCCGTGGTGGCAAACCTATGGCACGCCCTCTCTGTGGGCATGTGTGCCATCATCCCATTCCTAGGCCTTCAAGCTGGGTTTTTATAAAAGTTTTCACTTTAGGCCTTTGCCGCCATGTGCAAAAAAAAAAAGGTTCAATCAATCAATTTCAACTTCTTGCAGGAAAAAAAAAGATCTCGCAAAGTTGGAATTGATTGATTTAACTTTTTAGTAATTATTATTATTATTATTATTATTATTATTATTATTATTATTATTATTATTATTATTATTATTATTATTATTATTATTATTTTATTTGTATACCGCCCTTCTCCCGAAGGACTCAGGGCGGTGAACAGGGCAAACATATAAAAGTACAGGAATACAAAAATTGAAAAAGAATTAAACAAGATGCCCAAGTTACAACAGTAGATTAAAATACGTTTAAAACGACAATAAAACCCAAACCCATCCCCCATCAGGCC
Organism: Vipera berus; assembly: GCF_964194415.1. Classification (NCBI taxonomy): domain Eukaryota; kingdom Metazoa; phylum Chordata; class Lepidosauria; order Squamata; family Viperidae; genus Vipera; species Vipera berus. The sequence goes on from NC_138203.1 coordinate 266,151,920, forward strand.
AGGCCGGCTTGTTCGAACAAATAAGTCTTCAGATCGCGTCAGAAGGAGTACCACCTAGTTTGCCGTTACCACCGCAGCCATGCCTACCCAATGGGCCATGCCCACTCAATGGGCCACACCCACCCTGCACCCAACGATACATGTGGGTTTTGGGTTGCAGTTTGGGCACTCCGTCTCTAAAAGGTTTTCTATCACTGATATAGATCTTGCAAGACTTCAGCAAATCAGACTTCTGATTGGTCTGATTTGCTGAAGTCTTCGTCTCCTTCATCCACTGTTTGGTGCAAGAATCTGCTATTAAACTATCCCCGGTTGATATCCATGGAGATCCTCAGTCATCCAGGTCATGGTTCTCCCAGAGGTGCTTTTCAAAAGGCAACTGGACTTTCTTGGGGTTTTTCCTAGAGAACATTTCACTTCTCATCCAAGAAGCTTCTTGGAAAACAATCAAAAAAGTCCACTTGCCTTTTGAAAAGCACTTTTGGGACCCAGTTGATAGTCATTCAGTAGCTGTTGGATAATCTCCAGTGGGGGAAATCACTGCATTGTTATGTGACAGCTTGTACGTTCAGGAAGTTCTTCCTAATATCCTCCTTATAATTTGGATCTTGCCCCAGAGAGCAATAGAGAATAATCCCTCTTCTCCTCCTAGGGGACAGTTCTTTAAAACACCATCTTTGTTTTCTCTGTTTGAACACCCGCCTGTTCTTGCAGATTACTGTTTTCAAATAGTTGTAAACCACTATCATATAACTCCTTATTTTTCATGCTAAATATGCTCAGACCCTTTTTGGTATTCTTCATAGGATTTGCCTTCTGGTAGCTCTCCTCTGTCCTGGCTCTATACAGATAGTCCTCAACTTACGACGATGGGGACCAGAATTTCTGCAAAGAAAGGCAGTTGTTAACTGAGTCGTGCTCAATTTTATGATCTTTTTTGCCATGGTTGCTAAGCGAATCTCTGCAGTTGTGAAGTGAATCAAAGAATGATAGAATCATAAGAGCCCTGCTGGCGCAGTGGTTAGAGTGCAGTACTGCAGGCTTCTTCTGCTGACTGCCAGCTGCCAGCAGTTCGAGTCTCACTGGCTCAAGGCTGACTCAGCCTTCTGAGGTTGGTGTTGTGATTCAGCATCAGAGCCTGTGGTTTCGGCAGCTGAGTTGGACAATTCTGAAGAGGAGGAGGAGGAGGGTTTTGGAGAGCCTTTGGTTGCAGAGGAAAGTTCTGATGCACCGCAGAGCTCTCAGCCAGGCCCCTCCCATCTTGTTCCTCCTCAGACCCAGCTGTGTGAGCCTGAAAGTTTGGAAGAAGACGATCCACAGCTGGCTCTGTTCAGGGACGCTCGAAGCAGGAGGCAGACTAGCAGAAGTGAACAAAGAAAAGCAACAAGGCACCTCGGGAGAAGGCAATGAGAAGCCACACCTTGAGGCTGCTGTTTAAAAGGGGAATGTGTGGGAGGTGCTGGTTGCTGAAGGCAACCGTTTGAAGAGCTTCTGATATAGTCTGAATTTGTTGAACTCTGTTTTGAACTGTTTCATTTAGTTTTTGCAAATAAATTTGGTTGGCTTAATTTTAGCCTATTGAATATAAAAAAGGGGTTGTCCCTGACATTCCAACAGGGCCGGTCGTAGGCTGGAACAGAACAGTTGGTAAAATGAGGGCCCAAATTGTTGGGGGCAGTATGATGACTCTGTAAACCACTTAGAGAGGGCTGAAAAGCACCATGAAGCAGTATATGAGTCTAAGTGCTATTGCTATAGGGTTGGACAGGACCTTGGGTCACATGGTTGTTAAGCGTATCCAGCTTCCCCATTGAATTTGTTTGTTGGAAGCAGGCTGGGAAAGTGGCAAATGGCAATCAATGATACCAGCACACTCCAACTTTCATGAATACATGCCAATTGCCAGGCGCCTGAATTTTGATCATGTGACTACGGGGATGCTTCAACAGTCATGAGAGCGAGGACCGTTGTAACTTCAAAGGGTTGTTAAATGAATGGTTGTAAGTCAAGGACTATCTGTATTCTTCTGCCTCCATAAACTGCTTAGAACTCTGGGAATGGAAATGAGGCCTGATCTCAGAATGCAATGATGCAGTATTATAGTTCCTACAAAGATGAAGGTATCCAGAGTAGCAAGTGAAACTGTATATGGGAAGAAAAGGGGGAAAAAATAAAGATACTATGAACAGTGGAAGAAACAGATTTACAGAAGAAAGCATAAAAAATGGGCTTAGACAGACTATTATTTACCACTTCCAACAGGGAGAATCGGAAAGGCAATATTAGAAATCTAGCTAAGGAACGATGAGCAAAGTCACAAAAACACCTTAGCTTCCCAGGTTTCTTCCCCTCTTTTCCCAATATGAATTCCCTGTCCCTAACTTTGTAATTAACTCTACGTTCTCCGTCTTTCTTGTAGTTAGCCTTACTCACCATCTTTTCTCTTGCCACTCTTTAGCATTTCTAATTGCACCTTTTCTTCTCTCTCCATGCTAACATTCTCGTTAACAGTTGCCACCAAACTCTTGCTTGAAAGGCCACAAACTCTGCCTGATTTCCAAGTGTGTGTGTGTGTGTGTGTGTGTGATGCCACAAGGCGTGTCCTAAAGGGGTGGAGATCGCAATACATCAGTGTGATGCTACTTTTGTCATTTCCATCCTTGATCCATCTCTCTCCTCCCAGACATAGCCACGCAGGAGTGATTTGATTTTAGCCATAGTACAGAAACATTTCACCGTTGTCTTTTTCTGTGATATTTTTCTACTTTCGGTCTAGTTTGCCACCTAGGATCTCCTGTTGGTCTCCCATCCAGTCCCTAAGGAGGCCTGAGTGTGCTTAGTTTGCCTCTGAGCCCAGATAAGGCCAGTAGCTGGATAAAGTATTATGACTCCCATCCCACGAGTGGATAAGTGGTTACCCAAATAGTATACTAAAGTATCAACTATTGTAGTTGCATGTTTTCCATTTAGGTAGCAGGCAGGGACACTCCTGAGGCAAGGAAAATAAATAAGTAAAATAAAATAAATCCAGAAAGCCAAAGATTGTGCCAACGCCTCCCACATACCTCTTCTTATTCTCCCCAATCCAGACATCACCATAATAATGGCCAGAGTTTTGTGGTGATAATCTTATTTTAAATGCAGCCTGAGCTGTGGCTCTGGGGTTTCCTTGCAGACGTTAGACGGAAATGCTGCTCTCCTGTTTCACGGGCTGTGGAATGCCATCCCTGCTTGGCTCCACACCCACCACTCACCTGCCTGCCTGGCTCATTTGCCAGGTAGCCGGCGTCATCGCCCAGAGCTATTTTTGGTCCCCGCGTGCGGTCAATTAATGGGCGTCCTCAGCACACTCATTCGGGCATCGGATCCCTTTGCTCGGAGAGAAAGCCGCTCCAAAGGGAGCAGCCCAGAATTTTATGCACTGACTCAAGCTGGGAATGGAAGAGGAAGTGGGGCTCAGAGGCCCGCCTTGCCCCAAGGCCTCCGGGAGGCCAAAAAGCTTCTTTCGTTATAGGAGAAAACACAGACTGTCACTGCAGCTTGGAAACAACAATAGGGATGCATCTGTGTTGTGAAAGAAGAGTCAGATCCTTTCTGACCCAGCCTCTGGGCTGGGTCACGTGAGATTTTCATTTTTCCCCAAGGTAGTTTTGGGGTGGCATTTTTTCCCCTCAATCTCATGCGTGATTGTTTCCTCTCTCATCTACCCACCCACTCACCTACCTACCTGCCTGCCTTACAGTTTGATTGGAATAACTCTAGCCACCTTGCACACAAAGGCTTAAAAATAGCAAGAGAAAAAAAATAATACAGAAAAAGCAAGAAAATAAAAATGCACAGAGCACATCTCTGTAGAAAGGACAAACCAAATGTAGTCATGGCCAGTAAGTCAAGGTATGCTGACAGGAAATGTGGTTGAAACAAAGTCAAGATGGTGTCCACAACAGCGTGGTAAAGCTGATAAATAATGCACATCAAACCAGACAGAATCTTGATCATATACCTGCTGTAACAGGGAGATTGCCTCTCCTAACCCAGGAGTTTCATGGTTTAAAGCAGGGGTCCCCAACCCCCAGTCGGTGGACCAGTACCGGGTCATGGCATGCCAGCAACTGGGCCGCACAAACAAGCAAAGCCCCATCTGTGGGATGCAGGCAGCACACAAAACCACGCACCCTCCGGTCCACAGAAAAACCTCTCTCCACGGAACTGGTCCCCAGTACCCAAAAGGTTGGGGACCTCTGGTTTAAACGCTGTTTCGCAATCTTAAAAGCTTTAAGATCTGTAGTTTTTAATTCCCAGAATTCCCCAACCACTGCAACGCCTAGAATTCCTTAGCTAGTTCAGTCCCCTAGTCAACCATTGTGCATTTTCTGCCTCAGAATTAATGGAAATTTGCCAGTCATGTGTAAAATGGATGGATATTGAAGATCTCTTTTCACACAGTGGTTTGAGGCTTGCCATAAAGACAAGAGTTTGGAGACAGACCTGTCTCAGGTCAAGATGGCAGCCATGAACTTCCTGATCACACATGTAAAAAAAAAAGGGTGGGTGGGTGGGGAGGCTTTGCCAGCACCATCAGGTAGACCAGACAAGGAAATCAACTCCATCTGAGCTAAAGTTCCTTTTATTGAGATTGGCCGTAACAGAATCTTACTAGTTTGATTGTCCTCCTCCTCCGAATTAGGGAGGCATCTGCCTGAGCCGCTTCCAAATGTTCTCATTGTTCTGGCTTAAAAAAGTTTCAATATCTTTTGCCTATGTAATGGTTCCTGAATATTTTCCCCAAGGTCATCTTCCTGACTCTCTACAGCCTTTGATCACATGGCACAACCATGTGGCACATCCAAATATCTTGACTTTCTGGATCCTGGAAGCAATAGGCAGGAACTTGGTTTCCTGGTTGCTGCCACAAATATAGCCAAGTCCTTCTTTTATTTATTTATTTATTTATTTATTTATTTATTTATTTATTTATTTATTTATTTATTTATTTAAATTTATATGCCGCCCTTCTCCCTAAGGACTCAGGGTGGCGCACAACAATAAAAATTAAAAACATAAAATAGAAAATTTAAAAAAGAATTAAACAATAAATACAATAATTATATGACAATTTAAAAACCAGTAAAAAGCTAATTAAAACCGTAGTCAGTCCAGGCCCGCTTGTTGGAACAACCACGTCTTCAGGTCACAGCAGAAGGACCGAAGGTCAGGGGTCGTCCGCAGCTCCGGGGGCAATTTATTCCAGAGGGTCGGAGCGCCCACAGAGAAGGCTCTCCCCCTGGGGGTCGCCAGCCGGCATTGCCTGGCCGATGGCACCCTGAGGAGGCCAACTCTGTGGGAGCGAACTGGGCAATGGGAGGTTGACAATGGCAGCAAGTGGTCTCGCAAGTAGACCTTACCAGCCCTACCTTACCAGCCCTGTAAGGTAGACCAGACTAAGAAACCAATATCATATAGCTCAGAACTTTTTTTTATTAGAACATCCCTGAAACTCTGAATGTGCTTCCCCCTCCCTCCCTTCCTGAACTTGGGAGGGGAAAATATGAGATGTTTTCTTATTTTTTTTAGTCAGAGGTCAAGTTCCGCTTATCTGACTATTGCCTTGGTAGTGGCCCTTCCTCCTGTCTTCAAGGCCATTCCCTCTGCCATCTACAGGTAGTTCTTGACTCACAATCATTTATTTAATGCCGATTAGAAGTTATGATGGAGCTGACCATCCTTGAAGTTACACCATCACACCACCCCCACTGTCACAGCATTACAGTTTGGCCACTTGGCAATTGGCTTGTATTTATAACAGTCACAGTGTGTCCTGCAGTCACATGTTCATGATTTGCGACCTTCCTAGCAAGCTTCCAACAAGCAAAGTCAAAGGAGGAAGCCATGTTTACTTAATGACTACAGCGATTCATTTGTCGACCATGATAAAAATGTTCATAAAATCAGGTATAGTCACATGATAAGATTTGGAAATAGAGACTTCTGTCTCAGAATACAGTCACCTGAATTAGCACTGGCAATAGCACTTAAGACTTACATACACTTACAGTACTTTACAGCCCTCTCTAAGTGTTTTACAGAGTCAGTCCCAACAATCTGGGTCCCCATTTTACTGACCTCGGAAGGATGGAAGTTTGAGTCAACCTCGAGCCGGTGAGGATCAAACTCCTGGCAGTGAGCTGAATTAGCCTGCAATACTGCATTCTAACCATTGCACCACCAATGATGTCTTGCTTAATGACTACACTTAATGTTCAAAATTTCAGCCCGAAATGATGTCAGGCCCAAGGACCAGGAACATCATGTGGAGTTACGTCTGATTAGTTGCTTTACTGTTGTTCACCTATGGACAGAATCTTGCCAGAATAAAACAACTATCTGCATAACTACATAAGATACACTCTCTGAATTGCTAGGGAGGAACTGTCTTTGCCCTCTTCCTGCTTACCAGACATCCCAAGCTTTGCTGCTCTCGCCCTCTGACAGGCAGACCCTCCCTCCTGGGACTCCAGACTACATTTCACTACAAATGTGGTTGTAAGTCAAGGACTACCTGTATATCTCTACAGGTTTTGTTTAGAATCTAGTAAGTCCCACTAACTGAACTGGTTTCATTCTGTGCAATAATCTTTACACAATAACAATCCTGCAGAGGGTGGCTACATTCACACAACATGCTAGGCTGAACTAGGGCAAGTGTACTACACACCCACGCAAATGGGTTAATTCAGCCAGACCTACATTAACCAGGAGTAACATCAAAAATCCTCAAGATTAAATGTGATTTATTTGTACTTCAACTCCAATCATTTCTCTCCCTGCACCACCACACCACTCCCCCCACACACACACACACTGCATTCTGCAGAATGAAAGTATGCCAGTTCTGCTGCAGATCTGGCACGGATTTAGCAAACCTTATCACTGACTCTGGAATGTTTACAACAAGGTGGTAAGACTGGAAAAGCTAAGTTTCTGGAACGTAGTTACGTAATCGTAACACACTGTGAAGTACAAATCTTGCCTCTCCCATCAGAGCTTGTGATTTCTAATCTGGGGCTGTGGACATGCTTGGTTATGTAACAGGGCTGATGCCTTGTGAACGGTACATCTGAATTGAAGGGGAGCAATTAGCATGCTAATTTATAAAGCTCGTTCCCTGAAGAACTCTCCCAGATTTGTTGAAACCTATTCGAAAATCCGCTGAGGCTCAGACAAAAATTATGTGAGAAATGAATCAGCCAATGCAGGATGACTGTCTGTCTGCCTGGTGAACTAACCCAGGGTTGAGGCTTGACTGTCTGGTTTCCAATTGCTCTGTGGCCAGACAGCAGATAATCCAGAGATGGGATATTCCCCCTGTAAGCTCCTCTGTATTCAGATTCACCGACAAATACAGTATATGTCTGATGAACATTTTTTAGCTAGTAGCTTACACTGTGGTTAAAGGGCAAAGAAGCCACAATTTTCCCTGTTGAAGGTTGCATTCCCTTGAGAATTGTTTGGAAACACCCAGCGAGGCAGGGGGCAGGGGAGGCCTCAAACATAGAATTAGCCTTGGACCCTTGCATAGCCTGAAGAAGATAGCCGGAATTGAGCCTTGTCTATCTGTTGCCATGCTGGGGAGATTCCTGTATAATAGGCAGAATATAATAAAGTTGTTAGCTTGAACTCTGCATGAGTGGATCTGCATTCTTGCGCCTGGCAGAAATACAGGAACTATTGGACATACATTTGCCTGGGATGGTATAAGAACTCTTGCCTTGGACAGGGGGTTGGACTAGAAAACCTCCAAGGTCCCTTCTAACCTATGGTTCTATGTTCCGCTTCCAATTATTCTGCCAGATGATAATGTCAGGCAAGGAGAGATATCCAAATCATTGTGATACAAATCACGCCATGTCCATATTAGACCAGCCCCAGACTGATGCTTTCCATATATTCTGAATTTGAGTTGCTATAAGGCTCTTGCTAATATGGTCAACACATCTGAAAGGCAGCAGGTTGGGAAAGACTATATTAGACATTACATGGAAATGAAACAAGATTTCAAGAGCCCTTTGGCTCTTTGTCCCACACATTCCATTTAAGCAGGGTTTCTAGACTTGCTCATTGTTTTCAAGACCATGAAACAGATCTACATAGTTGATCTTCTTCATTCTAAAGGATCCACAGATTGGTATCTACCCTCTGTCCCTCTCCCTCCCTCCCTCCCCCCCCTTCCAAAGAGGGACCTTATTCCAATACGTCTGGATATTTTTCCACATCTTTGATTCTAGCTTGGAAGTTTATCAAGAACCAAATATTTCTGTTGCCATTTGGATAACATTCTACTGTAATTTCAAGTCTTTTTTTCACATAATCCTGGAGAATTCTGCTAGATGGGAATGGCAGGTGGATCAAAGGACCCAGCGAGGTGGAAATGAGAGGGAGATTATTTTTAGAGCTGGAATAGCAGGAGCAAGAAGCAAAGGGCGCACCAAATGCATGTGCAAAAGCATTCCTGACCAGAACTGCCACTTCTTCCTCAAGCATGAGCTATAAGTCCAGGAAGGCACTCAGATTTGGTACCAACCCTAATAGGCTAAGCGTAACCTTATTTAAAATTAACTAGAAAATACTAGATATAGGTGCCCCTAAAACCAGAGTCATTCATTCTTGACAAGGTTGAGTCTACTCCAGTTCCTTCCTATCTAGCTTCTGCAGCCCGCAGGCATGGATAAAGAACTTCAACAGCATCCTTTGGACAGCCTGGGGCAGAGATCTACAACTACATCTCATCATCACACTAATGAAACATCACCCTGTGTCAACAGTTAGCCTCATGAATAATCTCGGATGCCTGAAGACTATCTGTCATCGTTCTTCCATGTTCTGCCAGAATTCTTAGATTCTGCTCTGCTGCTTACATCGGGTGATGAAGAACCTGTGACTTTTCTCATGAATCACTCCCAAACTGACAAACATCAGTTTGCCTACAGGGGAAATAGGTCGACAGACGATGCCATAGCTACTGCTCTACATTCTGTAGCAAGCCATCTGGAGAAACCTGGAAGCTATGTCAGGATGCTTTTCATTGATTATAGCTCGGCTTTCAACACCATCCTGATTGAAAAGCTGACTGACTTTGAATTTTTCCCCCTCCATCTGCGATTGGATTAAAGACTTTCTAAGGGACCAGCTGCAAACAGTGAGGGTCAGGTCTGTTTTATCCACCACCACCACCCCGAAGCTTTGCATGGGCTCGCCACAGGGCTGCGTACTTAGCCCCTACCTGTACTCACTGTACACATACAATTGTGTATCGTCTGACCCATCTACTGCGATCATTAAGTTCGCAGATACTACCGTAGTGGGTTTTATTACAGGTGGAGATGAAACGGCGTACAGGGGGGTGTTTTACAAAAACTATCCCTATGGTGTCTAGAGAACAACTTGCACCTGAATGTCGGCAAGACAAAGGAGATGGTTCTAGACTTCCGGAGGAAAAGAGAGGAACCTGCCCCACTTTACATTGGGGGGGAGCTGTGTGGAGAGAGTTTCCTCCTTTAAATTCCTGGGAGTCTATCTCTGTGAAGATCTTACCTGGAAAGTCAATACAACCCAGGTGGCCAGAAAGGCCCAACAGAGACTCCACTTCCTCAGGGTCTTGCGGAAGAACAGGGTAGAACAATGACTAATGACCTTCTTTTACCGGTCTACTATAGAGAGTGTCCTCTTGCACTGTATTGGGGTTTGGTATGCTGGCCTGACAGCCGTTGATAGGAAAATATTACAGAGGGTGGTGAGCACAGCACAAAACAGGCTGTTCCCTGACACCACTGGATGACATCGCCAGGGCTCGCTGCCTTGGAAGAGTGAGGAAAATTCTCAGGGATGACTCACACCCTAGTCGGTACCTCTTTACTCTCCTACCATCGGGTAGGAGATATAGGAGTATAGCCAGCCGCACCAACAGGCTGAAGAACAGCTTCTATCCATAGGCTGTTGAACGGGGTGTGGTGTGCAATTAGCTCACATGGTGTAACAAGAGGGTGGGTTTGTTGTCACTGTGAGTTGGAGGGGGCACAAAGGGAGGCTCAGCCAATCTCAATGTATACATGGTTGTACTTTGACAATAAAGGTTCATTCATTCATTCATTCATTCATTCTTTCGCTCACCCAATAAAGGGGATTGGGAGATGGGAGAGGATGTGATTTGACTGGTTGAATTGGAGAATGGGGAAGCTGTAAAGTGCCTCACGTCCCATTTCAGAAATAGGCATCAAAAATGGAAAGAAGAATCACTGGGCTGCAACAGGCAACCCGTTGCTTGAACAATCTCACCTCTAGAAAATTTTTCCTGCTCTCTGGATATTTGTCACACTCCGGGACAAGCAAGAAACATGATTCCAAGAAACCAGATTATTTTTAAGAACCGGGATAAGCAGGGACAAGGAACTGCTTCGATTTAAAGGGTGAGCACTCCTGAGTTTGTAGCATGAGTCTTGCAGCATAAAGAGCAATGGCTCTTGCGCATTCCTGTAGGGCAGATGCACAGAGCACAACAGGATGGAAAATACATGCCCTCCGCCTGCAAATTGCATTCCTTCCCTTCTCCTGGCAGGGACAATTTTCCATATACAAAAATGTATTACAGCCACCAAGCTCCAATCACATACAAGTCTTGTCTCTGCAAGCAGGACCAGGGGGCGGTGTACTACAATACTGTCAGTTTTGCTTTAAATTCTGCAGTGGGCGTTAGTATTGCACTACTGCATGCTGCCTGGCAAGTAGCATTTTCAGTTCTCACCTGTAAAATATATATTCCTCAACGTGCGATCACAACTGAAACCAGAATTTCCATTGCTAAGCAAGCTGGTTGTTAAATGAGTGTGTGCCCTTTTTGCCACTGTTGTTTAGTGAATCACTGCAGTTAAGTGAATTATGCGGTCATAATTCAGCGAATTCAGCTTCCCCCATTGACTCTGCTTGACCTGGCTGGGGAGGTCACAAATGATGATTAGATGACCCTGGGATGCTGCAAATTTTGATCACTTGACCATGGGGATGCTGCAACAATGGTAAGTGCAAGAACCAACTATGTCACTTTTTCTAGTGTTGTAACTTTGAACAGCCACTAAATGAATGGTTCTAAATTGAAAACTACCTGTAAGTGCCTGGGGCCTGGATCCACATACCAGTCCCCCACAGGATCCCAGAAAGTCTCTATTTAGCCTCCAGTGCATTTTTTTTTCTAAAATGGGCAGCTGGGGAAGCACTATTGTTATTCTGGTGTGCATTAATCACCAAGGACCAGTTTTTGGTGTGCTACACAAAGGGAGAAAGGGAAGAATAGGGATCCAGTTTAGAGAAGACCATCTAGTATCTCTAATATAATAATAATAGTAATAATAGTAATAGTAATAATAATAATAATAATAATAATAATAATAATAATAATAATAATAATAATAATAATAATACAGCTGATTGATATCACTGTACCAGGAGATGCCAGAGTCAAAGAAAAAGAACTGGAAAAAATTACAAAACACCGCGACCTGGCCATCGAAACTGCATGATTATGGATGAAATGTGTAACAGTGGTACCCACTGGGAACTATGTCCAAAAACTTTGCAAAATACATCAAGAAACTGCAGCTTCCTGCAATAACTCCAACAACGCTACAATGCTACTTGGAACATCTTACATTTTAAGGAGGTACCTGGTTGATACCTAGGACGCGGGCAGCAACCCGTGTCAACCATCAATTTGAACAGTCAATTTGAATGTTCAGTTGACTGAGGGTCATGTTTAATGAATAAAAGATAATAATAATAAAAAAGTTGGAAGGGACCTTGGAGGTCTTCCAGTCCAACCCCCTCAGGCAGGAAACCCTACACCATTTCAGCCAAATGGCTGTCTAGTCTCTTCTTAAAAACTTCCAGTGTTGGAGCTTTCACAGCTTCCGGAGGCAGGTTGTTCCACTGGTTAGTTGTTCTAACTGTCAGGAAATTCTCCTTAGTTCTAGGTCGCTTCTCCTGTTGGTTAGTTTCCATCCGTTGCTTCATGTCCTGCCTTCGGGTGCTTTGGAGAATAGCTTGACTCCCTCTTCTTTGTGGCAGCCCCTGAGATATTGGAACACTGCTATCATGTCCCCCCTCGCCCTTCTCTTCATTAAACTAGACATAGCCAATGTGATGAAGATGCTATAACTGATTAGAGCAATTGATTCCAACCTGGTGTTAAGTCTACAGGACTTCACAATGGCAGCTGGTATATAAAGATCTCTGCACGGTTTCAGGTGGGATAGAAGATAGGATAAGTTCATGAGAGGGTTGGAGGTCCCAGGTTCATGAACAAAAGGAAGAACGAACATTGGACAAGAGAGATGTGTGTGGGGGGGTGTCTTCCTCTTTGGCCTGGAGTTTAATCAGTCAACAAGCTGGCACATTTGGGAGGAAACATTTTCAGAGCAATTACTTAAAATCCCAGAGGGAAAGGATAGTTGGGATAGTTATTATTAACAGCTCTCCTGCAGAAGACCTGAAACACCTGAATAAATAAAGTTACGCGGTCTAAGGGATTAACTTTGTATTTTAAACTCATGAGCTCCCTTGGAGTCAAAAACATGAGGTAAGATGCTCCTGTGTTAAACCTCCCCAACCTGAGGCCTTCCAGACATGTTGGGACCTCGGTTCCTGGAATTCTTAACCATGAAATCAATTGCCATAAACACTTAGAAACACATTCTCACTTTTTTTTTATGGCCAAGGGAGATCAGGCTAGTCCTCCTCCTACTGTCCTTCCCAAGTAAATGTAGAAGCAGGTTGACCATGAGCCAGGGAAGACGTGGTGCAGGCTATCCTGCCAGTCATATACTGTACTGATCCAGATAATCTTCTCTCCAAATCTATGGCTTGTCAAAATATGCATAAGCCATCATAATGGAGATGGTTTGGATTTTCTTCAGACCAGCCAGTTATGGTTTACGACTTAGTTGTGTGTGAAAAAGGTCTGTGGTTCCCCAGGCTATAGAATGTATTTTATCTTCTGCAAGACTGAACTCATCAAAGGGGGGGGGGGAGTAACCCTGCTCTTTCCTCATACCAAAATAGGGTTTACTAGATTGCAAAACGTGCCAATGATCATGTTTGTTCTTTCTACATTTAATTTGATGGTCTGGTTCCATATTCTATGGCCCACCCAGGTTTGTAATTGGTTTATGATAATCCTGCCCTGCAGTGGGGGGGGGGAAAAACACCAATTACGTAAAAGTCACTTGAGCTTCAGGCATATGTTGACTGAAAGCAGTTCTGCAAAGGCAACGGAACAGAGTCCAAACCAAGCAAGTTTCCTTCCACTCACACCTGGGCCTCAACCGGAGCCAGCACACCCTGAAGCAGGAAGGGCCCGTATCCTGTTATTTGATCCACCCAGTCCCTAATTTGCCCATTTATGTCCTAAAAAGTAGTAAGCTCTTGGCATTTCCTGCCACAATCAGAGGGGTTTTTATACTCTGTACAAATGAGATGCACGGGCTGCTTGTTAGCATTTGCAATTTCATATATTTGTGTTTGCACTTTTGCTTAAGTCTCCAAAGCTTGAGAGCACTAGAGTACAAACACCACTGTATCTGTCAGCAACACCTTAAAAGTACTTGCTCTTGACACGGCTGCTTTAAAGTGCTGTGAAGGTGATTGTGTGTGCCCTCCAAAAGACCACCTGGAGATCAAGTTGGCAGTTATGAATGTGCTGCATTGTTTATCAATGTTCTTCCAAATACTGATGATCATCTATAACAGGGGTCCCCAACCCCTGGTCCGTGGATGAGTACCGGGCCACGGCATGCCAGCAACCACGGCATGCCAGCACAAACAAGGAAAGCCCCATCCACAGGATGCAGGCAGCACACAAAACCATGCCCCTTCTGGTCTGTGGAAAAACCTCTCTCCACGTAACCAGTCCCTGGTGCCCAAAAGGTTGGGGACCTCTAGACTGTAAAACTCTAGAAGGCACAGAAAGCTGAAGATATTACCTAGTTCGGTAATGAAATGTCTGCAAGAAAACAACCAAGCTCAGAGAGCACCAAGGACTCTACATGGCACAGGGTAAGTATTAGTGGCATTGCCTTCCCCTGGTTCTTTCTACCTATCCCTTTAGATCCAAAATTACACATATGTTGCAGATCCCATTGGACAATGAATGCCATCCGATGGGACCCAGACAGCCAACATTTTTTTATTGTTGCCCCTGCCCTCTGGAACACTGTGCCCCGAGCTTGGATTGGCCCCAACCCTGCCAGACTTCTGGAAATGTCCGCCCTCCCAAGTAACTAGAAAGGAAACAAGACCAGGTGAACTAATTCTACTTTATTGTAAGGCTACGTTAACAGAATCTTGTAGGTCTGAAAGTGTGAACTTCCCAACCACCACTTTTAACTGTTTAATTCAGGAGTCTCCAACCTTTACAACTTTACAACTTGTGGACTTCAGTTCCCAGAATTCCTCAGCCAGCATGGCTGGCTAAGGAATTCTGGGAATTGAAGCCCACAAGTCATAAAGTTGCTAAGGTTGGAGTCCCCTGGCTTTAATTCATTAGATACTTCCTTTCTTTGTCTCATCCAGGGGTCTTCAAACTTGGCCCTTTTATGACTTGTGGACTTCAACTCCCAGAATTCCTCAGCCAGCTGAGGAATTCTGGGAGTTGAAGTCCACAAAGTCATAAAAGGGCCAAGTTTGAAGACCCCTGGTTTAATCCTTAAGCGATTGCAGGCTTCTGCCCCTTATGTCCAATTGTTTCCTAGGCAGCTTTTCTCCTTCTCGCCCTACAAGGTCAGTCATATATTCCCTTACAGGAGGAGTCTTAAAACATGGTTGTGTTCTTGAGAGAACAGCTAGTCCTTGATTTACAACCATTCGTTTAGCCACCGTTCGAAGTTAGAACGGCACTGAAAAAGGTGACCTATGACCGCTTTTTACAACCATTGCAGCATCCCCATGGTCACATGATCAAAATTGGGTCACTTGGCAATTGGTTCATATTTATGACGGTTGCAGTGTCCTAAGGTCACGTGATCGTCTTTTGCATCCTTCTGATAAGTCAATGGGAAAGCCAGATTCACTTTTCCACCGTGTTACTAACCTAACAGCTGCAGTGGTTCACTTAACAACTGTGGCGTGAAAGGTTGAATCATGGGGCAAAACTCACTTAACAACTGTCTCACTTAGCAACAAAAAAATTGGGCTCAGTTGTGGCCATACTGCTGAGGACTACCTTTATTAGTGGGAGGCTGTGATGCGCTATGCTTGTTTAGACTGACTTAGTGGTTCAGTTGCTGCGTACTGCTGTGCTTTACATTGTTTCGTATGGTTTCTAACCTTCTATTAGCCACGCCGAGTTGCTTTGTGAGATGGTGGCAATATAAACAGAAGAAATAACTGAATGAAAACTTCAAAGCACTATACAGCACCAACAGTGGGACTGCCACCACAAGTAGCATAGGGAGTTTTCATGATGATGATAACACAGCGACGATGTGAAGACCTGCAAATCTGCCCCCATTAGTGTAAAGCTGAGAGCCCTTAAGCAGAGGGACAGACTGCCTCCTAGAGTTGTGGATGCTTCATCGCTGCAGGTTTTCAAACAAAGGTTGCAATGCGTGTGCTCTGAGCAGGTTGGGATAAAAGACCTCCAACAGGGCTCCCAACTTTAAGCCTTCCTTAGTCTTGGCATTTGTCTCCTATTGTTCCACAGGAAGCAACAGTCAAACCCCGCTTTTCTAAACTGTTAGGAGGACTTCAGAGATTGCTCTTTTAAACCGTTAAATATCTCACTTCGTTTTGCATCTTTGATGAGCTCTTCATCTGAGCTGCTAACAAAAGTGTTGTGGAATACTGACTGCAGCACTGTGTTCAGTACCTCACTGATGAGGAATTGCAGATCGGCATTATTTGTAAGCCAGCTAGTGCTTAACTCACACAACCAATCATTTAGCGACTGTTACAATGGCACAGTGACGTATGTGTTGTGTAAAAAAGGTAAAGGTAAAGGTTCCCCCGCACATGCGTGCTAGTCGTTTCCGACTCTAGGGGCCGGTGCTCATCTCCGTTTCAAAGCCGAAGAGCCAGCGCTTGTCCGAGGACGTCTCCGTGGTCATGTGGCCGGCATGACTAGACGTCAAAGGCGCACGGAACGCTGTTACCTTCCCACCGTAGTGGTCCCTATTTTTCTACTTGCATTTTTACGTGCTTTCGAACTGCTAGGTTGGCAGAAGCTGGGACGAGTAACAGGCGCTCACTCTGTTACGCGGCACTCGGGATTCGACCCGCCAAACTGCCAACCTTCTGATTGACAAGCTCAGCGTCCTAACCCACTGAGCCACCGCGTCCCTTGTGTATGCCACCTTAGAACCAGGTGGCATGAGTCAGGTGGCCTGATTGGTCATCCTGGCCGGCGGGAAATATAAGGCATCGGGTTGGGTGTCACCTGGCCGGTGGGAACACGGGGCAACCGGGTTGGCTGGCTCCTGGAGTTTCAGTAACTATAAGGGGCACCAGAGGTGGGGGGCAAGTAGTTACAGCTTGTACTCAATAAAAGGCATTACATACAATGCTGTCTCTTCATTGTCTCCACGCGGTTACCCGCGTTACAACAGTATGACCAGTCCTCTCACTTACAACTATCACAGTATCCCCGCAGTCATGTGATTGAAATATGGCCACTTGGCAACTGGAATGTATTTGTAACAGTTGCCGTGTCCTGGGGGCGGGGGGGGTTTCACACGATTGCCATTTGTGACCTTCCAGGCTAGCTTCTGAGAAGTAAAGTCAATGGGGGAAGCCGGTTTTGCCTCGCAATGGCAAGATTCAACCAGCAGGTCTCCAGGGCAGAAAGCAGGATTGAAGCAGACACCACAAGCCAAGAAATGAATAATGGCTGTGGGAAGCCCGTCAGACAATGTCCTTGCCCATTCATCCCATTGCCAACTTGAGCTACGTGACTTATTATGACTTATGGGAAGGCCAGCCCTGTCATTTGTGTCTTTTTGATTTGATTTGCATATTATATTCCATATTATATTATATATTAGAACCAAGGAAAAACTTCCTGACAGTTAGAACAGTTAACCAGTGGAACAACCTGCCTCCAGAAGTAGTGAATGCTCCAACACTGGAATTTTTTAAGAAGAGACTGGACAGCCATTTGTCTGAAATGGTATAGATGTCAGGTTTCCGACGTATGGGCTTTTCAAGTATGGGCTTTTCCTGCCTAAGCAGGGGGTTGGACTAGATGACCTCCAAGGTCCCTTCCAATGTTGTTGTTGTTGTTGTTGTTATTATTATTTTAGTTCACCCAAGAATTGGGTGAGTTCTTTGAGCAGATTATGTTATTTAAAACACGTGCCCAGTAGAATACAAATAATAGCATCATTAAGATTTTGTGTATGGCTTGGAGCTCCTTCTCAGCTGGTGCCATGAAGTTACAAAAATGCTATAAAAAAAACTCAGTACAGGTCATCCTTGACTTACAACCATTTGTTTAGTGACCGTTTGACGTTACAACGGCACTGAAAAATGACTTGTGACCATTTTTCACACTTGTGACAATTGCAGCATTTCCCCCTGGTCATGTGATCAAAACTTGGACGCTTGGCGACTGGCGTGTATTTATGACGGTTGCAGTGTCCCAGGGTCATGTGACCGCCTTTTGTGACTTTCTGACAAGCAAAGTAAATGGGGAAGCCAGATTCACTTAACAACTGTGTTTGCAGCGATTCACTTAACGAGAGTGGCAAGAAAGGTTGTAAAATGAGGCAAAATTTGCTTAATAGCCGTCTTGCTTAGCAACAGAAATTTTGGGCTCAATTGTGATCGTAAGTTGAGGATTACTTGTAGCCATTTTATAGCCGGCTTTCCCTAATTTGGCACTCTTACTGGGCTTCACTGCTCATGCTTCTTAGTCATTCCTTAGCCTTGGGCAGAGAATTCTGATCATCGGATTAGGAAAGACTAACATAGACGGATAACTAAAGATCCTTGCTTAATGAGCGCTGATAAAAGTCAGATGATGTACCTAAAATTAGGAATGCAGATCGCAACAAGAGTCAGGCCAGCCATAACCAGTTTTATCTTACTAATCAGTTTTATCTTACTTATCATAAAATAAGATATGTTTATTTAGTAAGGAATTCTGGGAGTTGAAGACCATGAGTCATAAAAGAGCCGAGGTTGCCTACCCTGTGCCCTAGTGGTTAGAATGCTGGGCTAGGATAGAAAGCTCCAACTGCATTTGGTTTTTGTAAAGCACCTGAGCGATTGTGAAGCAGTTTTACTGTCTCTCGATGTAATCAGCCCTTACTGGGTTGTTGTATGAATTAAAGAAGTGAATTGGTGGGGGAGGGTGAAAACCAGACATGCTGCCTTGAACATAATACAGGACATTAATTAAAAAATGAATAACATTAAATAATTAAAAACACACACAAACACACAGCCAAATCAAATATCATTATGGGAGCAATAAGGTTGGTATGTGAGGTAGATGTTTTTTTATGAAACAATGATGCTGAGTTCCTTCTATGATAAAACCATAGCTGTGCTAAAGCTAATTACTAATATATTAAGGGCCTCCCCTCCCCTCTTGTGGCTGCTGAGATTTCCTAGGCACTCTGATTAGGGGAAAAAAGAAGCTAATGCATATAATCATTACCAAATTACCCTTTATCTTTAAAGCAGGTGTTCCTTTACATTTGCTAGCCACGCAACTGGAAAGGCAGGGACATTTGCACATGAAAATCCAGCTCAGTAGGCACCACACCCAAAGTGAAAAGCAGCAACAGAGCAGACCAGGCTCATCCCTTCGATAGCTCAGCTGGTAGAGCGGAGGACTGTAGAGAACTACCAAAGTCATCCTTAGGTCGCTGGTTCGATTCCGGCTCGAAGGACAAAGGTTTTTGTTTGGTTTTTTTCCTTGCAAAATACAAAATTTTAAGCAAGGAAAGGATTTTTCACATCTGATACTGAGGCCCACATTAACAGCATTCAAGGAAAGGGCAATTTTTTAAAAGAAATTTTACTACTCTTACTTCACCTTCCGGCACTCAATATTGGGACAAAAGCTCTGTCTTAAGACAAGACCTGAGCTTGTCAATCAGATGGTCAGCAGATTGGCGGGTCGAATCCCGAGTGCCGCGTAGCAGAGTGAGCGCCTGTTACGCGTCCCAGCTCGAAAGCAGGTAAAAATGCAAGTAGAAAAATAGGGACCACTACGGTGGGAAGGTAACAGCGTTCCGTGCGCCTTTGGCGTCTAGTCATGCCGGCCACATGACCACGGAGATGTCCTCGGACAAGCGCTGGCTCTTTGGCTTTGAAACGGAGATGAGCACCGGCCCCTAGAGTCGGAAACGACTAGCACACATGTGCGGGGGAACGTTTACCTTTTTAAGACAAGACCAGGTAAAGGAAATAATTGAAAATTGCAAGGAGCCACAGGAACAACACAAGGACATCATAAGAAAGGAAGGTGCAGAATTTTTGCTTTTGAGGGGGAGGGGGCCTTCTTTAAATAAAACTACTTATGTTCAACTCCCATTGCCAGTGAAAACAAAACACCACTTTCTTTCCTCATGCATTTTCCAGAATGCTTCTCAAGTTCAGAACTGGACATTTAGTAAAGGACCACCACCCAGTGTTTTGACTGTCTAGAAAAAAGGCTAGGAGGTAGCAATATGATATGTGAAACTTGCACACTGGACGATCTGAATTCTGTTTGGTGGGTACACACGCTGTGGGCTCAATTACACAATGTCCGATCAAAGATCTAAACATGCCCAACTCAACTTCTGTCTACTGAACCAACTGCAACTCCAGAGCAGGTAACTACTCACATGTCATAAACTGCAGCAGTCATTTCTTTGCCATCACTTATCTAGCCAACAAGTCCAGCTGATTTTATATTTAGCTTATCAGAGGAAGGAAGTGCGGAAAATGAAAATATTGGCTATTGTTCTTTTATGCAAGGTTTAGGCCCGGGTAAACTGAATCAGGCCTCATGGACAAAGTATTGAACCAAAATCTGTGCTATGCTTAATTTTACAGTTTGCAATTGTATTTCATTTAATATGATTTTGCTTGTTTCAAATATATTTAGAACATAAGGACTGGAACAGGAAGAAATAGGGAACTGAAAGTAGCTGATGGATGCAGGTTCTAATGTACATAGGTATATGTGGAAAGTTATGTTCAGCAGGTCAGCAGGAGGTCAGTAAAAAGTCAGTGGACCATCTGACTAGTCTTAGAACGAGAAAAGGTATAAAGGTTTGGGACTGGACCTGACTGATTTGCCATTGGCCGACAGCTGTCCTTTTGGAATCTACTATGCCATATGGTCCTCATTGCAATGGGTTATTAATGTAAGTGATGTTATGCTTGCTATATTCTAAATCATTAGCAAAATAAACCTCTGAATCTTAAAGTAAGAATTATTGTTTTGTGTTGCTGTCTCTTGTCTTTTCCATTGGGTTATTGCAGGAAGGAAGGAAGGAAGGAAGGAAGGAAGGAAGGAAGGAAGGAAGGAAGGAAGGAAGGAAGGAAGGAAGGAAGGAAGGAAGGAAGGAAGGAAGGAAAAAATAAATGTAGTAAATAGTTAAATAGAACTCCCAGGCCTTGGTGGGCCTCCCTCCTCCATCACCCACGAGAGAGACCCATACGCTTACCAATATTGCCATGAACCTGTTGGGCTCCGTTGTAACAGACACAAATCAGAATCACAGCTTCTCTGCTGTCAATTCCTTTTGCCAAGCAGGTCACCATTGCTATTTTGGAATCCCGGATATCTGGACTTTGGACAGACCATTTTAAAAGATCTGCTAAAGAGGGATTTCTCACCGTTTCTCCCAAGATAATAAATAATTTGCTCTTTTGTACAGCCCTATGGTTTCAGAGAAGCAGGAATGTTGATGCTGATCAAGGTGGATATTTAATGCTGCAAATCTAAAATGGTGCTTCCCAAATCTGGGTAAATTACCTAAATTTGGATAAATGTCCCCCCCCTTTGTGGGTAACGAAACCCATTACCCATCACAACAGGGACCTTAAGATTGTCACATTGACTAAAATATATTGGAAGAATCTCTGGAAGTATTCCTATTAAGAGAGAAATCAAAAAAATTACCCATGGTAATTACACTACCATTATCTAAAGATCATTCAATGATATTGGTTTTATGATACAGAGACTCCTTGAGTTATATCCATTCATTCAGCAACCAGAGTTATAATGGTGCTGAAGGAAGGGACTTACAACTGGACTTTGAAGTTCAATAAGACTTTGGGATAAGCAGTTTGGGGAACAAAGAAGAGCGATTGAGAGGTTTTGCTCTAATGACTAAGGCAGAAAGCAGTCATATGTTTTATAATAGCAGTTCTGCAGGCAGCTCAGAAATGAAACAGGGCTGTGCCTGATTAATGCCTGGAAAGGAGACTATCAGGAATTCCAGACAGAGAAGTCAAAACACATCCTGGAAAAAGGTACACTAATGTCATAGTCTTGTAAATAAAAGAGCATGAACATTCCCATGAAATTGGTAGGAGGTGAGGATAGCATTGGCCTCCTGGTACCCACTCTTCACTTTTTCACTGCAGGAAATGGGGCTCAAGAGAGAGCAGTTTCCCTTCAGGCAGGTTAATGAATTCACAACAGAAGCTGTCCTGGAATTCTTGAATCACAGCTCAGTCTTACCTGCTATCCTACACCAGCTTCTGTGGTAGACGTAGCTTTGACAGTAAAATATGTAGAATAGAGAGTTGAATTATGACGTTCTTGGTATTCTCTGAGCTTGGTTGTTTGTTTCCAGATGTTTCATTACCCAACTAGTAACATGAAAAGTCTGCAAGCAAACAATCAAGTTCAGAGAGTACCAAGAACCTCACCGAAAATATATAAAATAATTGTGAGATGAGAAAAAGATAGAAAGAGGAGAGAGAATAGAATAGAATAGAATAGAATAGAATAGAATAGAATAGAATAGAATAGAATAGAATAGAATAGAATAGAATAGAATAGAATAGAATAGAATAGAATAGAATAGAATAGAATAGAATAGAATAGAATAGAATAGAATAGAATAGGAAGGGACCTTGGAGGTCTTCTAGTCCAGCCCACCGCTGAAGCAGGAGAACTCATACCATCTCAGACAAGTGACTGTCCAGGCTCTTAAAAATCTCCAGTGGTGAAGCACCCACGATTTCTGGAGGCAAGCTGTTCCACTGGTTAATAGGAGGTAGTAGCTTGTTCCAGTAGTTAAGGTGCGGAACAGGACCGGGGAAACCTGAATTCCAATCCTGCCTTAAGCATGGAAGACAACTGGCTGACTTTGGACAAGTCCCCCCCTCTCTCTCAGCCCTGGGAAGCAGGAGGCAAGGGTACGTCCCTTCTGAAAATGTTTCCTAGAAAACTTCAGGGACCTGTCTATATAGTTCCCAGGACCCAAGAATGACTTGAAGCAAAGAATATAAATAATAATAATAATATTAAACCTGTATGTCGCCCAACTCTCTCTCAGTGGCTCACAACAAAACAAGAAGTTATAATAAATCAATAAAAGATAAAGCATTATGAAACAAGGGGGTTCACTCTCCCTCACCAAAGGCCTGGGTAAACAACCATATCTTCACAAGTCTTCTAAACAAGTGGGGAGCTTCTGGATCTTGGGGGGAAACCTCATCCCACAGGATAGGTGCTGCTATAGAGAATCCATCCATCCGTCCATCCATCCATCCATCCATCCATCCAAATCCAGCCACATTTTTCAGTAGAGAAAGTCAAAACAAGTAAAATGGCCGTTGTGGTGTCCCAGTGCAAGTGGAGTTATCTGCTGAACACTTTTTCCAAGGCATCAGATTTTGGAAGCCTGTTTAAAGATAGTAGAACCTGGTTCAGAGAACATAAATACATTATTTTGGTATATTTTACCATATTTTAATGCGTAAAACCCAGCTTGGCTTCACATAAAAAAAGATGGAACTTTCAGTTGCACAACACTGACTTTTCTGGCCCTCTTCTATGGACACTCCAACCCCACTGATGACCATCCAAGGTGATACTTATTTACTGTGGCTTAATCAATCCAGAGGGACGTGATGGCTCAGTGGGTTAGGACGCTGAGCTTGTCGATCAGAAGGTCAGCAGTTTGGCGGGCCGAATCCAGAGTGCCGCGTAGCAGAGTGAGCACCTGTTACTCGTCCCAGCTTCTGCCAACCTAGCAGTTCGAAAGCACGTAAAAATGCAAGTAGAAAAATAGGGACCGCTACGGTGGGAAGGTAACAGCACTCCGTGCGCCTTTGGCGTCTAGTCATGCCGGCCACATGACCATGGAGACATCCTCGGACAAGCGCTGGCTCTTTGGCTTTGAAACGGAGCACCGGCCCCTAGAGTCGGAAACGACTAGCACGCATGTGCGGGGGAAACTTTACCTTTACCTTTACTATGTTTACTCCTGGGTTAAAGGTAAAGGTAAAGGTTCCCCAGCACAATAAGACTGAGCATGCTCTGACAGTCAAGCTTGGAGATCAAACCAACATCCCAACTACCAACCCGAGCTACTAATATTCAAGCACATTTCAAAATTGTTGTCAACCAAAACAAATCTGACTGTGAGCTCTATATTTGGCTTTGCCTCACTTTATCAACAGGTATGCAAAAATAATCCTCTTTATGTACCTGCTAATAATGGCTTACCTTAGTTGACCACAGATAAATCAGATACCTGAGCCTAGCTGATTCCATAAAATCCAAATGGGTGACTTGATTTCATACTTGAATGGGAACTACAAGGAAGTTCTAGCTATAGGCAATGCTGAATAATAAGGAAAAAAATCCCAGAAAAATATGATGGCAAACTGCTTCCATTATGTTTGCAAGAAAGCTACATTCATGTAGCCATTAAAAGAAGTTTGATGAGGGAATTTTCACCTTTTCTTGATATAATTGCACTATATCTTTGTATTCATAAATAACTGTGGTTTTATGCTAGCTTAAATTTTTATGCTTAGACTAACAATGATGTTACCTAGTTAGGGTAATGAAACGTTTGCAAGAAAACAATCTCGGAGCACCAAGGACCCCTTATTCTAGCTGTTTAAGAAATCATGCTTTATAGCAACTAAGGCATTTTAGAAAGAATAAGCATTCAAACATATCTATGCATATCAAACACCCTCAAAACACTTTCAAATCTGCATGTTAAAAGTAAACAAGTACTTGCAGTTCTCTGTAATTTTTTTAAATGCTCTTGGAAATTCCATGTCTTGAATTCTGCAAAGCTATTTATTTCTGTTTGAAATAAAGATGCATTTGCTTAATGTAATAGTGACTCATAATCAATAAGTAACAGCTGTGCTTTGGCTGAACTATAAACCAAATTGCTGGAAAGGTTCCCAAAATTCCTTATGGTATACCAAGGAATATATCCTTTGTCTGCATCCCAATTATTTTACAGGGAATCTGTAAAACTTGCATGCCACCTCATGGTTAAAGTGTGTATCTGCAAACACATTCTTCCAAGCTTGGCAATTTACATTTGCTAGGACAGGGCATCACTAGGTGGGTCAAGGACAACTTGCCACATGCCAACTCACCATGGCCAACTCACTGAGGGACATTAAATCATTAAGTAAAGGAGGGACAAAATAAAATGTAAATGACAAAAATTAAAATATTTTAAAAATTATTTTAAGTAATTAAATTGTATAGTATAGTATAGGTGGTACCTTGCTCAATAGTAGTAACTGTGAAAGGGATCTCGGAGTCCTAGTAAACAATCACTTCAATATGAGCCAGCAGTGTGCTGCAGCTGCCAAAAAAGCCAACACAGTGCTAGGCTGCATTAACAGAGGGATAGAATCAAGATCAAGTGAAGTACTAATACCACTTTACAATGCTTTGGTAAGGCCACACCTGGAATACTGCATCCAGTTTTGGTCACCATGGTGTAAAAAAGATGTTGAGACTCTAGAAAGAGTACAGAGAAGAGCAACAAAGATGATTGGGGGACTGGAGGCTAAAACATATAGGGAATGCTTGCTGGAATTGGGTATGTGTAGTTTAATGAAGAGAAGGGTGAGGGGTGACATGATAGCAATGTTCCAATATCTCAGGGGCTGCCACAAAGAAGAAGGAGTCAAGCTATTCTCCAAAGCACCTGAAAGCAGGACAAGAAGCAACGGATGGAAACTATTCAAGGAGAGAAGCAACCTAGAACTAAGGAGAAACTTCCTGACAGTTAGAACAATTAACCAGTGGAACAACCTGCCTCCAGAAGTGGTGAATGCTCCAACACTGGAAGTTTTTAAGAAGAGACTGGACAGCCATTTGCCTGAAATGGTATAGGGTTTCCTGCCTGAGCAGGGGGTTGGACTAGATGACCTCCAAGGTCCCTTCCAACTTCTTCTTCTTGTTGAATTGTCCCTCAGCAAGGTGTCCGCTGGTGAGTTATCCGTGGGGAGTTGTCCCACATTGAGATGGCCATGGCAACTTGGCTGCAGCAACTTGGCCACAGTGAGTTGTCCCATTCTGTCCTCAGGCAACATGGAAATTGAAAATCCAGATTTTTTAAAAAATTCAAATATATCTTGGGAAATGAATAAAACCAGATAAAGCAGGGATTTTCCCTTCTCTGCTTATTTTTCCTATTATTGAGTTCACCAACAGTTTTTCTGGAGAAAATTAGAGGGGAGTGAGCTTTCTTCTCTCTTATTGGTGAACATACTGGTAATTGTTTTTGTTTTTTCCCATCATGGCTGAAAAACATCAAATGCTTCAGCCCTGAGTCTTAGAAACCTAGGCACTGCATCCCTGCATATCTGAACAGCATCAGGCTGACAAAAGTAGCTAGTACAGAGTTAACAAATAATTCTTGACTTAACAACCATTCATTTACCAACTGTTTGAAGTTACAAAGGTACTGGAAAAAAGCAACTCATGACTGGTACACATATTTATGACCTTTGCAGCATCACCGTGATCACTGATCAAAATTTGGGCACTTGGTAACCAGCATGTATTTGCAATGATAGCAGCATCCTGAGGTTGTGTGATTACCATTTGCAATCTTCCCAGACTTCTGTCAGGCAAAGTCAGTGGGGGAAGCTGGATTCACTTAATGACTGTTTTATTCACTTAACCACAGCAATATCCTTAATATTTATTTATGTATTTATTATTGGGACTTATATGCCGCCCTATCTCCCGAAGGACTCAGGGTGGCTAACAACAATAACCTATAATAACTGTTGCAAAAAAAAAAGACCATAAAGTTAAGCATGATTCACTTAACCATCTTGTTTAACAATGTAATTCTGGGCGCAATTGTGCTTGTAAATTGAGGACTATCTGTGGTGTTATCTGCTGTGGCAAATAGAAAAGTGTATTTGCAGTGTCCCAAAGATGCTTCTCCACAAGGTAACTGGACTTTCTTGTTTTTCTTTGAAGAAGTTTCGCTTCTCATCCAAGAAGCTTCTTCAGCTCTGAATTCTGGGAGTTGAAGTCCACAAGTCATAAAAGGGCCAAGTTTGAAGACCCCTGGTCGTAAATGTGAAAAATACTTGTTTTTTCATTGCTTCTGTAATTTTGAATGGTTACTAAGCAAATGCTTGCAAGGACAACCTGCACAGTCCATAAGCTCAGCAAACATGATGCAGTGGATTGATTCAAACTACAGGTAATCCTCGACTTACAACATTCATTCATTCAAAGTTACAAAGATACTGAAACAAGTGGCTTATGACCATTTTTCACACAACTGTCGAAGCATCCCCATGGTCATGTGATCCAAATTTAGATGCTTAGCAACTGACTCATATTTATGACGGTTGCAGGGCCCTGGGGTCATGTGATCACCTTTTGTGACCTTCTGACAAGCAAGGTCAATGGGGAAGCCAGCTTCACTTAACAGCTGTTTTACTAACTTAACATCTGCAATGGTTCGTTTAACAACTGTGGCAAGCAAGGTTGTCAAACGAGACACAAAACTCACTTCACTAATGTCTCGGCAACAGAAATTTGGGGCTCACTTGTGGTTGCAAGTTGAGGATGACCTGTAATGTCGGGATAGACCTACATAATCACCACAGATGCCATCATTAATGCTCCTCTCTCTGATCAATAATAATTTATGAAATTGTGCGCTGCCTGGCTCTCAGTGCTTCTCTTGACCATTGCATCTTGAAACGTAGCTCTACCCGTAAACTGGAGATGCTGAAGGTGTTGGGGGAAAATAAAACCCGCGGTTAATGACTTACAGCAGGGGTCTTCAAACTTGGCCCTTTTATGACTTGTGGACTTCAACTCCCAGAATTCCTCAGCCAGCGTGCCTGGCTGAGGAATTCTGGGAGTTGAAGTCCACAAGTCATAAAAGGGCCAAGTTTGAAGACCTCTGACTTACAGCTTGGTGTAATATAACGATGCAAGCCTAAGCCATCAAGCTGGTTAATCGGTTGACCCCCCACAGATAATCGGGTTAATTTACCCCCTGCTTCAGCTAACCATGGCTTAGCGTGCAGAGGCCGGGCAGCCTGAAAGCCAGAGGTTTTCCTTGGCCGTTTCAAAATCTGGCCGCCTTTTTTGGGGGGGGGCTGGAAATCGATCTTGGCGTAACGAGGGGGGAAGGCAGGTAGGCCTTGCCTTCCTCGCCCCCCCCCCACATCTGCGCCCCCCGCCCCCGAGAGAACCCCCTTCGTCCACCCGCGGAGGAGGCTTCGTCTCCGACCGCCGCCAGAGGGCCCTGGGTGGCGCCGGGGAAGAAGCCCGGCTTTCCGTCTCTCTCGTTCCCCGGCTCGGGGCGTCACGCCTTGAGCTTCCTGGGTGATTCGGAGGCAGCAACGGCGCCGCGGAGCGGACCAGGAGAACCACCCCGCCAGCCGCCGGGAGACCTTCCTCGCAGCCGGCTTGGCCCGGCCCAGGTGGGGAACCTGCCGCGGATCGGTGCAGGCAGCGCTTCCGGGATGCGAAGGGTGAATCCCGCCTGCAGCGCTGCGCTGATCCCCTGTGCCTGGCTGGACAAGCGATGTAAGGACAGGGGGCTAACGGGAGCCGCGCCCGCTATTAAACATCTAAACCAGGGGTCTTCAAACTTGGCCCTTTTATGACTTGTGGACTTCAACTCCCAGAATTCCTCAGCCAGACACGCTGGCTGAGGAATTCTGGGAGTTGAAGTCCACAAGTCATAAAAGGGCCAAGTTTGAAGACCCCTGAATTCTAAACAGCCCCCCGCGGCCTCGGTCATCCGGTCCTTTTTTTGGACGTGCACGGCGTCAAAGCTACCCTCCGTCAGCGCCAATGAGAGCAGTAGCTTCATCAGGCTGACAGGAGAGGAGAGGGCGCTGATGATGTTACCTAGTTTGGTAATGAAAGGTCTGCAAGAAAACCGCCAAGCTGAGAGGAGGAAGAGTGTGCAAGCTTTAGAGTTCTACAGAGCCCTTTGGCTGGATTCTGCCTGACGAAGTGTTGTTCTGCAGAACTCAGAAAGCCTGCAAATTGCTCCTGAGGGTTTATTTATTTATTTATTTTTATTTTTATTACATTTATATCCTGCCCTTCTCCGAAGACTCAGGGCGGCTTACAAGCTTAGCAGTAGCTTTCATTCTATGTATATGCCTGCTTGTTAGGGTTGAGTTGATCAGTAAAGATACTGTTCCTATTCCTCCCCTCTCAAATTACATTTTTCAATTATTATTTTTTTAGCATCAGTTTGAAGCCTTGACTTTTAGCCTTCCTTCTGTTCAGTGTTAACTGAGGTACAGAATTGACTTTCTCTTGAGTTTTTTATTGTGTCCTGGTGAGTGAAAACAGGCTTTAAAATGGTGATCTACATACAGTGTAGCAGCAATAAGCCGAATTTAATGCTGTTTAATTAAGAACCACGTACGTTAATATATATTTAGTACCATTCCAACAATAGTACACACTGCATTTTGATTTAGATTAAGGTAGCTAATGTAATGTATGGGGGGAAAAAATGAGGGGGCAATTGTAAAGGATTCTAAACTGAAGCATTGTGCAGCTTCCAAAAAGGCAGATGTAGTTTTAGAGTTCATTTCTTTAGATGTCAAATCAAACCACGGGTTCATCTGACTCTCCTTTGTTGACCTTCCTGGATTTTGTTTGGCCAGCTACTGGCTGCACTTAAAAAGGATATTAAAAAGATTGGAATGGGGTCAGAGGTAGCAGTGAAGCTGGGCAGAGATATAGAAAGCAGGCCCTACTTTATTATTTATTAAGCAATTTATATAACTGCCCATCAAACAAACTCTGGATGGTGTAGAGTAGACAGAGCTAAAAACCTTGCCATGTTGACAGCCTGGAGCTGAAACAGATTAGAGGTGACGTAATGTTTACGCAGAACCAGAAACTACCCAACCGTGTTTTAACCTCGCATGTTCTGTAAATTTGGCCCTGTGGATAGTTTAGAGATGAGGACAAAAAAATCTATAAAAGTCTAGGATGCTATTAACTGCCCTCTTTTGCTTTTTGCATCTGCAATGGGATGGTATTGCACTTGTATTTGAAGGCTTGACTTTTCTCTTAAAAACTGGAAAATTCGGATGGTTTTAATTCTGAATTTCGTAAGGGACCTGGGTCTTTTGCAGCCTGCAATCTTGTCTCTTTGCCGAGCATTTGATCACCCCAAATAGTTGACAAAAGTAGAATCTTCTGTTTTGTTTATTTTCCTGAAGCTCCTCAATCTGCCCACTTTTATGTGTGGAATTAAATTTCAGGTTTTGGAAGTAGAGGTAGTCCTCAACTTACAACTATTTGTTTAGTGACCATTTGAAGCTACAGCAGCACTGAAAAAGTGACTTGCAATCAGTCCTCGTACTTGCGACTGTTGCAGCATTCCCACAATCACTTGATCAAAAGTCAGGCAGTTGGCAACCAGCGTGCATTTATGACTGTTGCAGAATCTTGAAGAGGAGGATCACGTGATCATCATTTGCAGCCTTTCTATCTGGCTTCTGGCAAGCAAAGTCAATTGGGGGGGGGAGAGATGGACTTGTTTAACAACTGCATGATTCCCTTAACAACTGCAGTGATTCGCTTAACAACTGTGGCAAAAAAAAGATTGCAGAATTGGGCACGACTCACTTATCAACCACTTTGCTTAACAATGGAAATTGTGGTCTCAGTTGTGGTTGTAAGCCAAGGACTACCTGCAGCCTGAAAAGGTGAATGCTAGAACGAATTTGATGCAGGGAGGGGTGTTTTTCCAGATGCCCTGTGGCCTCCAAGGTGGAACGGCCTCCTCGTATTGGAGACTTCTCGACCAGAGGGACATGCAAGAGAACTACGAGACTCTGATCTCTCTGGGTAAGGATCAATTTCTCGGGGTTAATATGTAAAGCTAAGGAACCGTCCTCAGCAGAAGCCCCCAACCTTTTGGGCACCAGGGACTGGTTCTGTGGAGAAAGATTTTTCTGTGGGCCAGAGGGGGTGTGTGGTTTCACGGGCTGCCTGCATCCAGCAGATGGGGCTTCACTTGTCTGTGCGGGCCAGTTGCTGGTATGCCGTGGCCTAGTGCCGGTCCACGGACCGGGAGACCCCTGCTCTATAGGATCAGACCCCAAATCCAGAGAGCCTGACTTGTTGTCCTCAATGTGTGGGACATCGCTTCTGGAAAACTCACAAGCAAGAAATTACGATGTTGTTTTTCTCCATCGTTTGGTGTTTGGAAGGTATACAGTATTTGAATGTGAAGGTTTGACTTAGGTGTCGTGGTTTATAGGCCTCTCTTCCATGTATTTTTCTCACCTCCCTCGCTCTCTGCATTTGGAGCAAGGCTGATCACAATTATAAAGTTACTTAGCCTTCACCAATTAAGGTCCAGCCCAGCGTGCTGAACACCAAGTGGGTTGTTGTCCAGAGTGGTCACAATATAATTCAGCCAAATGCAGGGACCCAGCTGCATCAGTGGCCCACTGTATCCACATGGTTCCAGCCAATCTGCCCGGTGTCCTAATGGGGGTCTGTCACACTTTTTCTTGTTAGCAGAAGAGATGGCAATCAATCTGCCCCGAATCACTGCACTAGCTGAGCCCCACCGGAGAGGGTTGCCGTCAGGTAAGACTAGTGGATTTTATGATCCTGCACCCAGGACAAAAATGATTTTCTGTGCCTCAGGTGCAATTACCAAAACTGCTCTGTTCTCCACTTCTGCATAAAGCTTATGTGAATAAACTTAGCTGTGTGTGTATATGTGAAAGTGTGATAATAACAAGAAACAAGAAAGAAAAATACTGGCCTGCTATTTTTGGTCCAAGATAATCAATCTCCTCAGTCACGCCTTCCTTACTAAAAATATTTTTTTAAACTTTTCAATCCAGTATTTAAATATAAAAAGTGTACTGGATCCAGCCAAAGAGCTCTCTTGGCACACTTCCTGTTTCCCAGAATGGCCAAGAAGATAATATTAAGACATGTAGTTGTCACGAATGGGCAGTCAGGAATAGAGAACTTCTGCTGCTGGTGGTAGTATATGCAGCTGTCTAAATTTCCACCTCTGGTTCCTGTTTTCCAGCAATTGTTTTTTAGACACATCCTACCTTTTTGGATATTTGAGATAATTTATGACAATGTGAACTAGTAGCCTTAGGCTGAATTAAGCCCCAGACTTCCTCCCGTCCCCATTTAGAATATTTTAAGTTGATTGCCATCACTAGAGCTATGGCAGTGGGTATCATAGTTCAACTATGTCCTTCTCTGGGTCAACAAAGCCAGTTTCTGTATCTATGTGGTGGAATGTAGTCTGGAGTCCCTGGAGGCAAAAAGGCAGCAGAATTTGGAATGTCTGGTTGGCAGAAAGAGGGTGAAGGCAGACCCTCCCTATCAGTACACAGAATATACCCTTAGTTATGCAGGTAGTTGTTTTAGTCCAACAAGATTCTGCCTGTTGTTGTTAGCTGCGAAGTCATGTCCGACCCATCGCGACCCCATGGACAACGTTCCTCCAGGCCTTCCTGTCCTCTACCATCTTCTGGAGTCCACTGAAGCTCACGCCCACTGCTTCAGTGACTCCATCCAGCCACCTCATTCTCTGTCGTCCCCTTCTTCTCTTGCCTTCAACCTTTCCCAGCATTAGGCTCTTCTCCAGTGAGTCCTTCCTTCTCATTAGGTGGCCAAAGTATTTGAGTTTCAACTTCAGGATCTGGCCTTCTAAAGAGCAGTCAGGGTTGATCTCTGACTGGTTTGAATGCCTTGTCTTCTCCAGCACCATAGTTCAAGGGCCTCAATTCTTTGGCGCTTAGCCTTTCTTGTGGTTCAACTTTCACAGCCATACATTGCAAATTCTGCCTGTAGGTGAACAAAATAAAGAAACTACTCAGCTGTTGCAGCATCCCCATGGTCAAATTTAGATGCTTGACAACTGGCATGTATTTATGATGGTTGCAGTGTCCCAGGGTCATGTGATCCCCTTTTGCAACCTTCGCAAAGTCAGTGGGGAAGCCAGATTCACTTAACAACTGTGGTACTAACTTAACAACTGTAACAAGAAAGGTCATAAAAGGGGGCAAAACTCACTTAACCAATGTTTCATTTAGCAACAGAAATTTTGAGCTCAATTGTGGCCATCGTCGAAGACGACCTGTATTAAAGCTTTTCCTTGCCAGCAGGATTTCCACTTTCTAAATCTGATCTGCTCTCCTGGATGGATCGAGAAGATTCATGGATTCCAGAACTTCAGGCCTGTGAGGAAAGGACAATGCCAACTCAGATAAATCCAGGTGAGAATTGTGGTTTGTTTATTTTAAAATATACAGGTAGTCCACGGCTTACAACTGGTTGCTTAGCAATTATTCAAAGTTATGACCTACCTGAAAAGAAGGACTTATGACCTGGATCTAGAGTTCCAATGGTCAGGCCCCTTCCTCTGGTCACATGATTGTACTTTGGACACTCAACAACATGGCTGCCTTTACAGCTGTTTGGAGTCACGTGACCGCATTTTACAAAGTTTTGCCGAAAACCAGCATTTATTTCCGGGTTTTCAACAAAATCATAACAAACAATGGATTCACACTTACCATCACCATGTTCATTTAATGACCGCTACACAAAGTTATAAAATTGTTTTGTGACCGTCATGACATATGACTATAATGGACAGGCTCCATTGCAGTCATATGATGAAGACTACCTGCATGGGATGGAGTTTCACTGTGTAAGAGGAAAGTTTTGTTTGTCACCATCCATGCTAGATTCTGGCACATAAGCCCTGAATAGTGTGATAGAATAACTATTCATATTACATTTATCTTCATGTCTTCTCAGCAGGGTGTTAGGAAAAAACAACAATCACAATTAACTATATAAATTGAACGACCAAAAATAGAGCAGGCTTTCGTCTAGCGCAGGGGTCTTCAAACTCGGCCCTTTTACGACTCATGGACTCATGGACTTCAACTCCCAGAATTCCTCAGCCTGGCTGGCTGAGGAATTCTGGGAGTTGAAGTCCATGAGTCGTAAAAGGGCCGAGTTTGAAGACCCCTGCTCTAGCGCATTAGTTTTCATTGCTTCTTAAAAAACCAAAGCTATCCAATTAGACCAGGGGTGTCAAACTACCAGCCCCTGGGCCGGTTGCATCATGCAGAGGCTGCACCCACAACCAGCTCCGGTAATGGGGAAAAAGTCTCAATACGTTGCGACATGCCACATGATGTGGTGCATTTGACCCCCGTGAATTAGACGGTGTGTTTCAAATAACAATAGAGAAACAAAATTCATCAAGATTAATAAAAATGTTTTCAAAGTTATGAGCAAGTTTGTTCTTCAGAGCTTGTCTTCTGATAAGTGAAAGAAGTGCCATAGAAAAATACCAAATTTTCAGTCTCCAAATCAACAACATGATCCCATATAGGTAGTCCTTGACTCACAACAGTTCATTTAATGACTGTTCAAAGTTAAAACGGCACTGAAAAAAGTGACTTATGGCCGTTTTTCAGAGTTACAACCTTTGCAGCATCCCCATGATCACGTGATCAAAATCCAGATGCTTGGCAGCTGGTTCACATTTATGACCATCGCTGCATCCTGGGGTAATGTGATCCCCTTTTGCGACCTTCTCACAAGCAAAATCAATGAGGCCAGATTCACTTGACAACTGAGTGACTAACTTACCAACTGCAGTGATTCACATAACAAGGTGAGGCAAGAAAGTTTGTAAAATAGGGCAAAACTCATTTAACAAATGACTCACTTAGCAACAGAAATTTTGGGCTCAATTGTGGTCATAAGTCAAGGACTACCTGTACCAGTCAGTTTTAGCAGATTTTGCCTGTATGTCAGAAAGGCAACAACAGGGACATTTTATCTCAAGTTTGCTCATATATACTACCAAATTAGGCTCTTTAATCAAAAGTGTGTCTTGCAAACCAAGACAGTTGTTGCCAACATGTTACCAACTTAGCATAGGCTTTGCTGACACACATAGAATGTAAGGTGGAAATAGAAAATGTTTAATGCAAATACATGTTGAAATAATGTTATAGCAACCTTCTGTTTAATGGTTTCTGGGAAAGGATGGCTTTCAAGTCATCTCTGCAATATTTATCTCTTCAGGGGAAGGATTGAGAGGAAGGAATGAACCTGTTCCTCCGGAAGTAATTCCTAGCAAAACAAATCTACAAAAGGGGGATGTCCTAGAGAGGAATCCAATGGAGGCCGAGAACCAACCATCAGGGACTGAGCCGAGGGGCTCCCTAACCGAAGGAAAGGAGCAGCAAGACAAACCCCTCCCACAGACCATGGTTGCTTCCAATTCTCAGGTGTCCCTTAGAAAACCACCAGCACATGGCAAGAACCACCAATGCACAGAGTGTGGCAAAAGCTTCAGCCAGAAGTCCAATCTTCTCCGGCATCAGAAGCTGCATATGGACAAAAGACCCCACAAGTGTGACCAGTGTGATAAAAGTTTCTCTGAGGCGGAGGCCCTGGCCACGCACCAGAAAGACCACGCAAGTGACAAACCGTACAAGTGTGAGGAATGCGGGAAAAGCTTCAGCTGGACCTCGCACCTGGAGAGGCACCGGCGGATCCACACCGGAGAGAAACCCTTCCAATGCAAGGAGTGCGGGAAGGCCTTCAGCGTTGGATCACACCTGGAGAGGCATCGGCGGATCCACACCGGGGAGAAGCCTTATCAGTGCAAAGAGTGTGGGAAGAGTTTCAGTGTTAGCTCCACCCTGGTGCAGCACCAGAGGATTCACGCCAACAACAAGCCCTACCAGTGTGAGGACTGTGGGAAGGGCTTCGCACTCGGGGCCAATTTGGTGGCCCACCAGAGGAAACATCTGGGCCAGAAGCCCTACGAGTGCTCCGATTGCGGGAAAAGTTTCAGCTTCACCTCTCACCTAGAGAGACACCAGCGGATCCACACGGGAGAGAGGCCCTACGAATGCCCCGACTGTGGGAAGCGTTTCAGCCGCAGTTCCCACCTTTACAGGCACCAGAGGATCCACACGGGGGAGAAGCCACACCAGTGTACAGATTGTGGCAAAAGCTACTACCTCAGTGCGGCCACCCTCCATCATCTCCAGGAATCTCCAGCCCGGAGCAGGGACCCCACCAAATGCACCGAATGTAACCGGAAGAGGGTGGCCACGCAGCAGCCTCCTCCCTCCCTGCCAATGTCGACCGAGAAGCCCTTTAAATGCTCCGACTGCGGGAAAGGATTTGCCCAGAGTTCGTCTTTGGTGAAGCACCAGCGGATCCACACTGGAGAGAAGCCCTATCAGTGTCTGGAGTGTGGGAAGAACTTCAGCTGGTGCTCGGCCCTGATCAAGCACAAGCGGACCCACACAGGAGAGAGGCCCTTTCAGTGTGGAGACTGTGGGAAAACATTCAGCGTCAGCTCCCATTTGGAAAGGCACCAGCGTGTGCATGCTCCCGACCGGCCCCACAAGTGTGCCGAATGTGGGAAAACCTACAGGGAACTGGCCTCCTTAGTCAAGCACCAGAAATCCCACGTGCCCGGGAGCAAGCGTTATCGATGCCCTGACTGTGGGAAAAGTTTCAGCTGGAGTTCCCACCTGGAAAGACACCAGCGGATCCACACGGGGGAGAAGCCCTACCAGTGTGGTGACTGTGGGAAGTGCTTCAGTGTCAGTTCCCACCTGGACCGCCACCGGAGAATCCACACGGGAGAGAAACCCTTCCACTGCGGTGAATGTGGGAAGAGCTTCAGCGTCAGCTCCACACTCTTGCAGCACCAGCGGACGCACTCGAGCGGAAAGCCTCACAAGTGCAAGGAGTGTGGGAAGCGATTTGTGGCCGGGGCACAGCTGCTCACGCACCAACGGGCTCACCGGGGCGAGAAACCCTACGACTGCACCGTCTGCGGAAAGAGCTTTGGCTTCATCTCCCACCTGGAGCGGCACCTGAGGGTCCACACGGGTGAGAAGCCCTACCCGTGCTCCGAGTGTGGGAAGTGTTTCAGCCGCAGCTCACACCGCAACCGCCATCAGCACACTCATGCGGCAGAGAGGCTCCCCAAAGGACAACCTGAAAGCCAGAAGGACACCTCCGTTTCAACCGAGAATAAGCACCCCGAAGAGCTGCTTCCTGTTGTTCCTGACCCTCCTCTTTCTCTCATGCCCTCCTGGTGGAGCGAGGCGGACAGGAACAGCATCCCCACAGCTGCTTCCACCTGGCCCGAGGCCCCACCACCTTTCCAGAGCTTCATCCCCAATGCTGTCTCAGCTGGAGGACTGCGGAGCTGGGGTGGGAAGGGATTTTTACCTCCAGATCCATGGAGGTTAGGGGAAAACAGCTGTAGATGGGCATCCCCTTACCCGCAAGAGGGATGGCCGCCCCCTCCCCCAACATCCTAGCAGGGTGGGTGGGTTGGAAGAAGCAATGATCTTCCCGCCTCACTCGACAAATTGGGCAGAGTGCCGATTTTGCCCCATTGGAGCCAAGGATTGCTAGTTTGCACTGGGTTGGAATGGAAACCTGCATGAAGTTGCTATCCTAAAAGAGAAGGAAGCCATATTTATGTTCTTCTGAGGGAGGTTTACACGGGCCTGGAGCTTTTGATATGAGGCATACTTGAGAGTTGCAACAATTCCTGGATCTTCTCCATTCTGAAGTGGTAGAATACTGTTGTTAAGAGTCCTTGGTGCTCTCTGAGCTTAGTCCTTACTTATGGATCTTTCCTAACCCAACTGGGTAACTTCATTGATGACAGTTGGATAATGAAAGGTCTGCAAACAAACATCACCTGTGATGTTTTTTACCTATATTTTTTTTAACCTAATTGGGTAATGAAATGTCTGCAAGCAAACACCCAAGCTCGGAGAACACAAAGAACTCCACAGTTCAACCCAGAGCTACAGATAGGGCCTTCTGTTGAGAGAGTAACTGCTGCTTTAACTGATGCTTTGAACTGGTTATTACCATAATTTGGTGGGGGAAAGTTTAAGGCAGCAGCCAGCTGACAAAAGCTATAATCTCCTTCTTTTCCTAATGAATACAATTAAGTGGAAGCATACTAGAAACAGGGTAATGGTGCTGTACATGAGGACCCATTTATTTACAGGTAAGATGTCCCAGCTACCTTGTTAAGGCATCCAAAGTTTACCTGGCATTGCACCACAGTCTGAAGAAGCTGCAGAAAACACACTTGAAGCATTTAGCTTGCCTAAAGTTGGAGAGCTTTGAGACTCAGTATCTTCTTTTTAAGGGACGCAGTGGCTCAGTGGGTTAGGACGCTGAGCTTGTCGATCAGAAGGTCGGCAGTTTGGCAGGTCGAATCCCGAGTGCTGCGTAACAGAGTGAGCGCCTGTTACTTGTCCCAGCTTCTGCCAACCTAGCAGTTCGAAAGCACGTAAAAATGCAAGTAGAAAAATAGGGACCACTATGCTGGGAAGGTAACAGCGTTCCGTGCGCCTTTGGCGTCTAGTCATGCTGGCCACATGACCACGGAGACGTCCTCGGACAAGCGCTGGCTCTTCGGCTTTGAAACGGAGATGAGCACCAGCCCCTAGAGTTGGAAACAACTAGCACGCATGTGCAGGGGAACCTTTACCCTTTTTTATGGATTCATGGCACCTGTTCAAAGAACAAGCAGCAGCTGTGGCTAACAAGGCCATTGTACACCTTCAGATGGTGCACCACTGTGCCCATACCTGGACCAGGAGGCCCTGCTCACAGTAACTCATGTCCTTATAACCTCTGTTTAGACTACTGTAACACACACTATATGAGGCGGCTCCTGAAGATCACTCAAACTTTTAACTGGTGCAGAATACGCCTGTATGGGTAGTGAATGATGCCAGATATGTAGCACACATTACACCACTTTTGCGTGAGCTGCATTGGTTGCCGGTGTTTCTGGATTCATGTTGCAGTAATTAGCTTTAAAGGTCTATAATGGCTTGTACTGGGGTACCTGAGGTATCATCTTTTCCCAAGAGTCTCTACCTATTGAACCAGGTTGAGCAGCATGCAGCAGATCCTGTCAGCCAAAGAGTGACAGATGATGGAGACTAGAAGATGGAGCTTTTCTTCAGTGGCCCCTGTTCTATGGAGCATCTTCCCTTCGGAGATTAAAATGGCCCCAACCCTGTTAGCCTTTCATAGGCCCTAAAATCCTGGCTACGTTCCTGAGCCTGGGGCACCAAATGTCTTAAGGGCCTATTGCTAATTGGCCAAGTGTCTTGGCTGCTATATGTATTTATTTTGGATGTTTCTATTGTTTTTTTGTTTTAAAATGTTTTTAGTATTTTGATTGTAATATATTTTTTTGAACTGTAAGCCACCCAGAGTCATTGACTGAGATGGGTGGTTAAAGAAATGGAATGAATGGATGGATGGATGGATTTTATTGAGAGGAGAGCAATGGAATCAAGCATAAGAACTGTTGCTACAAATATCAATTTATAAATGTTCCTGCCTCTCTAATTTCGAACACAGAATAATATTTTAGAGGGCTCAAAAGTCAACTTAAAATTGATGAATTTTGCATGGGATTGCAAAGAAATTTCGGCTGCAGCTCTACTGATGCTTATTTGTTATTAAAGTCTGTGGAACTCACATTTATTTTGTAAATATGTTTTGTTTTAAACATACAGCACTCATTTGGAGAAAACTGCTATCACCAGATAAAAGTAGAAAGTTGGAATTTATTTTTGCACCCAAGTGATTTAAGTTCAAATCCCACTTCAACAGCAAAATCACCAGATGATTATTGTTTAACTGTCTTTTAGCCTCGGTTCCCCATCTGTAAAATGGAAATTAAACCTTCTTATCCTGAAGATTTACCATTTTTTAAAAAAACCTGTATTTTCTTTTGCCCAACCCAAAGTCTGATACTACATTGCCACAATTCCCTTAAACCTTTATTTGAATTATAAACAAAATATAATTGTATTAAAATAACAGGAATTCCCCAACCAATCATATAATAATGGCCTGATCTATCATGCTAAGGCAGCGAGTGGGTTTCTACAACATCTTGAGCTATCCAATTCCATTTTAGTCAGGTATGTTGTGTGAACCTGCCAATCAATCCTATCCACTTGGTTGGAATATTCTTTGGTTTATCCAGCAGTTCCTAATAGTCACTGTATTTCCCACCTTCTAACATGAGGCTGAAACAATAATATAACAAACATATGTGAACTGCAGAATTCACTGCAAGAGATTGATGAATCTGGAACTTCAAAATTCACATCAGATAAAATAGACATAACTGTGCATACCTGCGGCAGAGACATCACAAAGACATCACAAAATAATAATTTCACCATCTGGAATTGGAATTCAGTTAAAAGACTTGTATAAAAATAACTTAATTATACTCTGATATTAACTATTGTTGAAGCCTGTGGACCACAATAAAGAAAGAAACTACAATTGGAGTTAAAGGTATCAGTGGTTTAATAAGTTTCTTTTAGTTACTTCGCCTTAACTCAGTATTTTTACCTCATGCCTTCCAGATGGATCTCTAATCCCAAAAATGTGGTCTTAACTTTGGAATTATCATTGACACAACCTCCTTGAGAGTTCCAGGTTGAGAAAAGCTGATGTATCCAAATCTGACTTGTTTTTATTACTTGTTTTTATCTCCAGACTGGTAAAAGGCTTCACCTGCTGAAAAGATAATGCTCAAGGCATCGTTGAACTATTCCTTCACAAAGATGAA
This sequence comes from Vipera berus, assembly GCF_964194415.1. Classification (NCBI taxonomy): domain Eukaryota; kingdom Metazoa; phylum Chordata; class Lepidosauria; order Squamata; family Viperidae; genus Vipera; species Vipera berus. The sequence continues at coordinate 266,192,101 of NC_138203.1, forward strand.
GAGTTAGGCTAAGGGGGGGGGGGACTTTTCCTGCGTGATAGTACTGTAGCCTAAGTAGAAAGATGGTGGACTGAGAAGAGATTGAAGTGAAAATAATCGCGTCTACTTTTCCTTGTTTTCAAACATAATCGTGTTAAACACGCCATGTTAGTCGATGAACACAAAAAAATCAAGAGTTTATGCCTTTTAGTAAAAAGTGGTTAATCGGAAAGGCGTTATTCCTGAGTGTTTCCCTTTTTTTGTCTAGTTCCAGGAAAGCCTAGAGTAGACCATGATAAATGCTTTACTTTTTAAAATCCGTCAACATTATTTCTCTTCCCGACCCCTGAGTAAGTAAGCGTATCATTTCCTAACGCTTCGCGTCTCTGTATAATCGACTAATAAACAAGAAGAAAGCCAGGGTACTCAGCCCGGAGTTGAAACTGAGTTTCTCAGAATGTTGGGCGGGGGGAAGGTTGCTGGAAGCTGATTGGTTACAATCAAATCGGACCTGAGTGGAACCCACAGGTAGCCGCAATAGAATGAATGCACCTGAGTGGTGTATAAATGTTCGAGTTGTAAGCGAGGCTGGTTGCTGGTCGGATCTCTCCGCGTTAGGAGGATGGAAGGGCGGCGAGTGGAGGAGGTGGAAAGCGCAATGACTTTGAAAGAAGATTTGCGGGTAGAATTGGGTGAGAGAGATGTCCAAGAGCTGTTTTTTTAAAAAAAAATATGGATAAAAGGGAGATCGTCATCTGCAGTGAAACGAATGAAATATGACTTAAAGCTTTACTTCTAGAAAATAGATTTATAATACGAGCAGGCGAGGAAGTATTTTAGGAACTGGGTATGGTTTATTTGTAGATAGGTAAGGGCAATTTGGGGTGGCTTTGTAGTGAGGGAGGAACTCTGCACATGAGCAAATGGTCTGAGGGACAGGTTTTATCATTGGGGAGAGTAGGGTGAAGTTATTTTGTAAATGCTGATTCTCAACTTGCCTGTTTGTATACAGTATTGGTCTTCCTCAACTGGATGCGCTCCTGATTTGTTTATACTCTGCCTATTTAGCTTTAAACCCTGAAATTGTGCCCCTGTTATTTTAATCTTATACCTGCAAAGACAGGATGGGGAAAGAAACACTGGCAGCAAAGTGTTTTATGGCTGTGTTCACACAACACTCTGAAGTAGAAATTATCCCATCTCATTTTTGTGATGCAGGACACAAAAATGAAAATGGATAACTCTAACTGTGTTATTAATGACTTCCATAGGTTGAATGAGCCTAGAAAGCTGACCTAATTGAGTTAGCCAGAGTTAAGCATATCCTGATATTTCCCGGGTGTATACAGTAAAGCTAAACACATTCAGCCTGAGCTTATCCAAAACAAAGCCCATGATAAGCTCAGAAATGGTTGTCCTCAGCTGTGATTCAGAAAGACCATGAATCAAGTTTCCCATTAAGAAAATCCACAGTTGAATTTCCAGCTGGCAAATGGTAATTAGTAATATTATGCTAAAACTTGGTAAAAGAAAACTGGTTCCAGTAAAATGAGAACAAATGTCTTTTTAAACTGTTTGCTAAAGGCAGTAACAATCAAGAAGCATTGAACAAGGTGGCCCAACAAAGCCAGCTACGTCTGCTGCCTTCCCTCTACTTGGAAACATCACCAGTGAAAGCTACCCCTGATACGCAGCCAAGCAGTTGCCAGTGGTACCCAGAAGCCATGCGGGGTAAGTGACAAGATGCCACTGAACAATAAGTTGGAGGTCTGAGCTGTGTCCATCCTGACTCTTTCTCAGTCTGATATCCTAGTCTCACCTGGGATAATGGTAATCCAATGCATTGGAAGCATCAGAGTTGGGACCTGTGCTTTTCCTAGAAAACATAAAGCTTTGTGTAGAGTGATTGTACAGAGTGATTATACAAAGATTGTATGAGCATACAATCTACACAATATATGTAATCAATATACAATTTTTAATATATAACAGCAATAGCACTTAGACTTAAATACTTCTCCATAGTGCTTTACAGCCCTCTCTAAGTGGTTACAGAGTCAGCATATTGCCCTAGTAATCTGGGTCCTCATTTTACTGACCTGAGAAGGCTGAGTCGACTTTGAGCCAGTGAGAATCGAATTGCTGGAAGTAAGCAGAAATAGCCTGCATTACATCATTCTAAGGACGCGGTGGCTCAGTGGGTTAGGACGCTGAGCTTGTCGATCAGATGGTCAGCAGTTTGGCGGGTCGAATCCCGAGTGCCGCATAGCAGAGTGAGCGCCTGTTACTCGTCCCAGCTTCTGCCAACCTAGCAGTTTGAAAGCACATAAAAATGCAAGTAGAAACATAGGGACCACTACGGTGGGAAGGTAACAGCGTTCTGTGTGCCTTTGGCGTCTAGTCATGCCGGCCACATGACCACGGAGATGTCCTTGGACAAGCGCTGGCTCTTTGGCTTTGAAACAGAGATGAGCACCGGCCCCTAGAGTTGGAAACAACTAGCACGCATGTGCGGGGGAACCTTTACCTTTACCTTTTTACATCATTCTAATCACTGCACCACCACAGCTCTTATATATAATTTACACAAGATTGTATGAGCAGGTGTGATGTTTGAAATAAGTTAGAACCTTTCTGGATTAAACAAAAAAAAAATCTTGGCTCCCTAGCATTGTAGGGACCGTGGCAGTAATAGGCTGACTAACCAAAGGTGTGGAATTTTTCTTTTCCTTCAAGTGACTTCTTAGAATGATCACACTTCTATGTCTTGTCTTACGTAGATGCTATTCTGAAGAATCAAGAAGCTCTGCGTATGGTGTTAACCAACCAGGATATGTTAAAGAATCTTGTGGAACAGGTCCAGAACACCATGTCTTCTCTTGAGGATCGAATCCAAGCTATTGAACAAGAAATGAGCATCTTTACTCAGTTCAACAAAGAAATCGATCAGCTTGGAGATGAAACTAACTTCAGTGAGATTGTTTTTTACCCTTAGAGTCCAATTACCATCTCAGCCCCCTTTTATTGATCTGACTTTAACATGTAATACTGTGCAACAGAAACAGTTGTGATATTTGACCTGTATAAATATAAATGCTGATGTTCCTAGAACCTGTTTAACAACTCTGTTTTCAGCTGGCTTACAGAGAATACTTCTCTCCTGAATCAAAATGTGGTTTATCCTAAGATACAGTTAGCCTTGGTCTAGCTCTAGCTCACTGTTTCTGAACTTCAGCACCTTTTAAATATGTAGATTTCAACTCCTAGAATTCTCCCAGTGTAAGAGTTGAAATCCATGCATCCTACTGTTTCTGAGGTTGGGAAACATTAACAAGTTACCTAAAGGAAGCCTCTTGCTGTCAGGACATCTTGCCTGCATTATACGTAGTTAATAATCCTCAGCTTTCTGAATGTTTGTTCTGAAGGAGGCCTAAACTGTTTCCTCTTCTGAGAAATGGCTTTAAAAATGCTATGTAAGAATCTTTTCTTTTCCTCAAGTGGCACAAAAACATTTTTTAACATCTGGAAAATTGGTCAGATATGAGCCAAATGAAAAATTCAGAACTGCCTTTTATTCCGTCCCCATGTCAGCCAATACACAGCACCATTGGTTAATTGTAGTGTTAATTTTGGGGAAATCCTTCCTTGATCAGATTTCAACTGTGAAACAATATTGATGTTGAACTCTGGTGGTGAGTGACAATTCTGTGGTAGTACCATATGATAGCTCTTTTTTGCCACATCCCCAGATTGCTTTATTTGGTATAGTCTTGTGAAGAGCAGCCCGCTGTTGAAAAATATGCTCTAAATGAATACTGGATTAAATGTATGCTGTCAGAGGTGATGGTTCCAGCTTATGGATAGTTCCGTGAATGTACTTTGACATTAAACACAATGGAATGACATTGATGGTATAAGTAATATTGCTGCCACTGATTTGGAAAAGTTTTCTTTCAGAGGTATTGGTCCAAACTCTTTAAAAGGCCCCCTTTCCCAACAATATTTTCCCCAATCCAAATAAGAAAGAAAAGGCAACACACACCACATCTATTGCTGTCTGTGTTCTATCGGAAGAGTGGCAGCTGGATCAAAGCAAACATTTATTTATTTATTTATTTATTTATTTTATTGTATTTATATACCGCCCTTTCCCTGAGGACTCAGGGCGGTTTACAGGGAGTTAAAAATCAACCATACAAAAGTTAAAACCCAATTTAAAAAATATTAAATCAACCCTGTACTATTAAAAACCCCAATTAAAATGAATGTCTCCTCAGCCTGGGCCCGAGAGCTCAAAGAGCCAGGTCTTCAGGCCCCGGCGGAATGATCTTCATTCTTTCCAAAGATTTAGTTCCAGTAGGGCTGGCCTAAAAACCAGTCCCAAAAACCAAATATCCAGTCCCTGTTGATTTAATAAAACTGCCAGTTCTGAGTTTGAGGTTCCATCTGAATATTTTTCCCATGTCAGACAGAATAGCTGGAAAATCTGCCTGGTTTGGAAATATAACATTTGATAAAAGTTGATGGACATATGGGCTCTCAGGTTATCTTCAGGTTTTAGTCTTCAGGAATGATTGTACTTTTCATGATGTCCACCTCCTCCAAACTCGAAGGCAAATTGAATTGCTCCTGCTCTCATTGCAACACACTGGGGAAAACTGCCTTTCTAGGAGTTACAAAACTTTTCCTCAAGAGATGACACAAAAGAATTGCTTGCTGGAATGACAGCTGTGTTCCCATTGTGGGTTGCAGCAGGATTCTCCATTCTCATCTACCTCTTCTGCTCTTCCATTCTCCAACATTCAGGGAGCATTCTTAGTTACTGAATGTGCTCAGTTTTCAGCCATGCTAGCTCACATACATACGGTAGCACCATTAATTCTAGTGCTTAATTTGGAGGAAATGCTCCCTTGATCAGATTTCAACTGTGAACAATACTGATGTTGAATTCTGGTGGTGGGTTTGATGTAATCCTAAAAAAAAGGGGGGGGGAGCAGAAATTGCTTATTTGTTGTAGGTGGCTTGGAGTCACTAGTTGGGAGGCTAATATTGTTTAAAATTTCATCTTGATGTATTTGGGATCATCATTGCCTATACCAGGGGTAGGCAACCTCGGCTCTTTTATGACTCATGGACTTCAACTCCCAGAATTCTGGAAGTTGAAGTCCACGAGTCCTGGCCTATACCTTCGCTGAGATAGGCTTGAGAGGGCTTAGAAATTTAACCCAAGAAAATTACTGATTATTACCTAGTTTGGGTAATGAAACATCTGCAAGAAAACAACCAAGCTCAAACAGCACTCATTTCAACCCTAAACTACAAATATTCTCCTTTATTGAAAGAAACAAGCCTGTTTTGTAAAAGTGGCGAGAGGCGTCACTATAATCCCCCAGCCTTCGAAGCCAACTCGCCTGTGCACAAACCCCCACCCCTAGGTGCCGGACCTGAAAGGCGCCTCCGATTTTAAACTCCGGGAAGGGGCCCAGATCCGGCTCCTGGCCATTGGCCGGACCAAGTTCCGCGTCCGAAGCGTTCTGCCTCGAGTCGGCCGCGTGTCACTTTGGAAAGTGTTCCGTCGAAGAAAAGCCCGAGGAGAAGCCGAAAAGGGCGCCCGGTTGGCGCTGTTGGGGGCGTGGTCTGGTAATTCCTTCTTTCGCATCGCTTGCCTTGACAGATAGGATGACAGGCTCGATTCTGCTTTGCTTTCCTCCTTACTTAACAGAACTTAGTTAACACAACTTAGTTAACACAACTCAGGTGGCTAGAAAGGCCCAACAGAGGCTTCACTTTCTTAGGGTCTTGCGGAAGAACAGGGTAGAACAACAGCTAATGACCCTCTTTTACCGGTCTACTTATAGAGAGCGTCCTCTCGTATGGTATCGTGGTTTGGTATGCTGGTCTGACAGCCGCGGACAGGAAAGTATTACAGAGGGTAGTGAGCACAGCACAAGACATTGTGGGTCTGTTCCCTGACACCACTGGATGACATCGCCAGGGCTCCTTGCCTTGGAAGAGTGAGGAAGATTCTCAGGGATGACTCACACCCTGGACGGTATCTCTTTACTCTCCTACCATCCGGTAGGAGATATAGGAATATAGCCAGCCGTACCAACAGGCTGAAAAATAGCTTTTATCCGTGGGCTGTTAGGCTTTTAAATGGGACATAATCTTATGCAGAATTGACTTGGGAGGCCGGTGTGTGGTGTAGTTGGTTCACATAGTGTGTGGGGATGGAGGGTTTGTTGTCACTGTGTGTGTTGGGGGGAGAGCAGGGGGGGAAGGCTCAGCTAATCTCAATGTACACACGTTGTACTTTGACAAAGGTTTGTTTATTTATTTATTATTTATTTATTTACTTCGCTTTCCCGCCAGCTTCACTCCCTAGCCTGCGGCTGTGTTACTCTGGACGTGAGCGGTTCCATCAGCTACAGCAGGGGGGAAATCAGGTCTCTGTCGAAGAAGAGTCGAATAAAGAGGCGGAAGGCAATCGTTTCCCTCCCAAAGTTCATGGAAGCAGCGCAATTTACTCTCCCTCCCCCATTTTATTTGGCTAGAGCAGGGGTCGGCAACCTCGGCTCTTTTATGACTCGTGGACTTCAACTCCCAGAATTCCTGAGCCAGCATAGCTGGCTCAGGAATTCTGGGAGTTGAAGTCCACGAGTCATAAAAGAGCCGAGGTTGCCTACCCCTGGGCTGGAGAGAGAGGCGCCGTCCTTTCTCCAGGCGAAATCGGTGTTTTTAGGATTTGGTTTCGTCGAGTTCCTAATGGGCGTATCTATTCCTAGTAAAATGGCGTCGGTGAGCCCCCGTGGATACGCACGACCTTTAGCAGACGACCCAAATTTCTGAATGTATTAACACGGGATGTATTATTATTATTATTATTATTTTGCCCAACTTTAGATGGGAACGCTCATCGGGGGAACTGCTAAAGAAAAATGGGAGGCAGGGGCTGCATTCACACATGCCTGAGCTCGGTTCCCCAAAGAAACGCAAGAAATCACTGCGGCATTTCTTCTTTGTAAGAGATTTCACAAACAGATTTTCAGCCAGCAGGAAGATGTTTCCTTTTTTTTTTGCTTAATCTTCTTTTGGCTGATAACAAGGGGTGGTGTGTGTTTTGGAGAGTTTTGGATCAGTTTCGTTTTCCGTTTCCTCATTCTGGTGAGGTTTGGGAAATGGTCTACCAATCAGCTGCCTGAAGTGGTCTCAAGAGGAGGAGACTTATCCTCCTGTTATTCCGAATCTCTGTGGATGTAGAGAGCAAAGACTGAGGGTTGCAGATTTGGTCCCATTTTGCCATTATCTTGGCCAAGTCATTCAAGGCAGCGAGAGGTGGCCAGGTTAGGGAAGGCTGTTCTGCAACATGGAGGTGAAAGGTGAGTTTTTATTGGTTCCTTCCCTTTGCTCATCAAAATTGAAAACTACCCTGGTGATTTGCAGATTAAATAATAATAATAATAATAATAATAATAATAATAATAATAATAATAATAATAATAATAATAATAATAATAATAATAATAATAATAATAATAATAATAATAATAATAAAAGTTGGAAGGGACCTTGGAGGTCATCTAGTCCAACCCCCTGCTCAGGCAGGAAACCCTATACCATTTCAGGCAAATGGCTGTCCAGTCTCTTCTTAAAAACCTCCAGTGTTGGAGCATTCACCACCTCTGGAGGCAGGTTGTTCCACTGGTTAATTGTTCTAACTGTCAGGAAGTTTCTCCTTAGTTCTAGGTTGCTTCTCTCCTTGACTAGTTTCCATCCGTTGCTTCTTGTCCTGCTCTCAGGTGCTTTGGAGAACAGCTTGACTCCCTCTTCTTTGTGGCAGCCCCTGAGATACTGGAACACTACTATCATGTCACCCCTCACCCTTCTCTTCGTTAAACTACACATACCCAATTCCAGCAACCGTTCCCTATATGTTTTAGCCTCCAGCCCCCTAATCATCTTTGTTGCTCTTCTCTGTACCCTTTCTAGAGTCTCGACATCTTTTTTACATCGTGGTGACCAAAACTGGATGCAGTATTCCAGGTGTGGCCTTACCAAAGCATTGTAAAGTGGTATTAGTACTTCACTTGATCTTGATTCTATCCCTCTGTTAATGCAGCCTAGCACTGTGTTGGCTTTTTTGGCAGCTACAGCACACTGCTGGCTCATATTGAAGTGATTGTCTACTAAGACTCCAAGGTCCCTCTCTGTTGCAATTATTGTTGCAAGTTTTGACTGATTTATGTATCATTAAGTCATCTGCTCCTAGCAGTCACATAGATTTTCTCCTTGATGCTTTGCCCCTCCTGACTGGTTCTCCCAACTATACACTCATTGCCACTGTTAAGTAAGCGTGCATGACTTGTTGCTGGTCTTTCTCTTGGCTTTCCTTCTGCTTTCCCAGCATTGGAGGTTTTTCTAGAGGGTTGAGTCTTCACATCATGTGTCCAAAGAGGATAACTTGAGCCTGGTCATTTGTGTCTCAAATGAGAACTCTGGGATGATTGTTGGATGATCCATTGGTTGGTTTTCCTAGTTATCCAGGAGTCTTCTCCAACATAAAGTTCAAAGGCATCCATATGCTTCCTATTCTGCCTCGTAAAAGTCCAACTTTAGCCTCTATAGAGTGTCACAGGGAATACCATGGCTCGAACTATTCTGATTGACAAAATAACAGCTGGAAGGGACCTTGGAGGTCTTCTACTTCAACCTCATGCTTAAGCAGGAGATCCCATTTCAGACAAGTGGTTGTCCAATCTCTTCTTAAAGTAATGGATGGAAATTAATCAAGTTCTGGAGGCGAGCCGTTCCACCGATTAATTGTTCTGTCATGAAATTTCTCTTTAGTTCTAGGTTGCTTCTCTCCTTGATTAATTTCCATCCGTTGCTTCTTGTCCTGCCTTCAGAGAATAGGTTGACCCTCTCTTCTTTGTGGTAGCCCCTTAGATATTGGAACACTACTATCATGTCACCCCATAGTCTTTTTCATTAGACTAGACATACCCAATTCCTTTAACTGTTCTTCATGTTTTAGCTTCCAGTCCCCTAATTGTCCTTGTTGTTGTTCTCTGCACTGTTCCTAGAGTCTCAACATCTTTTTTACATTGTGGCAAGCAAAGTATAACCTTAGAAATCTTCTTTAATGGCAGTTTACTGGGCTGTAAGTGATCCCTAGTAGCATTAGAGCAGTGCCTTCCTCTCCCCACCCCATGTATGGCCTACCCTACACCTTTCATATTTGGGAAAGAATTTGGAGAAATTGTTTCATATCCTTGGAAACAATGCTGTGCCAACACTCCATTGTCCTCTCTCTCTGCCCCTCTCTTAATACCAGTGGCTGCAGATGGTGTGTTCTTGTGGTTTTGAATGGTATTCCTGTTTCTGTTGCTGGCATTTTTGTAGTGACCTATGAAATTTCACAACTTCAATAACTTTTTCTGGCTATACAGGTGGTTCTTGCGTTTGAACTTAAAACAGCACTGAACAAGTGGGACTTACGATGGCCCTCAAACCTGTGACCATTGCAATGTCTCTGCAGTCACGTGACTGCAATTTGGGTGTTTGGCAACAGGCACATAATTACAACAGTCACACTTATCCATGGTCACTTGATTGCCATTTGCAACCTTCATTTTTTGATTCCAAGCAAGCAAAGTCAATGAGGAAGCTTGCAGAATGTCACAAGTCAGAGTCATGTGGCTTCACATTTAACCACCATATATGATTTAATGACCACAACTGGAACTGTTAATATAAATCGCAGTCACATACCGTAATTGTTCAATTTACAATCAAGTTGCTTGGAGATGGAATTGCTGATATTGACTGTGGTCATTAAGTGAGAACTACCTGTATCTTTCCTGCAATAGCTTGCATGAGGGGTATGTATTGCTGGGAAGTGGCAAGCATAATAGCACTAAAGGGTATCATTATTTAATGTTTAATCAATGCAGGTAAACATGGGAGAATGGCCACAATGAAATCATAGAAGTGACAAATTGTGTTGTCACTAGATAGCCTTTTGTAGTTTTTGGAGGCCAAAATAATTAAAAATGTAAATATAGCTTCTGGGAAATATATATTATATATGCAGGTCATCCTTGACTTATGACCACTCATTTCACAAACATACGGTGTTAAAAAATGTGATAACAGGTCCTCACACTTTTGACTTTCACAGTGTCCCCATGATCAAAATTTGGGCACTTGGCAACCAGCATGTATTTATGATAGCTGCGATGTCTTTAAGTCATGTTATTGCCATTTGTGACCTTCTCAGGTGGCTTCTGGCAAGCAAAGTCAATGGGGAAAACTGGATTCGCTTAATGACAATGGGGATTCATTTAATGACTATGCTGATTCACTTGACGACCAAAGGCAAAGTGGATCATAAAATTGAGCCCAACTTATTTAATGACTGCATCCATTAGTGATGAAAGTTCCCACTGTGGTCATAATCAAGGACTGCCTATATAGCAATTGACCAAGCTATTTTTGAATTTGTGTTTGGTAATGGGATAAACTAAAGAGGCAGGAGTCAGTCACCTTTTCAGACAATGGGCAGCTTGACCTTGTGAGAATGGGCAATCTTACCAAAATTTTCACCTGTTTAAAGTTCAAAGAAAACCATTTAGAGCAGGGGTCTTCAAACTCGGCCCTTTTATGACTCATGGACTTCAACTCCCAGAATTCCTCAGCCTGTGTGCCTGGCTGAGGAATTCTGGGAGTTGAAGTCCATGAGTCATAAAAGGGCCGAGTTTGAAGACCTCTGATTTAGAGGCTTTGGCAGTACTGTGGCAGTTTGGGCAGTAGGTTTGGTGCTGTTTGTGGCTTAGGAGTCCCTAATTCCAAACTCTTTTTTTTCCTTGACAGCTCTTGCCACTATGAAAGAGGAGAATGATCTCCCTAAGCTTTTTCTGCTTGATGAAGAAGGTAATGAGCTCAAACTGGTTTGTAGATCTTCCTACCTGAAGAAACTCTGGGGGCTCCGTTACAAAAATCAGTGTTACGATTATGCCACAGTGTTATGGCGTAAGATAAAGAGTGGCATCAAAAATAACATGTTCTGCTCCTCTCACAAGTACACAATAACTCTGCCTCCCATCAAAAGTCTCACCTTGGCTTTCCTCCTGGTTGTTTTGGGTTTTTTCTTATTTTCATCTTTTTTATTATCGAAGGTAAATGGGCTGGGTGCAATGTATCCATTTGGGAACAACGTGCCCCCCAGTGTTGTCCATACTAAAGGAGATAACACAGAAGCAGTCCCTAAAAATCTCACTGTGCCAATCCTGCTGGAAGCCAAGAAATCCGAACCGTTTTGCGAAGCCATGGATAATTGCTTCAATAAAGCGATCAAGGAATTCACGTTGGAGCCACAGATTCTACAGGAAAATGCCAAGATGATCCTCGAGTGTAACGGAACAAGGAAGGAGTTCGTGTCTGGAAAAGGAGAAAACTATATCGAGGTGTTCTGGGTGGATGGCCAAACGCATTACCGGGTCAGAGAAGCCAATTCACAAGTCTATGTGGCAAGGCTGGGGCGCCAACCTTTACCACTCAGCCTTGGCAGCCTCTTGAATGTCTACCAACAGCTGGCTTCCCGCGAAGGATCAGAGGAGCTGCGGCAGTGCCTAAATAAGACAATAGAGGAATTTCCCAAGGAGCCGCAAGCTGTACAGAACAATGCCGTGTTGCAGGTTTCATGCGGAGGGAGCAATGTGACCTTCCGTTCGGAAGCTGGGAAGAATGAAATCAACGTATACGAAGATATGCATGGGAAGATTGTATTTAGGGTAAAAGCCAGAGGATGGCCTTGGTTGGCCAGAATATTTGTATGGCACTAAGTTAAGGAACGATATCGGAGAAGCCAGGGTGGGTGGAAGCTTTGTGGTTCTGCGATAGAGACAAATGATTTACAAGTAGCCCTTGACTTACGATCACAGCTGAGCCCAAAATGGCTGTCGCTCAGCGAGGCAGTTGTTAAATGGGTTTTGCCCCATTTTACGATCTTTCTTGCATTAGTTGCTAAGTGAATCACTTTCAGTTGTTAAGTTTGTATCACGGTTGTTAAGTGAGTCTGGCTTTCCCCTTTGACTTTGCTTGTCAAAAGGTCGCAAAAGGGAAATCACGTGACCTTGGGACACCGCAACCTATCATAAATGCATTCCAGTTGCCAAGCGTCCAAATTTTGATCACATGACCATGGGGCTGCTGCAAGGGTTGTGTGGAAAAATGGTCAAAAGTAACTTTTTTCAGTGCCTCTGCAACTTCAAATGGTCACTAAACGAATGGCTGTAAGTCGAGGGCTACCTGTATTACAAACAGAAGCATCTCCTCACTGTACCTTCCCACATGCATGATTCCTGGGATCCTACCAGTGTACTGAGCCTATCAATCATTTTGTTGCTGACAGATTATTGCTTGTTTTACATAATCAGAATGTTTGATCAGTTCACAGTTGCAGAATTTCTTCTGTAAGTGAACAGCTGTAGATAAATCACAACTCCATATATAAAAAGTAATTAATGGTCAAAGTCTTGCAGAGCAATCGCTTTATCTCCAATCCAGGAATCCATCAGTGCTGTATTTTCCATATTGTATTCTTCTGTTCTCTTTTTGATGATTGCTTAAATAAAGTTTTAAATTGTTACTGGGTGTCCTGTTCCTTCTAGGACAGTGATGGCGCTTTTAGAGACCGAGTGCCCAAACTGCAACCCAAACCCCACCTATGTATCGTCGGGTGCCGGGTGGGTGTGGCCCATTGGGTGGGCGTGGCCCATTGCGTGGGCGTGGCTACGGTGGTAACGGCAGACTGGGTGGGACTAAAAAGTTCGATCAATTCCAACTTCGTGAGATCTTTTTTTTCCTACGAGAAGTTCAAATTGATTGATTGATTGAATCTTTTTTTTTTTTTTTTGCACACGGCGGCGGAGGCCTAAAGTGAAAAAGTTTATAAAAGCCAGCTGGAGGCCTAGGACTGGGGCCATGGCACGCGTGCCTACAGAGAGGGCTTTGCGTGCCACGCGTGCCACAGGTTTGTCACCACGGTTCTAGGATATCCTAGGCTTCTAAACTCTAATTCAACTGTTAGGATATGTTTTGGATACAGATCCTGCAATATTTGTATTAGAATGAAGATAAAAGGGAGACAAGATGATTTTTCCCTGTCTCAGCACTTACTTTCCCACAGCAGAAGGGTTTGGCAGTGATATTTGGTGGTTCAAGGTGTTGGGGGGGGGGGAGAAAAATCTAGCGAAGGAGAGCTGCTTTGCCCTGGGCCACCAGGAAGTTGTTAATGATATGTGAAGACTTCATAGAATACCGTATTTTCCGGTGTATAAGACGACTTTTTAACCCATGAAAATCACCTCAAAAGTTGGGGAGTCGTCTTATACGCCCAGTCGCCTTATACGCCAGAAAATCAGCGTCTGGCGTCTGGCGGGAGCCGGCAGGGCAGTCCTGCGCACGCGCGCACTCCCCGGCTGCTCCTTAGCAGCTGGGGAGTGCGCGCGTGTGCAGGACTGCCCTGCCGGCTCCAGCCCGAGGCTTTTCCCTCTTGAGGCAGCATCGCTCCCTGGCTCCTAAGGAGTCCTCGGGGATGCTGCCTCAACTGTCCTGCATTGCCCCCATTCGTCCTCCTTTCCAATTCTCCAAATCCTCCTTTGCTTCATGAATTAAGGCTAAGCAACGTGGAAGGGAAGCGGTATTAATTACACATTAAGGCACCCGGAGTGATGCTCGTCTCTGCCTCATTTTATTTCAACAATCTGTTTGGGGGGGAGGGGTAAGTTTCGAAAGGTCATCCCATTCACCAATGGTTTATTTGGACACGAATCTGCGTATAAACATAAACCCACCTTATCCTACAGCAGTTACAAGCACCCAAAGGAGGAATTCAACAACGATTATAGAGATCTCTCCAAGAGGGAAGAGAGCAACATTAACCCCTCCCTCCCTCTCGGACGCGCGACTACTCTTCCCCCGCTAGCAAAGAAAGCGCTCCTGCTCAAGTAAGCCCGCCGGCAGTTGGAAAGGGAAGAGTCAGAGGGGCGTCGAAGGCAAACGCGCGTGCAGGCTCTGATTGGTGACTTCTCGCGCAGGCGCCCGAAGGCAGGAGCCAAGTAGGCCGCGGGGCTTTTTGTCAAGGAAACGCCTGTTTACAGTTGTTGCGTCCTTCTCTGCTTCCACCGCAACCGCCTTCTTTTCTCTCCCCTTAGAAGACTTGCACGTTTTCGCTGTCCACGTCTAGTTCCAGGCAGGCGAAGAGTCATGCCTGTACGCTGGAAGGTGAGAGGGCGCTGCCGTCGTGTCCTCGGCAAGAGGCTCTCCCCTCTTTTCCTAAGAAGCTTTAAGCTCTAGACAAATGCTTGGCTTCCGTTCTTTATCTCTCTTCTCCTCTCCTCCCCCCGCGCATACTTGGTATTGGCCGTTGTATTATGGTCATTTCAAGAGAAGCGCCCATTGTTGCCGCTTCGGGGGTTTGTTCTGTCTTCATCAGGAAATAATTCGGGTCGGCAGCTGCTGGTTGTCTCGCAAACCCTCGCAGGACTTCCCTGCCGGCTCCCGTCCGACGCTCTTCCCTCTTGAGGCAGCATCCCCGAGGACTCCTTAGGAGCCAGGGAGCGATGCTGCCTCAAGAGGGAAGAGCGTCTGGCGGGAGCCGGCAGGGCAGTCCTGCACACGCGCGCACTCCCCAGCTGCTAAGGAGCAGCCGGGGAGTGCGCGCGTGCGCAGGACTGCCCTGCCGGCTCCCGCCAGCCTGCCCTGCGATTTTCCGGCTTATAAGACTGAAAATCATCTCAAACGTTGGGGGGGTCGTCTTATACGCCCAGTCGTCTTATACGCCGGAAAATACGGTATCTCAGATAAAAATCTGATAGAAGCAGGTTCTAAAGATCATTAATAGAAAAGTTGAGTGGGAACACTGTACAGGTAGCCCTCAAATTACGAGCACAGTTGAGCCCAGATTTTCTGTTGTTAAGTGAGGCAGTTGTTAGGTGAGTTTTACCCCATTTTACGACTTTTCTTGCCACAGTTGTTAAGTGAATCACTGCGGTTGTTAATTTAGGAACACGGTTGTTAAATGAATCTGGCTTCCCCATTTACTTTGCTTGTCAGAAGGTCGCGTGGCCTCAGGACACTGCAACCGTCAGAAATACGAGTCTGTTGCCAAGCATATGAATTATCACGTGACCATGGGGTTGCTGCAACGGTCGGTGTGAAAAACGGTCGTATGTCACTTTTCTCAGGGCCGTTTGTAGTTTTGAACAGTCATTGAACTGTTGTTAAGTCGAGGACTACCTGTGCTGTAGATGAAAACAGAAGAGGCACTGGGTAAAAACTGGAGCAAGCAAAAGGAACAAAGATTTTCTCAACAGCATCTACCACTTCGGCTAAAGTGGGAGAAAATTTACATTTTTGTAGCAGAACATCCAGATTCAGCCATAGTTTCATTCCATACAGCATTAACCTTGTGAACTCTCAGGCTTCGTCATTCCGTTATATATTCAGGATAGACAGTATTTAATATTTTATTGTTATGTATTTGTAGGGGGGTGGGTCTATATACATATGTTGTATATAGTATGTTTTAGAGCGGGCAACTAAATTTCATTTTTGATGTGTGCCATTGCGCCCACAGTAAAAAATGACAATAAAGATTATTTTGTACACTGTAGCTTGAACTACTTAATTCAGAAACATCAGAAAGCTTAAATCAACTAAATACTTGGCACAAAGTAATTACCTGAATTGTTAGAAGAGTATATAAAAAAAAGGACAGTCCTGAGCTGTTGTGTGTAAAAGCAGGTCTAAAGTTTTTACATTTTGAAAGTAATATTGTTTGCCTGCTCTAAGAAAAATGCAGTATTCATTGTATCTTGGTAACAGTCCCACTTAACATTCAAAAGAGTGTTTCCTGTAATCTCTTTCCAGTTTCCAAACTTGAATATAACTTTGTGCAACTCCAGATTTAACTAGCGAGAGAAATTTCTACTCGAGATATTTTTTCGTCTGCTGGAATATTTAGCCTCTGGCTAAATTTCAACTATAGTGCCACAGAGATTACTACAAGTAATGTCATAGACTTCTTTGAAATGGGACTGGTTTAATGTTTTTGAAAAATCGCAGGGGTTACATTGATGAGTAAAAGTAATAATATAGCAGCCTGATTGCTTGTGAAATTATTATTAAAGACCACAGACACATCTGATCCCAGATCACATCCAAGGTGTTAGCTTAACAGTAAGAAGGGGGTCTCTTATCATGCAAAGAGAATGCTTTTTTAGCATAACATGATGATTTAACTGAGATATTAAAATCACCCAGTTGAAGGTCTCCGTTATTTCAGGTAGTTAAACCAAGAGATAAAATCTTCAACAAAGTTGCTGATAATCACTTTTAAACAACCAATTGGAAATTTCAGTTTTGCAAACCAGAAACTCAGATGAATCTAAAACCATTGTTAAAAGACAGACATTTGCAGATGTTCGTTTATAAGTAAGACCGAATGGCCACCCTGATATTTTGGCCCAGGACTATGTAATAATTCAGAACTTCCATTAGCAAAGTATTGCAGTGCTTAAACTACCATCCAGACTTAGCCACAAATAAAAGAAGATTAAGAACTTAGATTGAAACTGCCCTGGAACAAGAATCCTAGGACTGGTCCTCACACGTACAACTATCACATTTGTTCTCTCTGTGCTGTTAGAGCATTTAGCATTTAAAGGGTTAAAAACTGTCCTTAAGAGAGTGCTGTTAGGGCATTATAGCATTTAAAGGGTTAAATGCCGTCTCCTTAAGAGATGGCCTCTGGGAAATGTAGTTTAGTTGTTGGTCAGTTCTATGTCTTATCTAGTCATTGGAAGGGACTTCAAAGTTTATTACAGGATTTCCTGGCTACATGCCAAGGTTGTAAAAAAGCCTTTGTCTAATCAAGCCTCATGCACCAGTTGTGCCCCTTTTTGGACCGAGATGCCCTATGCATGGTTACTCATGCCCTCGTCACCTCTCGCCTGGACTACTGCAATGCTTTTTACATGGGGCTGCCCTTGAAGAGCACCCGGAGGCTTCAACTGGCGCAAAATGCGGCCGCGTGGGTGCTCATGGGAGTATCTCGGTACTCCCACGTTACACCACTCCTGTGCGAGCTGCATTGGCTTCCGGTTGCCCTCCGGGTGCGATTCAAGGTGCTGCTAATAACCTTTAAAGCCCTGCATGGCTTAGGCCCAGGGTACTTGTGAGACCACCTGCTGCCATTTTCAACATCCCATCGCCCGGTTCACTCCCACAGAGTCGGCTTACTCAGGGTGCCATCGGCCAGGCAATGCCGGCTGGCGACCCCCAGGGGGAGAGCCTTCTCTGTGGGCGCGCTGACCCTCTGGAACGAATTACCCCCGGAGCTGCGGATGACCCTGACCTTTGGTCCTTCTGCCGTGACCTGAAGACTTGGTTGTTCCAACAAGCGGATCTGGACTGACTACGTTTTTTAATTAGGTTTTTATCAGGGTTTTTAAATTGTCACGTAATTATTGTATTTATTGTTTCTTTTTAAAAACTTTTCATCCTATGTTTTTTAATTTTTATTGTTGTGAGCCGCCCTGAGTCCTCAGGGAGAAGGGCGGCATATAAATTAAATAAATAAATAAATACATGAATGAATGAATGCCTCGGCTGATATCCTCAACCATGCTTCGCTATATGGGGTAATTATTTCTTTTTACCCTATGAGAATGGACAGAATATGAAACATGTGACAGATGTATCTACAGCAAACGCGAATTACTGCTTAGAATTCCTGATCAATAAATATTTTGTTTAAAACCATTCTGTGGAGTTTATACTATCTGGACAATGGCTAACGCATTTGCCTACGTTCCAGAACACCCTCCTCTGAGCTCCATCAAATGTTGTTCTTCCCTTTGCTTCCCTTCCCTTCATTTCCCAGCTCATCCTTTCCTTCCTCTCACTTCTGGATCAGAGCATGTGTGTATTCTTGTGTCTCTGGGTAACAGTTGTTTGTGTGGGTGAGAGAGAACAATAGGCAATCTACGCTAATGGGATCCATTAGTTTTCTGATGATGAGGTTATCCATCCAGCTGAGTCCAACGCTCGTCAATTCTATGGACCAAGTCACTCCACATCTTCCGATTTTGCACTTCTTCGAGTTTTTCCATGCTCTGGTGGGTGTCAGCTTTGATGGCGTCCCATCAGTGTTCTTTGGAGGGCTGGTTTCCTTTTACCAATTAACTCTTTCTAACCCAATTGTTTTCTCCAATGAATTCCTCCACATGACATGGCCCAAGAGACACAGTTTCGTGATTTTTGCCTTCTAGTGACATGTCCGGTGTTATGCGCTCCAATACTTGCTTCTTAGTCACTTTAACTATCCAGGGAAGTTAATTTTCTGAAAGGAATATATTATTACACAAGGAATTTTATTTATTAATTCAATTAGTATTTATATTTTTATTCTGGGACTGATTTTTTTTAAGGAATAAGATTGTTAGGAAAAGTCCTAGTGTGGCATATCTCAGCTCACGGCCAGAACATTTTCAGCTGAACTTTCCATTATCATTTCTATAGCAATGCTTTTTTTGTTGTTGTTGTCTGAAATGGTCTGTGTTGAACTTCGAAGTTTTATACTTTCGGCTCATCTCAAACCTTAAAAGTTAAACTTTGAATACTTTCTGTACAAAGTTCTCAGAATTTCATGCATAATTTGAAGAGAAATCTGGTCTAATTGTAAACATGGAAAACTAGTTAAGGCCCTGTGTTTTCCCCCTGCAATTGCTTCATTTGGAATTCCGCTATCCAGAATAAAACCTTGGTAGCTAAAATGAAGGCAGGTGAGGTTCCTTTATCAAAAGGTTATATTATTTTTGTTAGGGGTTTTTTTTTTGTCAAAGGAGCAGGCAAAAGAATTGCATACACATAAAGGCACGGAATGTCTTCCACTTTTATTATTTTGCATGCCATTTAACCACATATTTGCTGTTATCTTTTCCTGTCTGTATTTTAAAAACATTTTACCCAAACAATACAAAGCAAGACAGGCTTTCTTTCAAAGGGAGGTAGCCTTCCATTGCTGCTGCTGGATATATTGGGATTAAAGTTTCCATGATGTACAACCATTGGCCATGTTATATGGCAGGCATGTCAAACTCGCGATGTCACATGACGTCGCGACGTATCGGAACTTTTTCCCATTGCCGAAAATGGGATGGGCACGGTTTCTCCATGACGCTCCAGCCCGCGGGCCGGCAGTTTGACACCCCTGTTATATGGGAATTGTATAAGCTGTCCCCTAACATACATAGAGGGCAACAGATTAGCAAAGACTAGTTTGAGAGGGACCAACACAGATCCTGTAGCTAGCAGGGTGATGGCACATCAATCAACCCAATTTACCTGGACTCTGAATATGCAAACAGGTTTTTGGCTTTTGTCCAATGCCCATCTTCTCAAGAAAGAAGCTTCTGAATAATAATGGGGGAGGAGAAGGTCGGTGGGAAGCTTTACACTGAAAATGTCCTCCTGTGTCTATTTTGGCTCAGCTGTACCTGTCAATGGGCGCTAGAGATTATCCTGAAGAAAGAACAGGACTGGAGATTATATTTATGGCGAAGTACTGGAAGACATTCAGATTCCACCGAAAGTGACTGTATATTTGACTTCTGACCCCTATTTTTCTTTTTGAACCTAGTATTTCCCTGACTAGGCAAATGCCATAAGCTATTTGTCTCACCCTCCAGGTAAGATGGCCAACACTCCACTAACCTCTGAGGGAGTCTACCTCTGAGGGAGTCTGCTTGCATCTGATGAGGTTACGTAGCTGAAATATCACAGGCAAAGGAACTATGAACTGAGAGAGATTGTGCACTGGCCCTTCTGATGCAATCCCAATGCATTCAAATCATAAAGATGTTGTTGTTAGCTACGAAGTCGTATCCGACCTATCGCAACCCTATGGACAACGTTCCTCCAGGCCTTCCTTTCCTCTACCATCTTCTGGAGTCCATTTAAGCTCACGCCTACTGCTTCAGTGACTCCATCCAGCCACCTCATTCTCTGTCGTCCCCTTCTTCTATTGCCCTCAACCTTTCCCAGCATTAGGCTCTTCTCCAGTGAGTCCTTCCTTCTCATTAGGTGGCCAAAGTATTTGAGTTTTAGCTTCAGGATCTGGCCTTCTAAAGAGCAGTCAGAAGGCCAGATCCTGAAGCTAAAATTTAAGACATACCAGATGGCAATTCCTTCGGTAGCTAAATCAGTATCGTGACTGATTCAACACTCTGTCTTTCAGAGGCCACCTCTGCCATTTGGTTGCAGCCGCAAGTCTGAAATGGTATAGGGCTTCCTGCTTGAGCAGGAGGTTGGACTAGATGACCTCCAGGGTCCTTTCCAACTTCTTATTAAGGGAACAAAAAAGCTTCGGCAATCTACTGGTGGCTGAACAATCAGCTTGGAGAGAATTATTTCCTTAGCTTCCTTGCCTTAATATAGCATTCTCACCATGCACTATAGTTTTCCTCCTATTCTGCATCCACTTGACCTGCCAGTAAAAAACAAGACTGTCGAGTTAACAGATCATTTCCACCATTTATACAAACAAAAGTTAAGCATGGTTGTAACCCCTTCAGAGGGAGAACCACTTCCTCTACGGTGCACAGAACAGCTACCTTTCCCACACTGGACCAGCCTTGCCCACCGCCGACGCAATCCTACGCGGCTCGTTGCCGAACGCTGTACTAAGCTTAAGAGCTTTTCTTCCCCCGGGTGTAACCGCGATCCAAACTTTCAGAAACCCAAGTTGCAGATTACAGAAAAGTACAAGGTCTTTGTTGCCCCTTAACAAAGGATTTGCCTTCTCCAAACCTTTCCTAATGTAACGTCACCTTAACAGCTTTAGAAGCCTAACATTAAACACTAGGCGTGGAGGCTCTTCTGCGATGCTTCGCTTCTTCTGGTTGGGGGGACGGTGTTGCTTAGTTAGAGGCAGGCCGGCCACTGATGCCTGCTCACTTCCCCACACAGAAGCCGAGTTGGAGAAACTCTCTCTACACAATTCACGGGCTAAGCGTAGCAAAGGAAGATGGGGATACGGTCATTTCCTTATTCCCAGTCCGTGGGTGGCCGGAGGACTAGGGGGGCCGCATTCTTGCGCCCAGCTCGGATCCCCGGGTAAAAAAAAGGCCAAAGTTTCTCGGTGAAAGTATCGGAAAAAGTATACATGTGGGAACGGTCCGTCACGTTGTAGAAGGAGAGCTTGCCTGCCTCGTAGTCCAGGAAGACGCCTACTCGCTTAGGCTTGATAGTGATGTGCAGCGGAGTGAACGGGGTGGTGGTCGCTGCGTATTTCTCTCCATTGAGTAGCCGTACCCGCCAGTAGCCAGTCTCTGGGACAGAGGTTGTTTCTCCCTTACGGCTTACCGAGTCCTTACAAACCCCCAGCGCCCAGTGAGTCTTTTCTCCCACCTCTACCTCCCAGTAGTGACGGCCTGAAACAAAACCTTCGGTGGCCAGCACACAAGGATAGATGGTAAAACGTTTTGGGCTATCGGGCAGATCTCGCAAGCGCTGCTCTACAAACTTGACGCTCTTGCGGTCCTCAGAGAGCAGCAAGTTGGGGTGAGCCGTTTCCGGGTCGAGGGTCAAATCTCCTGCAGGGAAAAAAAAAGGATGTATGTTTGTCTCTGCCATTTCTCTTACGATTAGACTTATTACAGCAGAGGTCCCCAACTTTGGCCACCTTATGGCTTGTGGACTTCAACTCCCAGAATTCCTCAGCCAGCCATGCTGGCTGAGGAATTCTGGGAGTTGAAGACCACAAGTCATAAAGTGGCCAAGGTTGAGGACTCCTGTGTTACAGTATGTCCTCTCTTCATCTGACTTGTTTTGATCCCTCATCCAATTTGGATTATAGCCATTAAAAGTCTTTGAAGATATTGTTATTTCTATCAGTTCCCCAGCCTTCCTCAATAGCAACATTCAACAGATTTTTTTACATAATGAAACAAAGCTGCAAATGGTTTAAAAAAAAAAAAAGCATCCGCCACCAACACATCTGCATTTCAATCTTTTAGTAGGCTTGGACCTCCGTGGAGTCGTCCTAGTTCTCCATAGTCCTCACCTGGAAGCCACTTACCGTATATACTTGAGTATAAGCCGAATTTTTCAGCCCAGTTTTTGGGCTGAAAAATTCCACTTCGGCTTATACTCCAGTCAACAAAAAAAACTTACCGAGGACTTGTGCGCGGCCGAGGCTTTGGTGCTTCCGGGATCGCGCGCACCTCTCCCAAGCCACCACCGTCCGGAGACCTGCCGAAGTTTGAGGAGGTTTGGGGAGGTGCGCGCGCAAACGTCGCCAGGTCTCCGTTCCTCCGCGCGGAAAGAAGCAGGCAGGCAGGGCGCAGAGGTCCGGAGACCTGCCGACGTTTGGGGAGGTTTGGGGAGGTGCGCGCGCACCTCCCCAAACCTCCCCAAACTTCGGCAGGTCTCCGGACGGCGGCGGCTTGGGAGAGGTGCGCGCAATCCTGGAAGCACCGAAGCAAGTCCTCGGTAAGCTCCGGGCGGTCACTTGCTTCGCGTCTCCTGAGGGAAGGGGGGGGCGACTGGAGCGGGCGTGTTTCCTCGCCTGCTGGGCGCCGTGATTTGCCCGGGGAACGCGCGGGCCCCGAATGGCAGCGTGGAGCGAGGAAGCGGACAGCCAGGGCTTCCCCGAGAGCCGCGGCCACACAGGGTATTCCTGTGTATTCAGGCTTGCAAAATGGCGGATCGAGCCTCTGCTGGCGGCAGAGGCTTGCAGAACGGCGGATCGGCTTATACTCGAGTCAACAACTTTTTCCAGTTTTTGGGGGTGAAATTGGGGGTCTCGGCTTATAGTCGAGTCGGCTTATACTCAAGTATATACGGTATTTTGCTTTACAGAAAAACTCTGTGAAATGGAGCGCTGTTACTGTACGATCGCCATGCTGCTTTCAACCCTTGGAAGCAGGAAAGATGCCTTGCAACCTTCAGAAGCAGAAAAGACTCAGAAAACGCACTTAAAGCATCTGTCTGGTGCAACAGGCACATCAGAGTGAGGACACAGAGGGTCTTCCTTTGGTGAGGCATGCCCCAGGCCAATAAACAAAAAAAAAAAAAGCTTTCAACTGAGTGTCTTACTTTAGGAATGTTGGAAGATAACTGCAGCACACAGACAGGGTGGGGTGCGAGCAAGCACAAAACTTTGACTCCAGTCCCAACCCCAAAAGATTCCTCACTTTTTGAATTTTGCTTAAAAAATGCACCAGGAGGCAGTGCATCTTTTAACATACCAACAGAATATATTCTGCCAAGCGAACCCCAGTTACCAACTAGCAGATTATTTTCTTCACCCCTTGAGACCCTGCTGCTAAGTGCCACGTTACCTAGGAGAAAATGAACTGTGGTCTGATCCAGCAAGGTCAAAACTGGTTATTTACCTGTACCTTCAGTTCTCTGAGTGGTCCTCTGTGAATTTAGAAATGTAATTATAGCGACCATGCAGGCATTATGTTTGGACTATTGCATATCTAGGATTTTAGGCAAAAACCTGTCCTTATGCCAACAGGCATCTTCAGATACAAAAGCCACCTGTCTCATCAATTTCAATATAACGTAATGATACCAATACGATTGGCCCCAGAATAGAACGGACTGTTAACACTAAGAGATAAACCACTCAAATAAATAATTATGGGTCAGAAATCAGCTCTTCACGTGTGATTCACAAACACAGTGATTTATAAAGCTTATACTCGGTGTGGAATTAAGTGCTCAGAAAGGCTGAGGAGAGGACTGTCTTGAAATCGGAGTCTTTTCTGGGGCTAATAGAGAATCCATAGTGCTCATAAACATTGAGAACTGAGATGAAACAGCTACGTGGCATTAAAGGCCAGAAGTGGAATATTTGAGAAAAAAGGGCAGAAGATGACACTATCCTGAGGAACTGTTTGCTCTCTCAAAACAAAGCTTCAGAATTTCAAGAATGCATTGGAAAACTTTTTTATGGAGGTAAGAAAAATCTGCCTGAAGGACCAGCCTGGAAGGAGGGGGGCGGGGGAGAGGGAGGGAGAGATTTATGAATAGTATTATCTGAGAAAATGGGGGAAATGGAGGAAAAAGAGAGACTTGCAATGCTGGAGACAGCAAAAAAATATATGATAAAGTATAAAATGGTAACATACTGCAAATTTCATGGATGTCTGCCATCCTAAAGTATATCCTTTACAGGCAGAGTGTCTGTATAACAGAAAAAAAACAGGGCTGCTTTCCTTCCTTCAATGGCACAGTAAGGCTATGAAAAATACAGATCATAATCCATTAAGTACAAGCTTCCCAATGCTTCCAGTGAACTGAAATTTCTTTCCTTCTTAATCCATTGGATCTGAAAGTTGTCTGTTCTGTGAACATGATTGCAGTGCCTCAACGATAGTTATGTTAGAAAAATAAAAGTCATCCTTGACTTTTCATATGCAATTTGGTTGTTTTTGTCCCATACTACTTGGAAATCCAGATCCTGTAGAGACAAATCAGGTTGGTTGTCACTCAGGGCTTAAAAACTTGAGATTCAACAGAAACTTCAGCTCTCTGAAGGTAGGGGGAAAAAAAGACTTGGTCTCCAAATTCTGCAGATCAACGTAAGAGATCAGCTAAAAGGAGCTGACAGCATTTTCCAATCTTTTGACAAATTCTCCAGATGTGCCAGTACATTCTCCTTTAAAGATGAAGAGCGTGCTTATTTGGAAAGCCTGGTGGCAGAAGAAGCGTCTGCAATAATCATGGTATCTTAATCATCCTACTGTTGCCATCATCCAGTTATTTTCCAATGAGTACATTTCGTGAATAATTATTATATGTGTGTGTTAAATGTGTGCAAAAAATCCTGAATTACATATTAAGATTACCTATTCCTATTCCTAAGAAGCGGCAAATGATAATGATCTAACAAATGCTAAAGTTTGTGATTTCGTAAAATGTGTTCGGAAGAGCAACAACTCTTTTTGAGAGTGATCAGCATCTATCACTCATGATCTATGTGTAAAATAATACACCCTGTATATCACTTCTACATCTCAATGTGAAAACCTAAATACAATAATAATGATGATGATGATGGAAGGGACCTTGGAGGTCATCTAGTCCAACCCCCTGCTCAGGCAGGAAACCATATACCGTTTCAGACAAATGGCTGTTCAGTCTCTTCTTAAAAACTTCCAGTGTTGGAGCATTCACAGCTTCTGGAGACAGGTTGTTCTACTGATTAATTGTTCTGACTATCAGGAAGTTTCTCCTTAGTTCTAGGTTGCTTCTCTCCTTGGTTAGTTTCCATCCGTTGCTTCTTATCCTGCCTTTAGGCGCTTTGAAGAATAGCTTGACTCCCTCTTCTTTGTGGCAGTCCCTGAGATATTGGAACACTGCTATCATGTCCCCCCTCGCCCTTAAACTAGACATACCCAATTCCAACAGCCGTTCCTTATGTTTTAGCCTCCAGTCCCCTAATCATCTTTGTTGCTCTTCTCTGTACTCTTTCTAGAGTCTCAACATCTTTTTTACATCGTGGTGACCAAAACTGGATGCAGTATTCCAAGTGTAGCCTTACCAAGGCATTGTAAAGTGGTATTAGTACTTCACGTGATCTTGATTCTATTCCTCTGTGAATGCAGCCTAGCACTGTGTTGGCTTTTTTGGCAGCTGCAGCACACTGCTGGCTCATATTGAAGTGATTGTCCACTAGGACTCCGAGATCCCTCTCACAGTTGCTACTATTGAGCAAGGTACCCCCTATACTATACCTGTACATTTGGTTTTTCTTGCCTAAATGTAGAACTTTACTTTTTTCACCACTGAATTTCATTTTGTTAGATAGCGCCCAGTGTTCAAGTCTGTCCAGATCTTCCTGTATCTTAAGCCTCCTCTCTGGGGGTCTTGGGAGAAATCATTTGAGATGAAGAAAAAAGTAATATTTATAGGATCATCGTGTTACCAAGAACAGAAAGGAGTGCTTTGAAATCTCCCAAGACAGATTCTTCTCAATTCAATTTGTATGAAGAGGGTCTAGTTCTAAGGACTTGATGCATCTCGTTGCGGTGTCCAACAATAATCAGCTAGCATTGATGGATTCCAGTTGCCCCGATGCCATTTGATTCATTGTGTCAATGTCTTAGTAAAACCTTTCACGGTGTTCATCACTAGATTTTTGGGAACAAAGTCCAAGTGTGAGTGCAAAAAATGAATCTTCAGTGACATGTTGCACTTCATGATCTTGTATGCTATAAGAGGTTTGCCAAGCAGATGAATGTAGTTTAGTGCTTTGTAGCTGCCAAGAAAATTCTTAACAACTTCCTTGAATGTTTTCGAGGTCGTTTTCCCTGGCCCCACTAACACAGCTTCAAAAAGCTTGTTACTGACGACATATTTGATATGTGGACCAACAAAAGTACCTCTCTTAATCTTGGCATCAGTTATTCTTGGGGACATGTTTCTCAAATAATGAAAACCATCACCTTCCTTGTTCGTTTTCATAACATTTTTCATCAGTCCGAGTTTTATGTGGAGTGGAGGCAAAAATAACCATCAGGTCAACTGACAGCTTCGTCTGCCACGTTTTTCTGTCCTGGAACCAAATTCTTTCAGCGTGGCCATTTCTTTTTAACATAATGAGACTCCTTTGCACAGCTGTCCCATTTGCGTATGTAACAACCGTTCTTGGTATAGCCGAGCTGCATTCCAAGCAGCAGAGCCACCACTTTTAGTCTCTACAGATATTTCAGTTGTATTCGTGTGTTTCTTTCACACGTGCAGCAGGTGCTGAAGGTTGTACAATGCCTTTGTGTAAAAACAGAAGAATTCTATACAACCAGTGCATTTTTTGTAAAAGAAAAAGGTGCCGGAACTCACACATGTCATACAACCCGCCTTGCCTACTCTACAAGGTTCCATCCAAAAAAGGTGCCGGAACTCCGTTCTGAGCGTTCTATGACAAAAAAAAGCCCTGTATACAACAGTGAGTGATACATTAAATTACAGGTTATGAATAGAAAGAACAGAACAGAACAGAATGACCTTGGAGGTCTTTTAGTCCAACCCACTGCTCAGGCAGGAATTTTTGTGATTAGCAACCAAAAATCTGTAAGACAACACTAAAATTTTTGTTATCTAGTGAAATCAATGGTTAAAATTTGGCAAGACAAATAAGCAGTGAAAAGTATAAGAAATCTGTTACGATGTAAGGCGTGTGTGGCAGCTGGATTCTGAGTGTTTTCTGAGGAAATGTACTTTATTTACAAAAAGTTTAAACTGGATAACATGGCTATTTCAATTCGCCTTCCAAATTTGGTACCTTCTAGATGTGTTGCGATAGGGATACATCTGCAAAATAACAAGATTGTGAAAGGCTGATCTACATTAGTTGTTGCATTGTAGGACGGATCATTAAGAGGTATTGGAAGATCCAGTTGACAACTTTTCCGATTAACGCGTTTTGCCCCAAAGCATAACCCAAAGGGATACAGCAAGGACACACTTACAGACCCGAGATATCACTTGGCTTGTCACCAATGCATCTTTCATGTTCTTATCTGCTTTTCAGATAAACGGAAATATAACTCTCCTCTGCTTAGGAAATGACAACATCTTGTCCAGCTTTCTTCCTTTGTCAAGCCTCACGTTACATTTGTCCACATTTAAGAACAGGCGAAATCTACCAAGCGCTTGTATAATCTCTTTTCTAACGCTATCTTACCTCTCCGTGCCAATCTAGGGATCTTTTCCGGGGATGTGTCTGTGCACACAGGGACAAAACCATGCGTACTCAAACCCAGTCTGCCAAATTCATCCTGAATACAGAGTGTCCCTGGCATCTGAATGAACCACCTCACCCTATGAGCAAGGCTTCTAATCCCAGAAGCCGTAATCAGCCTATTTCAACATCTAGCACATTTAAAATCAAAATCCCTATCAGAAAATACAAAGCTGACATTGCGCGGTGCAAAGCAACAGCACCTCTGGACTCCACAGGCTTCCTATAGAACAGGGCTTTTCAACCTTTTCACCCATTGTACCACTTTTAGGTTATGGCAACATCTGAGTACCACCAGTCGCCTAGCAAGGTGTCAAAAACCTGATGACCAAAAAAAAAGGAAAAAAGTGATGAAGTACAGGTAGTCATCAACTTACAGCTGGAGCCTGGCGCTTGGAGCCTGGCGCTGATTCTGGGGCTTCCGCTGAGCCCTGATAGCCCCGAAGAAGCGCTGATCCTGGCGCTTCCACTGAGCCCTGACAGCCCTGCAGCTCCAGCCATCTCTTGCTCAGGCTTGTGCGGTGCTGCCACCGGTTCAGCTCATTCCCCTCCCCCGCTACCACTTTTCTAGGGTGGTCGCGTACCACCTACCAGGTGCCAATGTACCACAGGTGGTACCCGTACCACTGGTTGAAAAGCCTTGCTATAGAAAACTGATGGTTTTGCCTGGAAATCTTCCACATTCTCCAGGAAAAAACAACAACACTGGGAACAGGAAGTGTACCCCACAGGAGCAACCGGAGGCAGCAGGCAGCTTTCTAGTAAATAAGCACTTTGTAATGGTTTTAAATGCCCACAACGATTATTTAGTGAACGGGCAAGTATAGATAGTCCTCGCTTAACAGCCATTCGTTCAGTGACCGTTCAAAAATTACGGGCCTCGCCCACCCGAGGCACTCTGCACTCCACTTAAGCACCATGCCTGGGAAAGTCAGGATGCAGTCATAAAGTGAGACTATGTTGTGACCTGCTTAATGACCTCAACTTATCACGGAAATTCCAGGCTCAACCACGGTTGACGTCAAGAACTACCCAGAGCCATTTTGCAAGACCTGCCAGATTCCAGACCTGATCACCAGTTCAAAAGGCGAGTCTTCCTTCCTTAAAGCTCTTTCCAGCCACATGGAAAAATGCTGGATGCAGCATCGTTAACTCACCTGTGAGCCTCTTAATAATTTTGCGCAGGACAAAGTACTGTCTTGGGAAATTGTAGAAATTTTTTTCCAGCTCAGTGGAGACCTGACTTGACTCGTGGGCTTGTGCCTCTTCACATCTGCATGGACAAGAACAGAACAACTGGGTCAAAGCCAGTCAATCTCAACTCGCAGAATGGCCCCCATTTTTTTATTTTTTTTAACAACAGCCTATCTCTGCCTAACTAAGACTGAACCGGGCCTCCTAGTCAAAACTGATAAACATACTACCCTACTGGAACAACTTTTGCTACCAGTAGAGGTAGTCCTCAATTTACAGCAGTTTGTTTAGCGACAGCACAAAGTTACAACAGCACTGAAAAAAAGTGATTTATGACCATTTTTCACACAACCACTGCAACATCCCCATGGCCAGGTGATCAAAATTTGAACGTTTGGCAACTGGCATGTATTTATGACAGCTGCGGTGCCCTGGGGGTCATGTGATCACCTTCTGTGACCCTCTGACAAGCAAAGTCAATGAGGAAGCCAGACTGACTTTAACAACTGTGTTACTGACTTAACAACTGAAGTGATGACTCACTTAACAAACGTGGCAAGAAGGGTCATAAAATGGGGAGCATCTCACTTAATAACTATCTTGCTCAACTGTGGTCGTTGAGGGCTATTTGTAATCAATTTGGATCAAGGAAGATCTGATAAGCTACACATCTTGAGCTGTTTCACATCTACACCTTTTACTCAATTGGATTTCAGAGTTATTATCCTAAGGTGGCCAAAGACACAGAAACGTAGAAAACTGACGGCAGAAAAAGACCTAGCGGTCAATCAAGTCTGCCCTTGGAGGTTTTTGTTTTCTTATTTATATTATTTTAAAATATTATTTATTTTTACTTTATTTTATTTATGAGCTGGATGTTATGGGCTTACTGGTAAGGTCGAAAAAGATGGTACAATGTCACCAACTATTATTTTATTAACTTATTGCAAATAACGTTCACATTAGGTAAAGGTAAAGGTTCCCCCGCACATGCGTGCTAGTCGTTTCCGACTCTAGGGGCCGGTGGTCATCTCCATTTCAAAGCCGAAGAGCCAGCGCTTGTCTGAGGACGTCTCCGTGGTCATGTGGCCGGCATGACTAGACGCCAGAGGCGCACGGAACGCTGTTACCTTCCCACCGTAGTGGTCCCTATTTTTCTACTTGCATTTTTATGTGCTTTCGAACTGCTAGGTTGGCAGAAGCTGGGACGAGTAACAGGTCCTCACTCTGCTACGCGGCACTCGAGATTCGACCCGCCAAACTGCCGACCTTCTGATCGACAAGCTCAGCATCCTAACCCACTGAGCCACTGCGTCCCTTTAACGTTCACATTAAGTCAAGTCAAATGGACTTTTTTCCTGGT
Source organism: Vipera berus (assembly GCF_964194415.1). Taxonomy (NCBI): domain Eukaryota; kingdom Metazoa; phylum Chordata; class Lepidosauria; order Squamata; family Viperidae; genus Vipera; species Vipera berus. The sequence goes on from NC_138203.1 coordinate 266,222,457, forward strand.
ATTTTTTTTTAAAAAGTTTTTTTGAAAAATGGCCCCAGAATGCAACTCAAAGCCCAAGTAATATAGTAAACTTCGCTAAAGACTGTGAATCTGGGTGTAAAGTATCCCATCTTAATTCCAGTTTCAGAAAATTAAATGAAAACATGGTGTCAGTATGGGAACACATACACATTCCTCCACATATTCAACATTTTTAAGTTGGTTGTATTACTACTTGGAGGATAACAGTTAATAACAATCTTGCCAGCCTCTATTAAGAAGCAGCAGCAGCTGAACTACTGTAATTCCTTGAAAAGGAATTTGTTCCTTACCTCTCAATGGTGCTCTTCACGTCCTGCATAAAGACAAGAAATAATATTAAGATTGCATCTGAAATTTTAAAAAATCCCATTTGCATAGGAAATTGTGCACCAGACGGATTGGCAGGTGGCGTGAGGATCTCATCAACTTATTCAATCCTCTCACAGTACGTTTGCAGAATTAAACCAACACGTTTAAACTAGAAGCTGCAAGAACTATACAAACTGCCTTCACAAAGCCACAGAAAATGGGCTCCAGACTCATTAACCATTAAATAAATATGGGTCGTACAGAAGAAACAAGATAGGTTTACACAACCTTGACAAGTAACCTAAACCTGGCGTTTGAAAAATCACTTCCAATGAAAGAAAATTGCAATTCTGAAGCTGCAGCAGTAGCACTCAGAACAATTAAATTACCCAGATAACATTGCAGCTTTTATTTCAAACATATTTTTTTTAGCTATCTAATGTGTCACTATACCAGGGGTGGGGAACCTCGGCCATTTTATGACTTGTGGACTTCAACTCCCAGAATTCCTGAGCCAGCCATGCTGAGGGGAAAGGGAGAGGTTTCCAAGCTGAGCTGTGCTGGCTCAGGAATTCTGGGAGTTGAAGTCCACAAGTCATAAAAGAGCCAAGGTTGCCTACCCCTGCCCTATCCCAACATTTAAGATGGACAGTCATACACATCTTTTAACAAACAGCAGCTTGTAGTTTTTGAGCCTCCCAAGGGAGGGAATAAACAATGATGTAAGTTTAGAATTACAGAGATGGAAGGGGTCCAGCATTCCAATTAAAGGCTTCCAAGAACGCTGGACTAAGACTAAGGAAACCCCGATTCTCCCCCCACCAAAAAATCCTGAATTTATTCTTTACACCATTCAACTTAACTATCTTTATAAATCCACTATGAAATGCTGGTAGTCCTCAACTTATTACTAAAATTGGGGTTGGAATTTCAGTTATAAATTGTTTCAGTCATAAGTTAACGAATCCACTTGACTGGATCCAATTTTTTTTAGCATTTTTATGGCAAATCACACAGTCATTAAGTGAATCTGTTCTCCCAAAGGGGATTTTTTTTGTCAAAAATCAGCAAAATAAAAAACTTCCACAAATCTCAGCCACATGACTGCAGGATATTGCAACTGTTTGTGATGGTCACTGGCTAAGCACCAAAAAATGTGGCAATGTGACTATGGAGGGAGCCTGGTGCAATATTTTACAACAGCTGGAAGGGTTTTATAAGCTGTAAAGTACCTTTTGCAAGGCCACTGTATCTTCAGACAGTCATTAAATGTCCAGTCATAACTCAAGACTAGCTAGAAGCAGCTAGGGCAGGCAGAAAATGACATGTGCTATCTGGAGTTCTTGCAAAGTTTGAGTATATATTCTCAGAAAGCATTTTCCTATGGAAATTTCTTAAAATCTCCCAGGTTTTCCCCTCCGATTCTAAACTCACTTTTTGTTATATGCCAAAACAATCTTGAATTGTACCAGAAACGCCCAGTTTCCTCCCAGAACGCACTCCCGTTCTCTGATTCACAGACAGAAGCAATTAAATTCTTGCGGGGAGCTCGTACCTTGAGCATGTCCATGCCCGACTGCAAACACTTCTCCTCGATTTCGGTGATAAGGCTGTTGAGGGCAATCCGCTGCTCTGACAACTCCGTCACATTTTCCTTCAACTTCTGCAAAATTTCCTTCTCCTCATTTTCTAGGCGTTGCATTAATATTTCCTGCTCCTCTGCTAGGAAGAGATGTAGCTCCTCGAACTCACTAATGACGAGCTGACGACGGTCCTCAACCTTCCGCTGCAGATACGTAGAAGAAAAGGTTAGATAACCAAAGAGAGAAGCAACCTAGAACTAAGGAGAAACTTCCTGACAGTTAGGACAATTAACCAGTGGAACAACCTGCCTCCAGAAGTGGTGAATGCTCCAACACTGGATGTTTTTAAGAAGAGACTGGAGAGCCAGTTGTCTGAAATGGTATAGGGCAGGGGTAGGAAACCTTAGCTCTTTTATGACTTGTGGACTTCAACTCCCAGAATTCCTGAGCCAGCCATGCTGGCTCAGGAATTCTGGGAGTTGAAGTCCAGGAGTCATAAAAGAACTAAGGTTGCCTACCCCTGGTATAGGGTTTCCTGCCTGAGCAAGGGGTTGGACTAGATGACCTCCAGGATCTCTTCCAACTTTATTATTATTATTAATATTGGAAAGATATTTCTATGTCCTGTTTCTTGAGTTTCTTGGACAGACCAGTCATTTTTGATAAGCTTTAGCATTATTGTATTACTTTTCTTAATGCCTCTAAATATCTGTGAAGAATTTATATTCTAAATCCTATTGGGGAAAAATTTCTTTATAGGTAGGCCTCAACCTACGACCATAGCTGGGAATAGAATTTCCATTAAGCAAGGCAGTTGTTAAGAGAGTTGCGCCCGGTTTTATGACCTTTGTTGCCATGGTTAGGCAAATCGCTGCGGTTGTTAAGTGAATCACATGGTTCTTGAAAGAGAAACCAACTTCCCCCATTGACTTTGCTTGTCCGAAGCTGGCTGGGAAGGTTGCAAATGGTGACCACGTGACTCCTAGAAATATAAATATATACTGGTTGCCAAGTGCCTGGATTTTGATCATGTAACCAGGAGGATGCTTCGATGGTTGTAATTACGAGGCGTTTTTCTCCCCCGGTGTCATTGCAACTTTGAGTGGTCGCTAAACGAATGGTTGCAAATCAAGGACTACATGTATTGTTACTATTTGGAAATATTATACCTTTTAAACCAGAGGTCCCCAACCTTGGCAACTTTAAGACTTGTGGACTTCAACTCCCAGCTTGGCTGGCTGAGAAATTCTGGGAGTTGAAGCCCACAAGTCTTAAAGTTGCCAAGGTTGGAGACCCTGTTTTAAACGTTTCTGAAACCAGGAGAGGCCTTTCTTATCTGACCTGGGTATCATTTAAGGATTTGGTAATGTCTCCTGGCGTGGTAAATAGGTGCCCTCAGCTGTAAGAAAAATGTGTAAATTAACTAAAGTGGGGACAGAGGCACAAAAGGCTGAAGTTTAACATCCATTTTAAAACAGTTCTTCTTTTGGCTATAGTGAAGAATTAAATTAAGAATATTCTGCCATTCGACAGTATACAGAAGACTCAACACCTGCCTTGAGTTCCCCGGCCTTCTTTTCTTCTCGGGATTTGCAGTGGGCAATCTCTTGCAATTTCTTTTCCAACGGCTCCAAACATTTCTGCATCTTTTCCTGAATTTTTTTTTTAAAAAAAGGACCATATCTGAGTTAAGAGCTTGCAAAGGTAGCTAAAATAATGAGGGTAAGAGCCGACGTGACAAGATTGCTTTGGGAAACGCAGTGAGGAGAAAATAAACCATCAGTTCTGTAGATGCTCCTCATCCTATGATGTTCAACTGCATACAGCTTACATACGTGAAGATTTCATGAAGTTAATGTAATTCGTAGTTCTTGTTAGGAGCAAAAGCTGTATTGATGAATGTATAAATGTCACAAATCAATTATAAGCAACAGAAGTGAAAAAGAAGAAAACCTTCCCAAAAGTTCAGGTGCCAAAGCTTTTATCCAACAAAATTATACCTGCCAATCTAGGCAGAGGGCAGACAACTGCAAAACCTAGGAATTCAAACGTTTCCTGATTCCATGATGGCATTATAGAATCAAACTAAAAAAGTTTCTCCCTCCATTAAGGATTTAAAAGTGGGGGCAACTCCATTTGTTTTTGTGCCTTCCATCCCAAGAGAAGTCAGCGTGTCTTTTCAGTCTGACTCCTACCACTAACGCCATCTCTTCTCCAAGAAGAGATGGAGAATAGGAAGGAAGGAAACGGTCATTTAGGGAAACAAAAAGCTAAATACGCACGGGGATTTTAACAAATAAATTGATTGATTGATCCAAGCCAGGTTGCCCAAAATCGTCTATCCTGACCCCAAGAGTCAATAAGGGTTATCCAAAATTGTTATTATCAGTAGTAATAGTAAAGTTGCATTTATTAAATTATTTCCATATAATACCATGTTTTCCCAAAAATAAGACCTATCCTGAAAATAAGACCGTTGGTTTTTTTATGTATGCACCTAATATAAGTCCTACCCCCCAAAATAAGACCTAGTGAAGACCCCACCCACTCCATCCTACCGTCTGGCTACACGAGGTGGGGTGAGGAGCACGTGTAAAAAATCAAGCAAGGGTGGGGTGGGTGGACGGAGCTGCCCCACGCACCCACTTACTTCAGGACCGCCGCAGCCAGGCCTCCCACACCCCAACACCTGCCTCGCCACGGCACCAAAAGCCCCGTCCTCCTGGGAGGGGCTGGTGGTGCTGCCACCACCGCAAAGCAAGACAGTGGAAAAAATAAGATATCCCCCAATAATAAGACCTAATGCCTCTTTTGGAGGCAAAAAAAAAAAGATCGGGTCTTATTTTGGGGGAAACATGGTAAAATGGGTTGATAAACAATCTGAAACTTCATGAAGAAGTTGAAAAGTTTGGGAATTCCTGACCTAACCTTTTTCCTTGTATCCTTAGTCGTATTATACAGCTCTAGGTAAACTATGTCTGGATATATAAAATATATTTTATAGTTGGTATTCCCTTTTCCTTTTCTCCCATCGCCTTCAACTCTTGAATGACTTCCTTAACTTTAAATGGCGCTATTTAATAAGTTGTACCTTCTTCTGAAATTAGATATCAGAATTAAGAGAATGACATGAAGTACAGGTGAAACTCGAAAAATTAGAATATTGTGCAAAACTTCATTTATTTCAGTAATGCAACTTAAAAGGAGAAACTAATATATGAGATAGACTCAGTACATGCAAAGGAAGATAGTTCAAGCCCTGATTTGTCATAATTGTGATGATTATGGCGTACAGCTCATGAAAACCCCAAATCCACAATCTCAGAAAATTAGAATATTGTGAAAAAGGTGCAATATTCTAGGCTCAAAGTGTCCCACTCTGAGCAGCTAATTAAGCCATAACACCTGCAAAGGGTTCCTGAGCCTTTAAATGGTCTCTCAGTCTGGTTCAGTAGGAATCACAATCATGGGGAAGACTGCTGACCTGACAGTTGTGCAGAAAACCATCATTGACACCCTCCATAAGGTGGGAAAGCCTCAAAAGGTAATTGCAAAAGAAGTTGGATGTTCCCAAAGTACTGTATCAAAGCACATTAATAGAAAGTTATGTGGAAGGGAAAAGTGTGGAAGAAAAAGGTGCACAAGCAGCAGGGATGACCGCAGTCTGGAGAGGATTGTCAGGAAAAGGCCATTCAAAAGTGTTGGGGACTTTCACAAGGAGTGGACTGAGGCTGGAGTCAGTGCATCAAGAGCCACCACACACAGACGGATCCTGGACATGGGCTTCAAATGTCGTATTCCTCTTGTCAAGCCGCTCCTGAACAACAAACGTCAGAAGCGTCTTACCTGGGCTAAAGAAAAACAGACCTGGTCTGTTGCTCAGTGGTCCAAAGTCCTCTTTTCTGATGAGAGCAACTTTTGCATCTCATTTGGAAACCAAGGACCCAGAGTCTGGAGGAAGAATGGAGAGGCACACACTGCAAGATGCTTGAAGTCCAGTGTGAAGTTTCCACAGTCTGTGTTGATTTGGGGAGCCATGTCATCTGCTGGTGTTGGTCCACTGTGCTTCATTAAGTCCAGGGTCAACGCAGCCATCTACCAGGAGATTTTGGAGCACTTCATGCTTCCTTCCGCAGACGAGCTTTATGGGGATGCTGACTTCATTCTCCAGCAGGACCTGGCACCTGACCACACTGCCAAAAGCACCAAAACCTGGTTCAATGACCGTGGGATTACTGTGCTTGATTGGCCAGCAAACTCGCCTGACCTGAACCCCATAGAGAATTTATGGGGCATTGCCAAGAGAAAGATGAGAGACATGAGACCGAATAATGCAGAAGAGCTGAAGGCCGCTATTGAAGCATCCTGGTCTTCCATAACACCTCAGCAGTGCCACAGGCTGATAGCTTCCATGCCACGCCGCATTGAGGCAGTAATTGCTGCAAAAGGGGCCCAAACCAAGTACTGAGTACATATGCATGCTTATACCTTTCAGAGAGGTCCAATATTGTTCTATGTACACTCCTCGTTTTATTGATTGCATGTAATATTCTAATTTTCTGAGATTGTGGAGTTTTCATGAGCTGTACGCCATAATCATCATAATTATGACAAATCAGGGCTTGAACTATCTTGCTTTGCATGTAATGAGTCTATCTCATATATTAGTTTCCCCTTTTAAGTTGCATTACTGAAATAAATGAACTTTTGCACGATATTCTAATTTTTCGAGTTTCACCTGTAGGAGAGTCATGAGAGCTTAGACCTTAACAACGTCCATGTAAGATGGACCAGAACCAGAACAATCTGACAGTAAGTGGGCATTGCGAGTTTGACACCCTTGGTTTATATTATAAAATACAATACAAAAACAAATAGAAGGAAAGACAGGGGAGGGAAAGAGGAAGGGGAGAATGCAAAAAAAACAAGGGAAAAAGAAAGAAAAGGCAAGTTGACTTCCGATTCCCTTTGGTGCAGTAAAATAAGATAATAGCATCAAACCTCAGCTTTTTACTTTTACATAGTAGTGTAAACTAGCCATTTCTATAACAACAAACCTATCTAATCGGTAAAACCCCAAAATCAAAGTTCCAATTTTTTCCCCCACCTTAAGCACAAAGTCCAGAAGCGGTTTCCAACCAGAAACAACAACAAAAAAAAACCACCTTATTTTTTTTCCCCTTTTATCACAGCAGTCAGTTTGGCCAGGGAAAGCTTTGTACCCATCGTGTGCCATTGCCATCGTCCTACCTTGTACTCCTGAGAGGCGTCATCCAAGGACACAACTGTGTGGGAACGGTGTTCGTGGGAGATCTCGCACGCTAAGCAAACGGCCTCCTGGTCTTCCTTACAGAAGAGGCGAAGCACTTCATTATGCTTCTCACATAAGTTCTCATCTCGAATCTTCCGCTTGTTGGTGACTTGGAGTTGCTTGGCAATCTCTACCATGTTGCCCAGCTGCCGGTTGGGCTTCAGAGAGCGGTGGCGGAATGTCTTACGGCACACGGGGCAAGGGAAGTCTCGGTTCAAATCCTCCCACCAGCGGGTGATGCACACCCGGCAGAAGTTGTGGCCACAGTCGATGATCACAGGGTCTTTCAGGTATTCCAGACAGACAGAACAGCTGGCTTCCACTTGGAGGTTCTCCAGAGGATTTGTGGTGGCCATGGCTTCTGTAACACAGAGGGGGAGGAGCCTTGCAGTCAGAATCAACCAGGTTCACAGTTTTAACACTACATTTTATAGACATCCCTCCCCTTCTCTAGAAAACCTGGCATCTGCTCTTACATCTATGACACTGAAAGATTCTGATGAGAAATGGAAATTACCGTATTTTCCGGCATATAAGACGACTTTTTAACCCATGAAAATCACCTCAAAAGTTGGGGGGTCGTCTTATACGCCGGAAAATCTGCGGCTGGCGGGAGCCGGCAGGGCAGTCCTGCGCACGCGCGCACTCCCCGGCTGCTCCTTAGCAGCTGGGGAGTGCGTGCGTGTGCAGGACTGCCCTGCCGGCTCCCGCCCGACGCTCTTCCCTCTTGAGGCAGCATCCGCGAGGACTCCTTAGGAGACGGGGAGCGATGCTGCCTCAAGAGGGAAGAGCGTCGGGTGGGAGCCGGCAGGGCAGTCCTGCACACGCGCGCATTCCCCAGCTGCTAAGGAGCAGCCGGGGAGTGCGCGCGTGCGCAGGACTGCCCTGCGGGCTCCCGCCAGACGTCAGCCTGCCCTGCTTCCTCCACAGTGAGAGGGGAGGGCGTGCCTTCCCGGGCTCGCTGATTTTCCAGCGTATAAGACGAAAAATCTTGAAAATCATCTCAAAGGTTGGGGGGTCGTCTTATACGCCCAGTCGTCTTATACGCCGGAAAATACGGTAGTCCTTCTCTGAACTTGGGAAGTTAGGTGCTCCCCAACTTACAACCACAACTGAGCCCCAAATTATCTGTTGCTAAGCGACTTTTGCCCCATTTTACGACCTTTCTTGCCACAGCTGCTAAAGGGAACCACTACAACGGTTAAGTTGGTAAGTTGATTGTTAAGTGAACCTGGCTCCCCTGTTTGACTTCGATTATCAGAAGGTCGCAAAGGTCACCCGGCCCCGGGACACTTGCTGCCAAGTGGCCAAATTTTGATCATGTGACTGTAGGGAATCCGGCCATGGTTGAAAAAGCGTGAAAAAGTCACTTTTTTTCCCCCAGTGCTGTTGTAACTGAACGGTCACTGAATGGCTCTTAAGTCAAGGGCTACCTGTCCAAAATGCTGAAATTCTAAGAGGCTTCACTTCAAAACAAACAAACAAACAAAAAGTCAACACCAGCAAAGAGGATAGCCGAGGAGGATATCCTGCTAAGAAGCACAGCAGGACTGTGAAGGATCTAGACCAGGGTTAGGCAACCTCGGCTCTTTTATGACTCATGGACTTCAACTCCCAGAATTCCTGAGCCAGCTACGCTGGCTCAGGAATTCTGGGAGTTGAAGTCCATGAGTCATAAAAGAGCCGAGGTTGCCTACCCCTGATCTAGACAGCCAAGAGCTAAGAAGCCAAGAAATGGATGGCGTGACGGCTAATAAACCTTCTAAAGGCATCGGGAGCAAGAGGATATTCAGAATTCTAAATGGGCCAATTCAGGGCACTCCCCAAAATGGGAAAAGTTCAAGTGACCAAAACTAATCCACATTTTCTATTTTATCTCCTCAATGACTTTTATACAGCTATTTGTCAAAGCAGTGCACGATCACATTACTACGGACCTGGAAGGGATTCGGATCCAGCTGCTAAAAAGATGAACATCATGTCAATCTGGACACCTTCCCTTGAACGGGATATGCAAATATCTACAGCATTTCTAAGAAAGAACATTCAAAGAAGAAGAAGGGAAAAAAATCCAGAGCCTTCTGTAGTAAATCTACGTAAGGGAGCAATTCGCCTACAACGTACAGAACCAACGTCTACTCCAGTTTTGCCCTGAGCAATCATAATTTCCACACCAGCTGTAAAAACATGACTGAGCCAAAAGAGTTTCTCTAGAACAGCTCCGGATTATACAGTTCCATCACTACAGAAATTATAGACAGAGCTGCGCTCGCATCCAAACTCTGTTAATCTGGCCTTAACAAAGAGGATGGAGGCAGAAGAATGTCTACCATGACCTACAGCACTGATGGCGAACCTTTTAGAGACCATGCCCAAACACCTCCCCTGTGCCCGCCCCACCCGCAGGGCCACCCACCGCCTCCACGGTCCGCAGTAGCAGATTGCCCAAGCGGCCCAGCAATGCCATGGTGGCCACGCCCTCCGCCCGTGCCTCGCAGCATCATCTGTGCCCGACGGGGCACGAGGGTGGACTCCTGTCCTCACTGCCATGTCCTTGGCTGCGCTGCTCTGTGCGGGCCACGCCCAGGAACAACTTTCCTCCGGGGGGGGCTGCTGGTCAGGTGAACGTGGGGGAAGTCGGGGATGGGGTGACGGTGCACGTCTCCACAGAGAAGCCTCTGAGTGCCGCCTCTGGCACGTATGCCATAGGTTCGCCACCACTGCCCTACAGCCAAACTTCTACAACAAGCTAATATTCACCCCTCCACAAGATTAGACTGTTGGATAGCTGTGACTAATGGCTTTACAATACTCTACCTACCCCTTGTTTGATTCATCTGTAGCTGATCGATTATCACAGGCATCTTCTTCTTTGGGCAGAAGTGAGGATAGTTGAGATTTATCCAATGAGTGAAAGCAGCTTCTTTCTTTCTTTCTTTCTTTCTTTCTTTCTTTCTTTCTTTCTTTCTTTCTTTCTTTCTTTCTTTCTTTCTTTCTTTCTTTCTTTCTTCTTTCTTCTACACCAATTTATCTTCTGAAATAAGGTATTTCCTGCATCATCTGGTTATCTTGTCATGCTAAAAGGAAAACAAAATTAAAATACAGTACCTCATATTCATAAAGCAGCTTCTATAGTTCAAAGCACAATATGTTTTGTACCAACCTTCCGTTATATATTCAAGCTGGACAGTATTTAATATATATTTGTTATGTATATGTAGGGGTGTGGGTCTATACATATGTTGTATATAGTATGTTTAGGTGTGTGTCATGTATGTGTTTCACTTGGAGAGCGGGCAAGTAACTTTTATTTTTGATGTGTGCCACTGTGCCCACAGTAAAAAAAAAATGACAATAAAGGTTATCTTATCTTATCTTACATTTCAAGAACACCATTACAGATAGTGCTCATTTTACAACAATTGAGCCCCAAAATTATCATTGCTAAGTGAGGCAATTGTTATGAGAGTTTTGCCCCATTTTATGATTTTTTTTGCCACAGTTTTTAAATGAAGCACTGCAGTTGTTAAGTGAATCAGGTTGCTGTTAAGTGAATTTGACTTCCCTCATTGACTCTGCTTGTCAGCAGCTGTTTTCTTGAGCAGCCAAGAAAACAAACCGATGGATCATTGAACGAACCAACCCAGAGTTCTCACTCAGAGGCACAAATATAATAAAAATATAATAAAAAAAACCTAAATGACCAGGCTCAAATTATCCCTTTTCCAACACAATACATGAAAACCCAGCAATTTGGAAAAAAGCTCGAAAGCTGGGAAAAACAGAAGGAAAGAGAAGAGGACAAGCAGCAACAAGTTGAATGGATTGAGTTTTAGGAGCAATCAGCACACCATTGGGAGACCTGAAAGAACAGGATAAGGATAGATCAGAGTGGGGGAAAAAATCTATCTTTGTCAAGGGTCTTCAAACTTGACCCTTTTATGACTTGTGGACTTCAACTCCCAGAATTCCTCAGCCAGCGTGCCTGGCTCAGGAATTCTGGGAGTTGAAGTCCACAAGTCATAAAAGGGCCACGTTTGAAGACCCTGATAGATGTGGTCGCTACTTGATGGCATCTAAACAATTGACGATATGCCAAACATATTCCATTTGCTCTCCAAATTTGACTTCCCAAAAAGTTTGCCTGTTTTAAAATTTTCTTTGCTCCCTTTCCTTCAGAATGTTGTGCTTGGGTGAAGACAACAAAGCTTGTCACCTTCGGTCTATTGAGATACAAATTTATAGCAATCCACTGAAAAACATACAGCAGGCTGATTCTTCATACAGCTGTTACTCCTCCCCGAGACCCTCTTTACTAGAACGAGAAGAAATTATGCTCTTCCTCAACAGTGGAGATTATAGGTAGTCCTCGACTTACAACAGTTCATTTAGTGACCAAAGTTACAATGCCACTGAAAAAAGTGACTTACAACCACTGCAGGATCTCCATGGTCACGTGATCAAAATTTAGAGGCTTGGCAACTGAACTGGCTCATGTTTATGACGGTTGCAGTGTCCCAGGGTTGTGTGATCACCTTCTGCAACCTTCTGACGAGCAAAGTCAAATGGGAAGCCAGATTCACTTAACAACCCTGTTGCTAACTTAATAACTGCAATGAGTCACTTAACAGCTGTGGCAAGAAGTGTTGTAAAATGGGGCAACGTTCAACTTAACAACGGTTTCGCTTAGCGACAGAAATTTTGGGCTCAATTGTGGTTGTAAGTCAAGGACTACTTTCACTTCAGCGGCGTTGCCATGGTAGCACCTAGAAAGGGACCTCGGGGAGTGGGTGCCTGTCTGTGGTGAAGGCATGGGGAAGCAGGCTCGATCCAGCATGTTTAATGGTCTAGCACAGGGGTGTCAAATTTGCCACGTCACGTGACATGTCACGACATATCATGACTTTTTCCCCATTGCTGGAGCAGGGGTGGACGCAGTTTCGGCATAACACATCCAGCCCGTGAGCCGGCAGTTTGACACCCTCCTGCTCTAGCAAGCTTGAGAAAGAAGCTTCATCCTTTTTGAGACCCAGGACAACCACGTCAGCAGATGAGAGAGACCCAACAACGCCAGAAATAAAAACAGGAGTCAACTAGCAATAGCACTTAGGCTTATATACCACTTCATAGTGCTTTACAGCCCACTCTAAGCGGTTTACAGAGTCAGCATATTGCCTCCCCCAACAATCTGGGTCCCATTTTACCGGCCTCAGAAGGACGGAAGGCTGAGTCAACCTTGAGCCGGTGAGACTTGAACTGTCAAACTGCTGGCAGCCAGGAGTCAGCAGAAGTAGCCTGCAGTTCCACATTCTAACCACTGTGCCAGAATGTAAGGCATCCATGAACACCAAGTCAGAAGACATGATGAAAATTCTTTAATTTCACAACATATAAACAGATTTAACCATAGTTTAATTGGGAAAATGTGACCATCCTAGACCAAGCCAAGTCCAAAAATGCTAGAATTTCTAGAAACTTGGCAGCCTGCCAAATCAGCCATCAATACACACATAAACAACATCTACATGCTGTGCAAAAGAGACAATCAAGCAAAAAAAGCAACAAAAAAACCAAAACACCTCCCCACCAGCAATCAGCAGTCAGATTAATATAGATTAACTCCAAGATTAACATCAGACCAACAATCAAGTAAACAATACCCCAATCAAGAAACTGCCAAGGAAGCCAACAGCCCAACCACAGAATCGCTAAGGCCAATGCCACCAACACTGACAGACCAAGCCTATTAGAATATAAACTGAGACCAAACCCGACTCCTTATTAATTTTATTTTTTTTAATTTTTTAATTTTAATTCCATTTATATACCGCCCTTCTCCGAAGACTCAGGGCGGCTTACAAGCTTAGCAGTAGCCTTCATTCTATGTATATGCCTGCTTATTAGGGCTTTCACACACACACCCCAAGCAGCATTATTACAAAGTCAGCTTAATTGCCCCCAACAATCTGGGTCCTCATTTTACCTACCTCGGAAGGCTGAGTCAACCTTGAGCCTGGTGGGACTCGAACCTGCACTAATTGTAACTAGGTAACTGATGATGTTACCTAGTTTGGGTAATGAAAAGTCTATAGGAAAACAATCAAGCTGGGAGAACACCAAAGGACTCCTAGAGAATTATCTGGTGTAGATTGGAGAATGGATCTTTCCAGGAAGAGCTGAAGAAACAGACTCTTTCCAGCTTCTACCAGTCCCTTCCAGCTGGGATTCTCTCCAGCTTTTCCACACTAGAAAGCCTCCCAGACTGGACTAGGGCACTTCTTAACCTTACCCTAAACTGGAAAATGGCTTCTTAAAATTACGCACTCTCCTATGCTAAGTCCAGCGTTCTCCAATGGCTGCTCTGCAAAGGGTTTGGCAATTAAGTCCCCATCCCTAGTTGGGATGTTCAAAAAAAAGGCTTTGGGTAAGAATGCAACTAGCGTTCATGTCAAACACGCATCTCGTCAGGCAAGCCACCAGAAGATCAAACCGACAGCAAACCGCGCTCCTTGCTAGCTCCGAAGATGCTACCTACTTGGGTAACGAAACGTCTGCATCCCAATTCTGATGAACCTACGGATGTCAATTCTGGTTGAAGCTCTTTGTGCCGAACCTCAGATCAATCTGATAAAGGTTGATGATAACAAGAAGCTTGGTGAGCGGGTAGGTTCTCTGCAAGATCGACAGAGAAGGAAAACCTCGTAAAGCTGTGGGCTGAAGTTGTGTGGTTGTTATAAAGCAGGGGTCTTCAAACTTGGCCCTTTTATGACTTGTGGACTTCGACTCCCAGAATTCCTCAGCCAGGCATGCCTGGCTGAGGAATTCTGGGAGTTGAAGTCCACAAGTCATAAAAGGGCCAAGTTTGAAGACCCCTGTAATATAAAGACGATGGCAAAGAATCTCAGGCCAAAGATGTCATCGAAGAATACTTCAAATGCAAGAAACGAACAAATAAAATACATTTGAGTTGGGGGAAAAAAGAAAAGAAAAGAAAAGCAAGCAAGCTCGGGAGAGCGCCAAGGAGCCCTCGTGTCAAATCCAGAGCTACATACAACAGATTCTCCCTTGATTAGTAAATCCTACCTTCCGTGCCAATGACGCGCGGGCGAGTCAGAGGGGAACCGGCACCCGCCGCCGCGCTGCCCTCGGAGGGTCCCACGAGGCGGGCAAGAGGCGGGACTGCCATGGGGGCTGCAGCAGCCTGGACGGCGGGACTCTGGACGCCTCTGGCCAGGCAGCTGCGATCAGGCCCGGCCAGCAGCCCAGGGCTGCCCCTCGACGGGCGGCTTTCTCACCTGCCTCCCTCCCCACCAAAGCCTCGGTCCCCGCGGGCGGCAATCAGGCTCCCTGCACGGCCTACCCCTCGCCCAGCCGCCGCCTTCATCTTCCTCCCGACGCAGAACTCTCTCCGCTCTGGCGTCACCGGAAGCGGCCCTTCTAGCCCCGCGGAGACCCTCGGATCCCGCGAGGCCGGTTTTGCTTTCCGACTCGATGGTGAGGAGGACTCTCGGGCATTTTTTTTATTTTTATTTTTTTTTTGACGTCGAGGATCAACCGTCGTGCGAGGCCTTTCTCCTTGGGTGCTTCAGTTCAAGGGTTCTTCCGGCTGGCCGTAGACTCGGAACGGGTAGAGTTATAAAAAGAACGCGAACTTCTGGGATCGCTCGGATGATTCTTCCCGCCTCCCCGCTTCCCTTCTGGGGGTAGGGCGGAGTGAGTGAGAGAACCTGCAACGAAGACTTCAACTCCCAGAATTCCTCAGCCAGCTAGGCGGAAGAAGTCGCGCGTTCCGAATTGCGGACAGTGTTTTTCAACTTTCCCGAACTTGAAAGTCTGCACCTCTTAAAAGTTCCCAAGGATGAAAAACGTTGATTTAGTTTAGAAAGTGCTGGGTCGTGACGTTCAGATTATTTCGCGGACTTTAGCATGGGTTAGGGTAGGGGTTTTAATATGTTTTAATTCTGTTTTAAACTGGGCTGAATATTTAATCGTTTTTTAACTTTTGTATTCCGCTTTTTTATATATTTATTGCCCTGTACACCACCCTGAGTCCTTCGGGAGAAGGGCGGTATAAAAATAATAATGATAATAATAATAATAATAATAATAATGATGATGATGATGATGATGATGATGATGATGATGATGATAATAATAATAATAATAATAATAATAATAATAATAATAATAATAATAATACTTAAGCCAGCAGTGTTTATTCAGTGCAACTGTGAAAGGGAAACCCGTGCAAAAACGTGTAAATCTCCGTTCAGTTCACAAGTCTTAAAGTTGCCAAATTTGGACAGCCCTCCTTTTTTAGGATAAGAGTCACCGCACCAGCAGATGAGGAAGCGATCGGCCGCTGCTAAGGGAGGTGTGGAGACATACGTTCCGTCTGACACGAGTGCACGCAAAAGAGCACCAAGGACCCCCCCCCCCACATTTCAATCCTGAGCTACAAATATCCTCCTTTATTGAGACGTCTTTCTGAACGACAGTCAGCCCTTGGGCGATGCAAATTTTGATGCTTTTATATGAAAGTGGCACGGATGCCAAGACTTCCAAACACGCAAGCTGTAATATATTTAGTGGTGGAAAATAGAAACCGGAGCTCATTTAATGAATGTCCTCAGCAGTAGTTGGATAAAGCGTCATACTGGCTGTAAGAAACGATGAGCGATTTTTTGCACGCGTGCCGAGCTTATGCACAAGGGTTAAACAGAGACGAGAAACTTCTCATCTGACTCGCTCTTTGCATCCAAACGGGTCAAAGCGCGGGTGGAAAACTGCAACCGCCGCTGCGTTGCCCGCAAAGGAACAAGAATTTAACCGGGGAGGAAGCCTTCGGCGCTTCGCGAGGGGAGACAAAGGCAGGGATGCCCCGTGACTGGGGGTACATTTGCCGTTGGGGGGGGGCGGCACGTGTTTTGAAAGACTGAGGGTTGTTGGGGGGTCCCCGTGTAGTCTTAAGAGCTCTGAGAAACATCCAACCTAATTGGACCAACCCGCTTTGCTTTCTTTATTCGATTCCGCTCCCGCCTTTCTGTTCCGTCGAACAGCCAAGATCTCTAGCAAAAACTAACGTACCAAAAAGACGATTAAAGACCACGCTACGTGTCCTGTTGGAAAAAGCAATGACGATTTTTCAAGAGTGGGAGAAACTCGGAAGGAATTCCCACTGACTTCTTTGCGGATCGAGCATATTGGCCAACCTCCACAGGCTCTGCTTTAAAGGCTTCACAACAAAGCTTCAGCAGATGGCAGCACAAAGCTCAACTTTGCTGAAGCTCATCAGGTGGGCCTCTGGCTTTTGGCCCCTTTTGTCGATATTTTATTTCTTTTATTTCTTTAGCTGCCCATCTCAAATGAATGCCTCTGGACAAGGAACAGTCATAAAATAATTAAAAACAGTTATGATATAATACAAAATTATACATACATACTATACATACATACATACATACTATACATACATACATACATCTGCTAGACCAGAAGAAATGTAATCAAAGATGTAATTATAGCTCTTTATGGGTAAAATATATGTCTTCAAGAAAGTTGCACTGATGCAGTTGCAAAGGATCAAACTGAAATTATTTGCAAATGGACATTGTGGGGCTCAGAATCACTCTGAATGTCAGAATCCATTTATATCATATTCATAAATGTATGTTTAAAACATTCCATGGATTCTGCCATCTCCTGAAGAGGAGGGAACGGATGTGTATTGAACCGGTATTAGGCATTTCAAAGGAAAGGAGAAGCCTTTTGAACTGGGGAAACAAAAGGGGGGGCTAGCATCTGGCTTGTGTCACGGAAGAGAGCAATAAACATAAAAGGTCCTAAGTTCCTTTTTCCCACGAGAGGGATGATACGAGGTAAATGATGGGGGACTGACCAAATGGGGTTAAGGGGGGTTAAACTGGGAACTCTTTATAAGGGTTTAGTTCGTGGAATAATATTAAGTCCTGTCTAACAGTGAACTTTTTATTTGAGTAGAAGTGTATTGGGTTGCACTTTCAAAAAGGCAGTCAGGAGAGATGTGCTATCCATCCATCCATAACAGGGGATTGTGATAGTTTAGGATAGAAACATAGAAAACTGATTTCAGAAAAAGGCCTAGTGGTCCATCAAGTCTGCCCTTTGAGTTTTTAATTTATTATTTTTAAATGTTTTGTCAGATGGCAGACATGTAATTAAAATATTTAATATAATATAATGTTGGAAGGGTCCTTGGAGGTCTTCTAGTCCAACCCCCTGCTTAGGCAGGAAACCTATACCATTTCAGACAAATGTGTTCATCTCCAGCATGTTTAAGCACAGTTACCTATGACTGACTTATCATCTCTGCTGAAAATTGATTCCAAGCTTTTACTACTCTCGGTGAAGTACTACTGTCTAATGTTATTTTTGAGCTTCCCTCCTGTCAGTTTGAAGTTATGCAGAGTTCTGATATCAACAAGAAAGGCCCTGTGGATGTGTTCTTAGGGACTGGTAGAGAAGATCCAAAAAGTGAGAAAGAGAGAGATAACATTTTGTCATTCCTGAGATGTTTGCAGTTTTCATAAACAATCTGCTCAGTGCTATTCTTACTCTCTTCCATTGTTTTGCTATTGAAGGAAACATTTGTGGAAGAGGGAACATAAAACCCTTGTTCAAAGCTAAAAATTTCAGAAAGAGTGAGTGTTGCATTGCCAACAGTGAGAGCATGAGGTAAAATGGCTGTTTTCTACAGACCTGCAAAGTTTGTGCTAGTGGTTTTTATGTCTAAGGAGAAAACTCTTCTCAGTCTATGATAGGAGAGGTTGATAATTGAATTCTGAAACTCTCCCAGCAATAAGTGGGTGTAAGATCAGGGCTACTAAGCCTCAAAATGCCACGTTTGATGTTGACGCTGAAACATTTTATCTACAGATCAAACATTTGAAAGGTGTTCCGTGATCTCAGTGTCCCATCACTGGTATGGCTGATCCACCTACACAAGTAACAAGTTGATTTCTGAAATGCAGATGTGTGATTAAAAAGTCCCTTCTTCTCTTTCCATGCCAAGATCTATTCAAGCCTTTCGTGACAGACTTGGGAGAAAACAGGCATGGTTCAGCTTTGGCTACTTATATTCTATCTTCTTCTCTTCATCACAATGGGAGGTAAGTCCCTAATAAAAATAGGGATATTGCCACTCTATTATTCCCACACCCACAAACGTTTTCTTACGTCAATTATACCCAAAGCTCTCTGTTGAAAATTACTGATGGCCACTGAGTTCTAAGAGAATAAAGCATAAAGTCTGGGAGCTGAGGGCTCAGCAGCAAAAATATATTTGTTATGGCTGTTAGCATAATAAGATAGAGGTCTTCATTAGGATCATTGAGAGACAGCAAGTCTTTAAATTCCCCCTTTCTACTAAAGATCTAATATAGCCAGGGACCCTCCCCACTTTGCTTATAAAGAGTGAGAATGGTGATTTGGGCTGCATTGGAGTTGAGCCCTTAACTTCTGGCACTTAAATTATATCTCTTTTAAAAAGCCTAATAGGTTCCCCTAACAGGTGCTAATCTGTAACTAAAGGCTATCTTCATGGAATTAGGGGTCTCTTTTGTCAGATACGCTGTGAGCAGAACAAGAAATCCTCTTTACCTTTTACAATATCTTGTGGGGTTTGTAATTAATGTGGCTGAAATGGATACCTGGGCTTTTCCAGCGAAGGTTGCACCTATGCATTAGGAATTGTAATTAGCCGATCTCAGCCCAACATTGATAAGCTGTTTTACAGAACGGATACTTGCAGAGATGTTTAAACTAAACATTATCTACCATTAATACCTGTTCCTTTTCAACTGTTTGTCTTAGTAATATATAAATAGCTTGATGAAGCCCTGGTGGCGCAGTGGTTAGAATGCAGTATTGCAGGCAAACTCTGCCCACAGCCTGGAGTTCAATTCTGTTTCCGGGCTCAAGGTTGACTCAGCCTTCCATCCTTCTGAGGTTGGTAAAATGAGGACCCAGCTTGTTGGGGACAATATGCAAATAATGCTGACATTGCAAAGAGTGCTGTACAGCACAGTGGGGCAGTATATAAGTCTAAATGTTATTGCTATTGCTATTGATACAGATTTCTACATCTCTACTAGAATAACCTAACTTTGTTGTATTTTAGAAACAGCAAAGCAGGAAACCTGACATTATCTAAATAATGTAAGTGAAGAATTGAATGAATGAGGGAAAAGAACCATAGTGCAGAGCAGACACATTTTAAAGATGTTATCAGCCTGTAGCTTGCTGGGTTTAAAACCCGACATGACACAGAGCCAGGTTACTTGTAGAACACAATCTTTCTGTCTCTTTTTCCAGTAGATACTTTGATTTGCCGAAACTGCATATCTGCATGGCCAGTGGCTCCTTGCCTTCCTCTTAAAAGCTTCTGCTTCACCTCCAATGGGGTGTGTGCCCACCTGCAAGTCTTTGGAAGTAAGGATTCTTATTACATTCCTTTGACACAGCTGGCTTGTCTGGGGTGGATGCAGGTAATCCTCGACTTACAACCGTTCATTTGCAACCTCTCTTGTCGTTAAGTGAATCACTGCAGTTGTTGGGAACAGGTTGGTTAACTGAACCTGGCTTCCCCCATTGCCTTTGCTTGCCAGAAGGTTGCAAATGACTGTGCCGTTGTAACCCCCGAATAGTCACTAAATGAACTGTTGTAAGCCGAGGACTACTTGTTTTGGGACAAAGGGCTTTACAAAAATGTAAGATGCATCCTCCATGGAAAATTAGCAAGGATAATTGAAACGTGGCTCCTTTCCCCTTAAATGCAGGTATGCGTCTGGAGAAGCTTATGCTAACCTGTTTGGAGAATGAACAGAATAAATGTGGGAGTTACTGGGAAAATCCAAAGACCCATTTTCGACACAAATTGAGTTGCTGTTCGGATGATAATTTATGCAATTGGAAGCCATTTATACGTCCATGGTAGACCCTTTCTTTCTGGAGTTGTATAATTAGTTCTCTGGGTTGTGAACGAGGATCCAGGGGTTTTTCTTGCGTATTTATTGTACTGTAGGCTTTCCTGAACTCTCCTGTAATTTCTCAGGAATTCTGTCTTTTCTGCCCACAAAAAGCTGTTGCTGCAAAAGCGGTCTGTCTCACAAGGGCAGTCAAAACACAAGTTGTTTCTTTTCCCTACTCTTTTTTTTTGTCTTTTGTTTTTTTAATGACAAGCTTCCAGTTTTAAAACTCTGGCCCTATTGGTGGGGAATTAACACTGAGCTGATTCCTTATTGATCCTAAAGTGTTTCTTAAAATAATATGTTTTGCAGATGTTAAATTATTTGCTCAGTGAAATAAGTAAACTAATAATAGTTATTCATGAGCGACCATATAACAGGCTTGTACAATGAATTACTTTTTGTTCTAAATCAGGCTGTTTGCTGGAAGGGGTGGAGTCAGACAAGTCAGTCTGGAAAAAGTGGCATTGCAGCATAGGTAACCCCTGGACTTTTGACCATAATTAGGACCAGAATTTCTGTTGCTAAGCAAGGCAATTGTAAAGTGAGCTGCTGCACCCAATTTTACAACCTTTTGTGCTACGGGTATTTAGCAAATCACTGCAGTTGTTAAGTGAATCCTGCAATCGTTAAGCGAATCTGGCTTCCCCCACTGACTTTGCTTGTCGGACTTCAGCTGGGAAGGTCACAAATGTCAATCACGTGATGCCAGGATGCTGCAACCACGGTAAATAGAGGCCAGTTGCCAAGAGCCCCAAATTGTGATCACGTGACCGGTGGGTGCAAGGATCAGTTGTAACCCCCTTTCTCAGTGCTGTTGTAATTTTGAACGTTCATTAAATGAATGGTTGTAAGTTAAGGACTACCTGTACTGCGACGCAAACCTTTCTAATTTTGTATTTGCTTCATGACATTCCACGCACATCCAAAAGGGCCTGAATTTGTAGTGCAACAATGCAACACTGCTTTTGTCAAAGCAATGCAACATCTCAGTCCTTGAGGGGGAAAAAAAGCAAATTTCAGAGAAGGCCCAAGGATTGAAGAGGGTGAGATAGCAAACCATCTTGATGTTTACTATTTTTTTAAAGCAACATCTTTTCTTTTTTTCCTTTTCCTGGCACAGGAAATATTTTAAGAAATCAGCAAACATTGTACAAGAGGAAAATAAGAACAATAGAAGAATATTACTGACAAAGAAACCAACTCAAAACTCAGCTGGAAGCAATGCTATCATTTAAAAGTAGCTTGTATTTGGGCCTGAAATGGATCTAAAACATCAGCCTGCTGATTATTAATCAAAATATTTGCTTAATAATTCTCAACAGATGACTCCTGGAGCAATCAATCAATCAATCAAAAGAGATTGTGTTTTGCTATTCTAATTTCCATTCTTTATGTTTTCTTATGCTTTCTTTAAAAAGAGCATACAATGCATGGAAAAGTCACAATGTAATTCTCTTACTTTGTTTAAAAAAAACAGGCAGCTGAGCAGCTCCTAATTTGCTTGTCTAATGTAAGGAAAACATCAATCAGTAGAAAAATTAAGGTGTAAGAAACTAACCATTTGGTGCAGGGGTGTCAAACTGCCAGCCTGCGAAACCGCACCCACCACATTGCCGGCAACGGAAAAAAAGTCGCGATAGGTCACGACATGTCATGTGACGTTGCAAGTTTGACACCCCTGATTTGGTGGCTTCATTGTTTAGAATTATATGTCTGTTAACTGATTCAAGAAACCGAATGCTAAATAAATCAGAACACTGTAATAGTTTATTACCTGCTTGTGTACTTTTGTATACCCATTCAAGACATGGCTCTGGGTGGCCAGCAAACAGCAGAATAACCAACAATAAGAAGCAATTTAAAGTAGGTAATTAAAACAAACAAGATCACGTGAAGTACTAATACCACTTTACAATGCCTTGGTAAGGCCACACCTGGAATACTGCATCCAGTTTTGGTCACCACGATGTAAAAAAGATGTCGAGACTCTAGAAAGTGTACAGAGAAGAGCAACAAAGATGATTGGGGGACTGGAGGCTAAAACATATCGGGAACGGTTGCTGGAATTGGGTATGTGTAGTTTAATGAAGAGAAGGGTGAGGGGTGACATGATAGCAGTGTTCCAATATCTCAGGGGCTGCCACAAAGAAGAGGGAGCCAAGCTATTCTCCAAAGCACCTGAAAGCAGGACAAGAAGCAATGGATAGAAACTAATCAAGGAGAGAAGCAGCCTAGAACTAAGGAGAAACTTCCTGACAGTTAGAACAATTAACCAGTGGAACAACCTGCCTCCAGAGGTGGTGAATGCTCCAACACTGGAAGTTTTTAAGAAGAGACTGGACAGCCATTTGTCTGAAATGGTATAGGGCAGGGGTCGGCAACCTCGGCTCTTTTATGACTCGTGGACTTCAACTCCCAGAATTCCTGAGCCAGCAATGCTGGCTCAGGAATTCTGGGAGTTGAAGTCCACGAGTCATAAAAGAGCCGAGGTTGCCTACCCCTGGTATAGGGTTTCCTGCCTGAGCAGGGGGTTGGACTAGATGACCTCCAAGGTCCCTTCCAACCTATTATTATTATTATTATTATTATTATTATTATTATTATTATTATTATTATTATTATTATTATTATTATTATTATTATTATTATTATTATTATTATTATTAACATTAACCCAGCACAGTTGTAGCATCTCCATCCACATAGGAGTTAAAAGACCAAAACAAAGTGGCCCATTTTTGGGGGTAACAAACAAGTCTTCACTGTCAACGAGGCCAGGTCCATCTGAATGTTGGGGGATGTGGTGTTCCATAGAGCAGATGTGTTGTCACAGAAGTCACACAAAAGTTACACAATTTGCTTAATGAAAGGATCTGGAGCATGCCTACCCTGTCTGATCTCATGGAATGGACAGAAATGATTGGAAGTAGACAGTATCATAAACAACTGGGTCCTGTACCACGAAGGGCATTATAGATAGTTCTCAACTTACAACTGGTTGCTTAGCAATCATTCAAAATTCTGACAGACCATCAAAAAGGGACCTATGACCCAGTTTCAAAGTTCTGACGTCTGCCTCCCATTACATGGCTGCGTTTTGGGGGCTTGGCAGATGGCCTGCCTTTACACCTGTTTTCAGTGCCCTGTGGCTAAATGCCTGCAAATTATTATTATTATTATTATTATTATTATTATTATTATTATTATTATTATTATTATTATTATTATTATTATTTTAATTTGTATACCGCCCTTCTCCCAAAGGACTCAGGGCGGTGAACAGGGCAATACATAATAAAAACAAGATACAAAAATTAAAAATTATTAAAAAGTAATTAAACAGCAATGCCCGTAATAAATTAGTACAGATTAAAAGTTAAGACCAATTTATAAAACCCAACCCCATCCCATCAGGCCAGGCCAGCTTGTTCAAAAAGGTGGGTTTTAAGATCGCGCCGGAAGGAGCGGAGATCAGGCGCCATCCGGAGCTCGACCGGAAGATGGTTCCATAAATCCGGCGCGCCCACAGATAACGCCCTCCCACTGGGGGCCACCAGTCGGCATTCTTGGACCGGTGGTACCCTGAGGAGGCCCTCTCTGTGGGAGCGTACTGGGCGGAGGGAAGTTGACGCCGGCCGCAGGTGCTCCCCAAGGTATTCCGGACCCATGCCATGTAGGGCTTTGTAGGTCATTACTAACACCTTGAACCTCACCCGGAAGACAACTTGAAGCCAATGCAGCTCGCGGAGCAAAGGTGTGACATGGGAGTGTCGGGAAACTCCCAACACAACTCTCGCGGCTGCATTCTGTACCAGTTGGAGCCTCCGAGTGGTCTTCAAGGGTAGCCCCATGTAGAGAGCGTTGCAGTAGTCAAGACGAGAGGTCACGAGTGCATGAGTGACTGTACATAAGACATCCCGGTCTAGATAGGGCCGCAACTGGCACACCAGGCGGACCTGGGCGAAGGCCCCCCTAGTCACAGCTACTATATGGTCTTCTAGGGAAAGCTGTGAATCTAGGAGGACTCCCAAGTTGCGAGCCCTATCTACAGGGGGTAATAACTCACCCCCCATAGAGAGGGGTGGGATATCCTGAATATCCCGAGATGCCGGTACGCACAGCCACTCAGTCTTGTCAGGGTTGAGTTGAAGCCTGTTCCTCCCCATCCAGACCCGGACCGCCTCCAGGCAACGGGACATCACGTCGAGGGCATCACTGGGGTGGTTTGGGGTCGAAATGAAAAGCTGGGTATCATCAGCATACTGATGATACCCAACTCCAAAGCCACGAATGATCTCACCCAGCGGTTTCATGTAGATGTTGAACAGGAGAGGCGAGAGGACCGACCCCTGAGGAACTCCGCAAATGAGAGGCCTCGCGGTCAACCTCTGCCCCCCTGCCAACATCGACAGCGAGCATCCCAGGAGATAGGAGGAGAACCACTGAAGAACCGTGCCTTCCACTCCCAATCCCCTGAGGCGCCGCAGCAGGATACCATGGTCGATGGTATCGAAAGCCGCTGAGAGGTCTAATAGGACTAGGACAGAGGAATATCCCCTGTCCTGAGCCCTCCAGAGATCATTCACCAGTGCGACCAATGCCGTCTCCGTGCTGTACCCGGGCCTGAAGCCCGATTGGTACGGGTCTAGATAATCCGCTTCATCCAGGACCAGAGGGAGCTGATGCGCCACCACACTCTCAACAACCTTCGCAAGAAAGCGAAGGTTGGAGACTGGACGAAAGTTATTTAACACAGCCGGGTCCAAGGCAGGCTTCTTCTAATATAGGGTTTCCTGCCTGAGCAGGGGGTTGGACTAGAAGACCTCCAAGATCCCTTCCAACTTTATTATTATGATTATAATTATAATTGTACTTTGAGGTTCCTTTTCATGCCTTCAGGTCAATGTGGACTCCTGGCAACTACCTGGAGTAGTCCCTGCAGTTTTCATGGCATGATTTTTTGGAAGTGGTTTGCCATTGGCTGCTTCCTAGGGCTGAGAGACTGAAAGGACTAGAATTCATGGTCTCCTGGCTTCTAGCTTGATCCCTTAATCACTATCCAGGGGTAGGCAACCTTGGCTCTTTTATGACTCGTGGACTTCAAATCCCAGAATGCTGGGAGTGGAAATCCACGAGTCGTAAAAGAGCCAAGGTTGCCTACCCCTGTGCTATACCAATGTGGGGTGGTTGTTGTTTTTTTTAAAAAAAACTCCATTGAATGAAAACACTACAGGAAAGCCAGGAGGTGAAATGAGAGAGGAAAGTGAATTCCAGCTAGGTTAAGCTTCCAGGAAACCTAGCGTGGATTTCTATTAAACTGCCCTTTAGTGGACAGTGTTGAAGTGTTGGAGAGATGGAAATTAAACACCCTCAAAGAAAACTGAAATGTTGCCAGAGAGAATTTAGCTCACAAAGAGTCACTAGTGGGAGTTAGAAAACTGATTCTTTTTTTAAAAAAGTATGGAGTTTATGTATTGTGGAGTCCTTGGTGCTCTCTAAGCTTAGTTGTTTTCCTGCAGACGTTTCATTACCCAACTAGGTAACATCATCAGTGCTACAGTGTGACAGTGTAACAGCTCTGATGATGTTACCTAGTTGTGTAATGAAACATCTGCAAGAAAACAACCAAGCTCAGAGAACAGCAAGGACCCCCACACGTCAACCCTAAGCTACAAGTATCCTATCTTTACTTAGGTATGGAATACAGAATAGGGAAGTAAAGGGCATGATATTTTTTATTTTTAAAATAAAAAATATTGTTAATATATGTTAATACATCTCTCCTTAATTTTGTATCGGCTAGGTAGCATGAGTGCATTATCTATCTGGAAATAGAAATGAAATTTGCATTTGCCCAGGGACCTTCTACATGAACACACAGAAAAAAGGCAAGTTCTTAACACACAACAACTGTCAAATATAATTCTATGTGCGGTTACACAGATTCTTGCTGCAGCAATCAACTTTCACAACGATGCCATGTCTGCTGCTCCTTCCTCGTTCACAGTCTCTAACATAACCAGTACAACCCTCTTTTGAGAATATCAGTCTGTTTCCTGCAAAAAGACACCAAGAGAAAATGAGAGAGAAAATGAGATTTTACTGACAACTGTTGGATGTTTGCAGAATTGGTATTAAGAATACTATGGCATCTGCAATGTACTGTATCTTTAACAAGTGCGGAATTTATTGGAATCGTGGACCAAAAGATTCTAATATCATCAGGGCTACAGAGCCGTGGTGGCCCAGTGGTCATAATGCAGTATTGCAGGCTAACTCGTTGCTCACTGTCAGCAGTTCAGTCATGACCGGCTCAGCCTTCCATCCTTCCAAGGTTGGTAAAATGAGGACCCAGATTATTAGGGCAAATATGCTGACTCTGTAAATATATACATATATACATACATATACATATACATATACATATACATATACATATACATATACATATACATATACATATACATATACACACACACACACACACACACACACACACACACACATATATATATATATATATATATATATAAAAAGGTAAAGGTTCCCCCGCACATGCGTGCTAGTCGTTTCCGACTCTAGGGGCCGGTGCTCATCTCCGTTTCATAGCCGAAGAGCCAGCGCTTGTCCGAGGACGTCTCCGTGGTCATGTGGCCGGCATGACTAGACGCCAAAGGCGCACGGAACGCTGTTACCTTCCCACCGTAGTGGTCCCTATTTGTCTACTTGCATTTTTACGTGCTTTCGAACTGCTAGGTGGGCAGAAGCTGGGACGAGTAACAGGCGCTCACTCTGTTATGCGGCACTCGGGATTCGACCCGCCAAACTGCCGACCTTCCGATCGACAAGCTCAGCGTCCTAACCCACTGAGCCACCGCGTCCCTTTCATATATATATATATATATATATATATATATATATATATATATATATATATATATATATATATATATATATGTAGGTCTAGAGTCTCGGGTTTCTTCCCGCGTTCCTTTCATCTTCAGAAAGTTGTGGCGACGTTTCGACGAAATCCCATCCATCATCATCAGGCCGGAGTATTCCTCCTGCTGCTTTCAGGAGCAATGCGTGGTCTGTCTGTTCCTTTCCTTCTAACTGCCGGTGGGGCTGTGTTCCGACTGGGTGGAGGCGTGGCTGCTTTCTGATTCCCAAAAAACAAAATCACCAATATAATTCAGCAGCGGACTCCGAAACAGAAAAACATCCAAGAAGAAGAACAGAACAATGGACGAGCCATCTTGCCCTACATAAAAGGAACAACCGACAAAATCAGTAAAGTACTACGCAAACATAACATCAAAACCGCATTTAACACTGACAGAAAGATATCAACCATCCTGAGAAATCCCAAAGACAAAATAGAACTGGAAAACCAGGGCATATACCAAATCCCATGCGCCTCCTGTCCAGCAACATACATCGGACAGACTAACAGAAGAATAGAGGTACGTGTAGAAGAACATAAGAACTCAGTACAGAAGAAAGATCGCACATCTTCACTAGTACAACACATAAACACTACGGGACACAACATCAATTTTGAAGGTACAAAAACAGTCGCCAAAATAGAACATCTCAATAGCAGAATAATCAGAGAAGCCATTGAAATAGAAAAACACCCAGACAGTATGAACAAGCGAGACGACACCTCCCGCCTACATGCCATTTGGAAACCAGCATTGATAGACAAACAAATTTCAGCAAACAAGGATTTAAAAAACCAACAAACAACCCCAAATGCCACCAGCCCCAGCAAGACTCATCCACACCCAGAACAAAAACTCTCCCACACAGAAGATAGAACAAGTCAAGCAAAAGTGCTATCACCCAAGCAGAAGAACGCACACACGAACCTGACTGACCCATACCAGAGATGCATGGCGGGTCCTCGAACTCGGAGCCAAGCCAAAGCTCTGGAGGCCACTACACAGCCCACTCCTCAAGACACCAAATCACAACACTCAGGATATTACGACACAACAAAAAACCCCACCCATTCAGAACACACCCCACCCAATCAGAAGACAGCCACGCCTCCAACCAATCGGAAGACAACCACACATCCACCCAATCAGAAGACAGCCACGCCTCCACTCAATCAGAAGACAACCACGCCTCCACCCAGTCGGAAGACACCCCCACCCAATCAGAAAGCAGCCACGCCTCCACCCAGTCGGAACACAGCCCCACCGGCAGTTAGAAGGAAAGGAACAGACAGACCACGCATTGCTCCTGAAAGCAGCAGGAGGAATACTCCGGCCTGATGATGACGG